>NC_135235.1:285759759-286059844 GCF_051348905.1 Ranitomeya variabilis
AAACAAACTACTAGTCAACCTCGAATGCTGATGTGACCAATGATTGTTTTGTACGTTATTTTCCTTCTAGAAGTACACACGTAAGCAGCCATGTTCTGAGGGTGAAGGAAGAATTAAAGGTCAGGATACGTATTAGCCACATGGGATCATTCAGTTCACTATAGAAAGGACAAAAAGAAAAACAGATAAAGTAAAACCAACTGAAATAACCCACTCTCGTATTTATAAAAGTAAATAGAAAATTAAAAACATTTGTAGGTCCATTACACCCTTAACTAGTCCTGCTCCAACAGTGTCTGTCTCTGTCACCAGATGATGCTGAATTTACTTTGTGGACAAAGCTGGTGATGTAGGGGGACAACAACGCCCGTATCACTTTGGCAATGCAGACGGGTTCCCGACAAGTGTATTGGTGTCCATTGGACTTGTGGTGCAAGACAGTTTTTGCTTCTGTGGACCAACTTAGTTCACACTAAGTTTTTTGAGGAGTACATGCAGATCTATTACATTCCGGCGTCCGTGGTATTTTTCCAGCATCATCTTTGTTGGAATTTTCTCCATTGTTTTTTCGGTGCTGCCAGCAAATTTTGTGAGGCATTTAAACTTTAAATAGTGAGTGACTTCCAAGCAGAAGCCACCCAAAGAAAGAACATGCTATTTCTTTTAACACCTTCCAAGCTTACGAAGCCTGAAGCAGTTGAAAGAAATGACAAAAGACAGAACATGTGCACAGTATAGTCATTTTTTTCAGGTGTGGAAATTATGTCAATTTTTTGTAGAATTTTGTTTAGTGCTTTTTCTGCGGTTTCTAGGTGGAATCCACCTGAAAAAGACGTCAAATCAAAAGGCTGCAAAGAACACTTTGAGAAGAAATTCTTCCAAAACCATTTCAGGAAACGAAAATTGCTTCCAAAAGAGACCAAAAAAAGGAGCATTTCCTCTAGTAGTTGAACAACTGATTTTTGATTGCCTCAAAAAAAACGATGTCTGACCAGGGCCTTAGTCAGCAAGTTTAATTAGGTCTATGCTGTGACTTATTATGAGACACCACCCTATTTAAATAGTGAAGCCCTATTTTATTTGTATTTCTGTTGTTGTTTATATAGCACCATCATATTGCACAGCACTTTAAAGACATTATTACACACTGTCCCCATTAGGAGTCATAATCTAAATTCCCTATCGGTACGTCTTTGGAGTATGGGAGGAAACTGGAGAACCCGGAGGAAACCCACGCAATCACAGGGACAACATACAAACTCCTTGTAGATGTTGTCCTTGGTGAGATTGGAACCCAGGACCCCAGCACTGCAAAATAACAGTGCTAACCACTGAACCACCGTTCTGCCTTCTATTCTGATTTAATTCTTAATTTTATTCTCAATTAATGCTTGCATCATTTCTCCGTCCCACAAACTTCTTATTGGCCCTTCACAGGCTAAATGATGTGAGATCCTGGTGGAAGGCTGACAGTTCTATTGTAAGAAGATGAGAAGTCTTAGCATTCTTTACAAAACAGAATTAGACCTGTCAATATATATCAGTCATGGATCCTGTAAGAACTAAATCAATAATACCAGTGGGAGCAGGGCTTTGTTGAATGGAATCACACAGGTGATTGCCTTCTAGAGAAGACTCATTGCCTCATGGCATATATATGGCAGTCGCTCAGGTCTGGAGACCTGGGAATTGTGATCCAAGCTGAGTCTGAGTTTCACAGACATGTGAAACTAGCCTAACAGATCAAATAAATGTTACCTTTACTGAACATGACCTGAAACATAGGTTTTCAGATACACACTAGAACTTGAAATGGTGCAAAGTTAACTAAATGCAATAGAACAAAGAACAATGCAATGACTTCCCACTTCTAGGCCCTCTTCCTTCATATGGTCCCGTTCTAATGAGCATGTTGCTTCACACTGGCCCAACCATCACTCATTTACCACTGATATCTCAATGGCAGCTACAGCTCAAAACTTGACTTCTTGTGTTGCTTCACTCCCTCCGGTCCCCCAACAAAACTCAGTAAGTTTTGTTAGAAAATGTTACTCCACCAAGACTTAATGATAGTTATTTGCTTCAGCTTCTCTTTAGAAACCCTCAGAGGTGGCACAAACCTCAACCGAGCTTACAAATAACCTCCCCTAGTTTAACTCCTCTATGGTCCCATATCTACCCAAAAATAATCCCCACAGCTATAACGAAAAACTAACCCCCATCAGATGCTCTTTGACAATGTCGTTAAGCCTCTTCCTCCTCCACAGTTGGCCTATCTAGTCCTAAATTAGTATTTTCAGAATTAACTCAGCAATTGCTCCATCTTCTTCAGTATTCTGAAAGATAGCACTGCTCTCATTCAGAAGTTTACCTTATCACTTTAGGTGACAGCTCTGCACCAGTTCTTAATCTTCCATGATTAAGGACTGGTTTACTGTCTGAAATGCGTAGGAAATTTGCAAATTACATTTGGATGTACCTAAGGATGTCATCTTTTTAATCACATTGGAATAATATTCTTTTTTTTTTGCCTGAATACTCGCTTGAAGGAATTTTCTATTGGGTCTATACAGTGTCAAGTCTAGCCGAAGTGTCTTTCTTCTGAGCTGAGGATCACAGTAGTCTTAGGAGAGGTGAGCAAGTTCCCTTCCAATATGACAGCTCTGTACAGAATTCCACAGATCATAATCACAGTGTTTCCACTTAGACCCACATATGATAGAATTGGACATTTTCGGGCTCCAGCACCCCACACTCCTATTCATGGAATAGACCCCGAACCCAAACATTTTGCTGACCAATAACACCTCCAAGGCAAGTACTCAAGAGCAACAAATGTGCAGTACATTTACAACCATACGGGAATATTTCATTCTAAAGTGGTTATTAGCTCTCGATACCTAAACAAGTCAAATTGACCACGGAAAAGATAAATATACTTCTGTTTCTAATGATAAGTAAGAGAGATGACTCACCGGAGACAAGAAGAGCCGTTCATAGTAAACAAACTACTAGTCAACCTTGAACGCTGTGACCTACAACCTTGTGTAAAGCTTGTTTTTACAACTCAATATTTCATCTAGAAGACCAGAGCTGTAGACAGCCGTGTTCTAAAAGAGAAGGAAGCATTACCAACATTTAAAGGGAAGTCATCATTAAAAAATGATCTATTGTTTAAATCAGGTCTTTGTGTTCCATGTATTTTTAAAACAAGTTTGGCAGTGATTAGGAAAAAATATAGTAATCATGTAATTTTTAAACTGGCCACTATCGCTTTTTTAGATTACAAGTTCCTGCCGTTTCAGGAAACAACACTTGTGCTTTTGCCGCAATAGTAAGACGCCAAATCTATCATTTGTTTTGAATCATCTAATGAGCATATGCGAAGGTCCTAATAAAGGGAGGGAGAGCATAGACAGCTGTTAGATCGCTTGTTGTGATTGGTGAATGTTGTGTTATCAGCTGAATATAGAGATGTTATCTGTCATTGCACTGCTGCCTGTGATGATTAGGAGCCTTCTGAAAACTCCGTTTATACACGAGTCATTGTCCCAGTTTATGATGGGGGAGGGGAAGCAACGGAGCAGCTGGTTTCTATTATAGCGGCCGAACAGTTACAGCCGCAGCCACCTGCTTCCAGCAGCTGCCGGGCTCTAACGGGTGCCCACTCATTAAGGTAATGAATATTCACCTCTCTCCACTCCCATAGGCATGGAGAAAGGTGAATATTCATTACCTTAATGAGCGGGGACACGTGATTGCCCGGCCACAGGAGCTGCTGGTACCGGAACGAGATGCTGCGAGGGCGCGCAGGGAAGGTAAGTAGGATGTTTAGCTTTTTTGTTTTTTTATGCTTTTCTCATGGGGTCAGTAAATACAAGGATAGCGATGAGGATCCATGCAGACAAGGATGGGAATAAGGAGCCATGCATACATGGATAGAAATAAGGAGCCATGCATACATGGATGGAAATAAGGAGCCATGCATACATGGATGAAAATAAGGAGCCATGCATACATGGATGAAAATAAGGAGCCATGCATACATGAATGGAAATAAGGAGCCATGCAGACAAGGATGGGAATGTATGCATGGCTCCTTATTTCCATCCATGTCAGCATGGCTCCTTATTCCCATCCTTGTATGCATGGCTCCTTATTTCCGTCCATTGTATGCATGGCTCCTTATTTCCATCCATGTATGTATGGCTCCTTATTCCCATCCTTGTCTGCATGGCTCCTTATTTCCATTCATGTATGCATGGCTCCTTATTCCCATCCATGGGAATAAGGAGCCATACATACATGGATGGAAATAAGGAGCCATGCATACATGAATGGAAATAAGGAGCCATGCAGACAAGGATGGGAATAAGGAGCCATACATACATGGATGGAAATAAGGAGCCATGCATGCAATGGACGGAAATAAGGAGCCATGCATACAAGGATGGGAATAAGGAGCCATGCTTACATGGATGGAAATAAGGAGCCATGCATACAATGGATGGAAATAAGGAGCCATGCATACAAGGATGGGAATAAGGAGCCATGCTGACATGGATGGAAATGAGGAGCCATGCACACATGGATGGAAATAAGGAGCCATGCATACATGGATGGAAATAAGGAGCCATGCGTGCATGGATGGAAATAAGGAGCCATGCATACATGGATGGAAATAAGGAGCCATGCATACATGGATGGAAATAAGGAGCATTGCATACATGGATGGGAATAAGGAGCCATGCATACAAGGATGGGAATAAGGAGCCATGCATACATGGCTGGAAATAAGGAGCCATGCATACATGGATGGAAATAAGGAGCCATGCAGACAAGGATGGAAATAAGGAGCCATGCAGACAAGGATGGAAATAAGGAGCCATGCAGACAAGGATGGGAATAAGGAGCCATGCAGACAAGGATGGGAATAAGGAGCCATGCATACATGGATGGAAATAAGGAGCCATGCAGACAAGGATAGGAATAAGGAGCCATGCATACATGGATGGAAATAAGGAGCCATGCATACATGGATGTGCAGCGCCCCAGAGTCCTGGTCGTTGCAGTACTGTCGCTCCGCCACTAAGGGGAGTGATGGTACATCTGATGGCACTTAAGGAGTTCACCTGACCAGGTATCACAGTCACACATTACACTTCACACTCTGGCCACCAGGGGGAGCTGTTGTGAACTCCGTTTTCGGGCTCCCTCTTGTGGTCACAGATGGTATTGTGTGACTTTAGTTTTTTTGGCTCCCCCTGGTGGTTTGGTTTATTATCCTGCGGGTCTGGCTGGATCAGCTGCCTCGTTATTCACCAGGGAGGCTCCTATTTAGCTCTGCTTCACTTCCACTTGTTGCTGGCTGTCAATGTATTCAGTGCTATTCTGATTACTCCTGATTATCTCGTTTTCTGCCTCTTCAGGATAAGCTAAGTTCTGTTTGAATATTTTTTGCTCATCTGCCTGCAATATGATTTCTGTGTATGATGAGTCTAGTCCAGCTTGCTAATATGTGATTTCTTTGTTGCTGGTAAGCTCTAGGGTACGGAGATGCTTCCCCCGCACCGTTAGTTGGTGCGGGGGCTCGAGCAATCTCTGCGTGGATATTTTGAATAGGGTTTTTTATTGACCGCACAGTTCCCTTCCTATTTTCTGCTATCTAGTATTAGCGGGCCTCATTTGCTAAATCTGATTTCATCTCTGCGTTTGTGCTTTCCCCTTAACTCACCATTAATATTTGTGGGGGGCTATTCTATATCTTTGGGGTCATTCCACTGAGGCAAGAGAGGACTTTCTTTCCCTCCAGGAATAGTCAGTTTCTCAGGCCGTGAAGAGACGTCTAGGATTTTTAGGTAACGGTCCACGGCTGCCTATAGTTGTTTGCGGATAGGATCAGGTTGCGGTCAATCTAGTTACCACTTCCCCAGAGCTAGTAGTCTGTTCAGTTACTTAGCTAGTCCGACCTGCGATCCTTGCCACTAGGATCATAACAGTACAGCCGGCCAAGTAAAGTATTAATTGCATGGCAGAAGCAGGAGAAAAGAAGCTTGGAGATATTTTTTTTTTTTTTGCTGCCGTGTGTCTAGCTGCTGTGTGTCTGGCTTCTCTCCTCCTCTTAATCTTGGTGTGGCTCTGAGTTCAGCTGCTGATATGGATATCCAGAGTTTAGCCTCCAGTGTAGATCATCTTGCTGCAAGGGTACAAAGTATTCAGGATTTTGTTGTGCACAGTCCTATGTCAGAGCCTAGAATACCTATTCCGGAGTTGTTTTCTGGAGATAGATCTAGGTTCCTGAATTTTAAGAACAATTGCAAGTTGTTTCTTTCTTTGAAACCTCGTTCCTCTGGGGATTCTGTTCAGCAAGTTAAGATTATTATTTCTTTCTTGCGTGGCGATCCTCAAGATTGGGCTTTTGCATTGACTCCAGGGGATCCTGCATTGCTCAGTGTGGATGCGTTTTTTCTGGCCCTTGGATTGCTCTATGAGGAACCTAATCTTGAGAACCAGGCTGAAAAAGCGTTGTTGGCCCTCTCTCAGGGGCAAGATGATGCAGAGGTGTACTGCCAGAAATTTCAGAAATGGTCGGTGCTTACTTAATGGAATGAGTGTGCCCTGGCTGCAAATTTCAGAAAAGGTCTTTCTGAAGCCATTAAGAATGTCATGGTGGGGTTCCCTACGCCTGCAGGTCTGAATGAGTCAATGACTCTGGCCATTCAGATTGATCGGCGTTTGCGGGAGCGCAAACCTGCGCACCATTTGGCGGTGTCTTCTGAACAGACACCTGAGTCTATGCAATGTGATAGAATTCTGACCAGAAGTGAACAGCAAAATTATAGACGGCAAAATGGGTTGTGCTTTTACTGTGATGACTCAGCTCATGTTATCTCAGCATGCTCTAAGCGCACAAAAAAGATTGATAAATCTGTCACCATCGCTACTTTACAGCCTAAGTTTATTTTGTCTGTTACCCTGATTTGTTCCCTGTCATCTTACCTGGTTATGGCTTTTGTGGATTCAGGTGCTGCCCTGAGTCTGATGGATTTGTCATTTGCCAGGCGCTGTGGTTTTGTTTTGGAGCCTTTAAAATTCCCTATTCCACTAAGGGGAATTGATGCTACACCATTGGCTACGAATAAACCTCAGTACTGGACACAAGTGACCATGTGCATGACTCCTGTTCATCAGGAGGTGATTCGCTTTCTTGTATTGCATAATTTGCATGATGTTGTCGTGTTGGGCCTGCCATGGTTGCAGACTCATAATCCAGTCCTGGATTGGAAAGCAATGTCTGTGTCAAGTTGGGGTTGTCAGGGAATTCATGGCGACGCTCCTGTGGTGTCAATTGCTTCATCCACTCCTTCTGAGGTCCCTGCGTTTTTGTCAGATTACCAGGATGTATTTGATGAGCCCAAACTCATTTCTCTACCTCCTCATAGGGATTGTGATTGTGCTATAAATTTGATTCCTGGTAGTAAGTTTCCTAAGGGACGACTTTTCAATTTGTCAGTGCCGGAGCATGCTGCTATGCGGAGTTATATAAAGGAGTCTTTGGAGAAAGGACTTATTCGCCCCTCCTCCTCCCCTCTTGGTGCGGGGTTCTTTTTTTGTGGCTAAGAAGGATGGTTCCTTGAGACCTTGTATTGATTATCGCCTTCTAAACAAAATCACGGTCAAATTTCAGTATCCTTTGCCATTGTTATCTGATCTGTTTGCTCGCATTAGGGGGTCTAGTTGGTTCACCAAGATTGATCTTCGTGGTGCGTATAACCTTGTGCGTATTAAGCAGGGTGATGAATGGAAAACTGCATTTAATACGCCCGAAGGCCATTTTGAGTACTTGGTGATGCCTTTTGGACTTTCTAACGCTCCTTCTGTCTTTCAGTCCTTTATGCACGACATCTTCCGCGAATATCTGGATAAATTTATGATTGTGTATCTGGATGATATTCTGTTTTTTTTTGATGATTGGGAGTCCCATGTTAAGCAGGTCAGGATGGTGTTTCAGGTCCTGCGTGCCAATGCTTTATTTGTGAAGGGCTCAAAATGTCTTTTTGGAGTCCAGAAGGTCTCTTTTTTGGGTTTCATTTTTTCTCCTTCTGCTATTGAGATGGACCCAGTCAAGGTTCGGGCTATTCATGACTGGACTCAGCCTACATCTGTTAAGAGTCTTCAGAAGTTCTTGGGTTTTGCTAATTTTTACCGTCGCTTCATCGCAAATTTTTCTGGTGTTGTTAAGCCACTGACGGATTTGACCAAGAAGGGTTCTGATGTTACTAATTGGTCTCCTGCGGCTGTGGAGGCCTTTCGGGAGCTGAAGCGCCGGTTTTCTTCGGCTCCGGTCTTATGTCAGCCAGACGTCTCCCTTCTTTTCCAGGTCGAGGTTGATGCTTCTGAGATTGGAGCGGGGGATGTTTTGTCGCAGAGAAGCTCTGATGGCTCTGTGATGAAGCCATGTGCTTTCTTTTCAAGAAAGTTTTCGCCTGCCGAGCGGAATTATGATGTTGGTAATCGGGAGTTGTTGGCTATGAAGTGGGCATTTGAGGAGTGGCGACATTGGCTCGAGGGAGCTAAGCATCGTGTGGTGGTCTTGACTGATCACAAGAATTAGATTTATCTCGAGTCGGCCAAGCGGCTGAATCCTAGACAGGCTCGTTGGTCGTTGTTTTTCTCTCGTTTTGATTTCGTGGTCTCATACCTGCCTGGTTCGAAGAATGTGAAGGCTGATGCTCTTTCTAGGAGTTTTGTGCCTGACTCTCCTGGTGATTCAGAGCCAGCTGGTATCCTCAGAGAAGGGGTGATTTTGTCTGCCATCTCCCCAGATTTGCGACGAGTGCTGCAGGAGTTTCAGGCGGATAGACCTGACCGTTGTCCACCGGAGAGACTGTTTGTCCTGGATAGATGGACCAGCAGAGTTATTTCCGAGGTTCATTCTTCGGTGTTGGCAGGCCATCCTGGGATTTTTGGTACCAGAGATTTGGTGGCTAGGTCCTTCTGGTGGCCTTCCTTGTCGCGGGATGTGCGTTCCTTTGTGCAGTCTTGTGGAATTTGTGCTCGGGCTAAGCCTTGCTGTTCTCGTGCCAGTGGCTTGTTGTTGCCTTTGCCTGTCCCGAAGGGGTCTTGGACGCACATTTCCATGGATTTTATTTCAGATCTCCCTGTCTCTCAGAGAATGTCGGTCATTTGGGTGGTGTGTGATCGTTTTTCTAAAATGGTCCATTTGGTGCCCTTGCCTAAGTTGCCTTCCTCCTCCGAGTTGGTTCCTCTGTTTTTTCAAAATGTGGTTCGTTTGCATGGGATCCCTGAAAATATTGTTTCCGACAGAGGATCCCAGTTTGTGTCTAGATTTTGGCGGACCTTTTGTGCTAAGATGGGCATTAATTTGTCTTTTTCGTCGGCCTTCCATCCTCAGACGAATGGCCAAACCGAGCGCACTAATCAGACTTTGGAAACCTATTTAAGATGTTTTGTTTCTGCTGATCAGGACGACTGGGTGACTTTTTTGCCATTGACCGAGTTTGCCCTAATAATCGGGCTAGTTCTGCTACTTTGGTTTCGCCTTTTTTTTGTAATTCAGGGTTTCATCCTCGTTTTTCCTCGGGTCAGGTGGAGCCTTCTGACTGTCCTGGAGTGGATGTTGTGGTGGATAGGTTGCATCAGATTTGGAATCATGTGGTGGATAATTTGAAGCTGTCACAAGAGAAGGCTCAGCGCTTTGCCAACCGCCGTCGCTGTGTGGGTCCCCGACTTCGCGTTGGGGATTTGGTGTGGTTGTCTTCTCGCTTTGTTCCTATGAAGGTCTCCTCTCCTAAGTTTAAGCCTCGGTTTATCGGTCCTTATAAGATTTTGGAAGTCCTTAACCCTGTGTCATTTCGTTTGGACCTCCCGGCATCGTTTGCTATTCATAATGTGTTCCATCGGTCGTTGTTGCGGAGGTATGTGGTGCCTGTGGTTCCTTCGGTTGAGCCCTTCTGCCCCTGTGCTGGTTGAGGGAAAATTGGAATGCGTGGTGGAGAAGATCTTGGATTCTCGTATTTCTAGACGGAGGCTTCAGTATTTGGTTAAGTGGAAAGGCTATGGTCAGGAGGATAATTCCTGGGTTGTCGCCTCTGATGTTCATGCGGCCGATTTGGTTCGTGCCTTCCATGTGGCTCACCCTGATCGCCCTGGGGGTTTTGATGAGGGTTCGGTGACCCCTCCTCATGGGGGGGGTACTGTTGTGAACTCCGTTTTCGGGCTCCCTCTTGTGGTCACAGATGGTATTGTGTGACTTTAGTTTTTTTGCTCCCCCTGGTGGTTTGGTTTATTATCCTGCGGGTCTGGCTGGATCAGCTGCCTCGTTATTCACCAGGGAGGCTCCTATTTAGCTCTGCTTCACTTTCACTTGTTGCCGGCTGTCAATGTATTCAGTGCTATTCTGATTACTCATGATTATCTCGTTTTCTGCCTCTTCAGGATAAGCTAAGTTCTGTTTGAATATTTTTTGCTCATCTGCCTGCAATATGATTTCTGTGTATGATGAGTCTAGTCCAGCTTGCTAATATGTGATTTCTTTTTGCTGGTAAGCTCTGGGGTACGGAGTTGCTTCCCCCGCACCATTAGTTGGTGCGGGGGCTCGAGCAATCTCTGTGTGGATATTTTGAATAGGGTTTTTTATTGACCGCACAGTTCCCTTCCTATTTTCTGCTATCTAGTGTTAGCGGGCCTCATTTGCTAAATCTGATTTCATCCCTGCATTTGTGCTTTCCCCTTAACTCACCATTAATATTTGTGGGGGGCTATTCTATATCTTTGGGGTCATTCCACTGAGGCAAGAGAGGACTTTCTTTCCCTCCAGGAATAGTCAGTTTCTCAGGCCGTGAAGAGACGTCTAGGATTTTTAGGTAACGTTCCACGGCTGCCTATAGTTGTTTGCGGATAGGATCAGGTTGCAGTCAATCTAGTTACCACTTCCCCAGAGCTAGTAGTCTGTTCAGTTACTTAGCTAGTCCGACCTGCGATCCTTGCCACTAGGATCATAACAGGGAGCAAAGGGTTCTATGTATTAGGCCACTCCTCACAATCTGGTAAAACTGGGGGCTGGATAGGAAGTTAGGCAGAAAGCTGACTGGGTTTTGCCCAGGCAACACCTAGTGAGAGAAGAGGTTGCTTGGGAAGATTGAGGGGGGTCCCTGTCAGGGGTGGGATCCTGACAGAGGCCTAGCGAAAAGGACAGATCGTTACGGAACCGCGCCTGCACTTCATTGCGGCGGTATCTTAAGAAAGGATAAGAAGCGAGGTTTATTGTGGAGAAGTGAGAAACGAGATCACAGCACCAAGGCGATAGAACCAGTAGGAGTCGTGCCCCGAGATCGGCAACATCCTACTGAGGCGCGTAGCCGGAACGCCGAGGAAGTATTGGGCTCCACGCATTACTTCAAACCAACGGCAGGGCAGTTAATTATAGGTTGGCTGCCTCACCTAAATCACCTAATGAAGACAACGGAGGCAATTGTGGGAGAGGGGCCTCTCTAGGGTCCCAGAATAACTCCAGGCCTACCCGGTCATACGGATGCATCCTATCCATATCATCTGGGGGACGGAGAGAAAGAACAGAAACATACACGACAGTTGTGAGGACTATCCCGTGGTGCTCAGCAGTGAAGTACTACAACACCCAGGCGCTAGTAGGTAGGCTGTCATGGTTCCCAATGGCAAGGGAACGTAAGAAACATATAAGTAACGAACGAGCTCTCGGGTGATGGAAACTCGAGTTGACCGTGAGCTAAATCTACCACACAACTAACAGTAGCCAGGGAGCATACCTACGGCTTCCTATATGCCACGCGCCAGCCGGAGGACTAACTACGCCTGGTAGAGGAAGAAACAGACCTGGCTTACCTCTAGGGAAATACCCCAAAAGATGATAGCAGCCCCCCACATGTAATAACGGTGAATTAAGAGGAAAAGACATACACAGTATGAAAGTAGATTTAGCAAAGAGAGGTCCACTTACTAGATAGCAGAAGGATACAAAAGAGGACTTCACGGTCAACTGAAAACCCTTTCAAAAACCATCCTGAAATTACTTTAAGACTCCTGTGTCAACTCATGACACAGGAGTGGCAATTTCAGCCCGCAAGAGCTTCCAGCTACAGAGAATTACAAAAACTGCAAACTGGACAAAAGGTACAAAACAAAAGGACAAAGTCCACTTAGCTGATCAGCAGACTAGTAGCAGGAACATGCAACCGAAGGCTCTGGTTACAATGATGACCGGCAAGGAAATGACTGGAGAGCAAGGCTAAATAGGAAACTCCCAAACACTGATGGAAGCAGGTGAACAGAAGCAGCAAAGTGCAAACAAGTCACCAGTACCACCAGCAACCAAAAAGCGGATACACAACAGTAGGCACTGATTTCCACCTGCAAAGGGAACTCTGGATGTGCCTTCGGACTGGCCGGTCTCAGCCAGCCCAGTTAACAGTGCTCTGGATTGCGGATGCCAAAGCCTTCAGTAAAGAGGTAAAGAGACTGCAACCCTGTGTCCTCGTTATTTACCGCAACCTACATCACCACCTACACCTTTTATTGGGCGCCCCTTAGCAGGACCACGGACCGCGTCAGGCCACCGTGACATCCTCAGAACCATTAGACCCGGTACCGAGTATCCCGCCGTCCTGCGTCTGGGGGCCGCTCCAACTTGGCGTCACGAACAGGATCTACTTAAGCCTGAAGAATCAGGTCATGTGTGCCTTGGAACGGTGACTGAATTGTGTTCGAACAGTGATTTATTGCAAAGACTGTGCATTGCTATTTGCCGCCAAAAGTTCCCGCCAAAATCGCCGCTATTATAGCGCCACACGGAGTGCAGGAAAAGAAGAAGGGCGTGGATTTGTGGGCGTGAACAAGCTGAAGAGCGCGAAGAACAATGGCCGCCCAGTCTAAATATTTCTGTACTCTGAGGACGTGTCCGTCAGCAGCCGAGATCCGCCTCCTGATCCTCAATGGGGGGAGGTGACAACGAAAGCAAAACCGCCCACAAAGGAGAGAGCGGGAAAAAGACCAGGAAGTGAACCACGTGGAGAATGCCATGGCTGATAGCTCGGAACCAGAGTGTGGGGTAGAAGCGGAGGACTCCCCCAGTTACCCGGAAGAGCAGAACGGCCAAATCTCCACAGTCGGCACTAACCTCCTGCAGATCGAGATGGAGGGATTGATCGAGCAGCTCCTTCAACTGTGGGTGGAGACCAAGGCCGCACCCCAGGAGACGCCAGCGAAGGATTCCCCGACATCGGTTCCTGTGCCGCTGCCCGGACTACTGCCGATGTCTCCACCGACGCTGCCGCTGGCGGAGCCAGCCACGATGGAGGAAGCCGCACTGGCCAGTGAGTCCGCCGACCCTGCCCCGCCGGTGGAGGACCTGCTGATAGGCCCTGTCGCGGCACCCCCTCTCCCTGGGACCTATAGACTCCAGCACCTTACCCCCTGGGACCAGGCCACGGGTATGGAGCACCTCCTAAAGGCCCCGATCTCGCCAATCATCTTGCCGAGCGAGGTCTATGCGGTGTGCACAGTGTGCCACTGGGTGAACCCAGGATCCAACTTCATGGGGTTCCCCGGGGTGAAGACGCAGGAAGGGGAGATGGTGGAGGCCCTAAGCTGGGCGGAGTACCAGGCCCAGTTAGACCAACAGTGGGAGCAGGAGAAGAAGGATTACCAGGCCCGGTGGGAGGCCCATCACCAGCAGGACTTGGCAGTGAAGGACCGCACCACTCACCAGGCCCCGCGCAGGCAGGGCATCATCACCACCTTTAGACTCCGTGGAGGCTGGGGATTCATTAAGGAGTCGGGCCTGTACGCTGAAGTGTTTGTAATCGGAGGGATGTAGAGTCCCACGTTAAAGAGGGCCACTCAGATCGGGATCTCTACCCAGGGGATGAAGTCACCTACACCCGGCACTTTGGGGAAAAGGGGTGATTCGCCCTGAACGTCCACAAGAGGCGAAGCTCCGTGACACCCCCAACTAAGGTGCCGGTGAACTTGTCCCCCATGGCAAAGGTGCCCCCTTGTGGTCAGGCTACGGTTACCACCAAGACCACCGTTGCTACCCCGACGTGCACCATCGTCAAGACCACGACCTGCACTATTGCCACCACCGCCACTGTGGTGGCTAGGGAACTGACTGCGGTGATGGCTAGTGCCCAGGCCATCCCAAGATCTAAAACCGTGGGTACCCAGACCCCTGTCTGGAGTGAGGAAGCTCCTGGAGCAACATCTGGTAGCTGCAGGTATTCAGGCGGATGGCCTCGTCCATTGCTACCTGTGGAGCTGCAGCCGCCTGAACAGGAGTAAACCATAGAACCGGAACCAATGTATATAGTTCATTTAACTGTTTGTCTTCCCGCTGTGTTGCTGCTGATACCCGATCAGGGTTGTCCTTAAAGGGATCCCTTCGTTTACCCGGGATCCCTATTGTTTTTGCTTTTTTGTTTTTGCTTTTGTTCATCATTGTTTACAAAGACTGCCGAATCATGGACGGTGAATGGTTCACAAACTGTGTTGTAAATAGTTTGCACCTTCTTAAAGGTGCCCCCTACTGGTTTTTCAAAAAGGAGAACTTTTTGAAGAGACTGTTCGTGAATACAGCGCAGAAGTTCTTGCCTTAAACGGACTTGCAGATAGAGCATCTGCACTACCTCAAAGAGACTTGGTCCCCTCTTAAAGGGGATGTTCATGTGTTGCACTTAAGTATAATGTTACTTTAAGAATGTTGAATAGTAGTGAATAGTGTGTAGTTATTTAAGCAATAATACTAAATGTTCGATAATGTTACTAGAAGTTGAGGACAGGAAAGAGTTGAAAAGAAGTGGACCCGTAGGGGTTAGTAAGTCCTCCTGGAGACCATAGAGAGATGGTTGATTGATCTTATACTGTGAATAAAAATTGAGCTAATAGAAGAAAAGAGGCAGTAGGCCCGGACGAGTAGCCAGGCGGTCCTGCATGTTCGAAATCAGAGAGTAAAGAAAAATGTTGTATTTAGAAAAGAGAAATAAAGACAAAGTTCATTTATATTTTAGAATTTTATAGTAAGCCTTTAGTGGGTTCAGCTTATACGCCCTTAAAGGAAAAGTTAAATTATTGTTCAAAATTTGCACTTAGTAGATAGAATACCCGGCTGGGTAATGATGGTTATTTATAGTCGAGTTAGTCATAAGTGTTATTTATAACCTTGAGTAAAAATGTAAATATGTTTCAGTTTGTAACGTTCAAGTGTCCTCACCTCCCATAAAGGGAAGCCCTGTTAAATTTACTTGTTTATTGCATTTCAAAAATTTGTATGTCTTTTGTTGTGAATTCCGCTCTTGGGCTCCCTCCGGTGGTTGTAAGTGGCACTTTTGTGAGTTCTGCTCTTGGGCTCCCTCCGGTGGTTTTAAGTGGAACAGCTGCTCCTTGGATTTAGTAGTCAGCAGCTGCTTCCACTGATCGTCTTTCTGGCTTGGCTATTTATCCTGGCTCTATCCTTCAGCCTGTGCCAGTTGTCAATGGTTCCTGGTTGGATTCACATCTCTCTTGGATTTCCCTGATATTCTGTCCAGTTCAGCAAAGATAAGTCCTTGCTTTGTTCTTTTGCAGTCCACTTTTTGTGGACTTAATCATTCAGCACTTTCTATGTTTTTTCTAGTCCAGCTTGTCAGTATGGATTTACTCAGTTAAGCTGGAAGCTCTGGGAAGCAGATTTACCCTCCACACCTTTAGTCAGGTGTGGAGATTTTTGTAAACTCTGTGGTGGATTTTTCTAGTTTTTTAATACTGACCGCACAGTATTCTGTCCTGTTCTATCTATCTAGCTAGAGTGGCCTCCTTTTGCTACATCCTGGTTTCATTCTGTGTATGTCATTTCCCTCCCAACTCACAGTCAATATTTGTGGGGAGCTGTCTGTCCTTTGGGAATTTTCTCTGAGGCAAGATAGCTTTCCAGTTTCTATCTTTAGGGGTAGTTAGTCCTCCGGCTGTGATGAGGTGTCTAGGGAGTGACAGGAACATCCCACGGCTACTTCTAGTGTTGTGTTAAGCTCAGGAACTGCGGTCAGTACAGGTACCACCTCCTCCAGAGCACGTCCCATGTTGCTCCTAAACCACCAGTTCATAACAGTCTTTTGCTAACATGTATTGTTCTTCTTTCCCAGTCCGGGAGTACTGGATTTAACTGGGGGGGAGTGCAGCACCCCAGAGTCCTGGTTGTTGCAGTACTGACGCTCCGCCACTAAGGGGAGTGATGGTACGTCTGATGGCACTTAAGGAGTTCACCTGACCAGGTATCACAGTCACACATTACACTTCACACTCTGGCCACCAGGGGGAGCAAAGGGTTCTATGTATTAGGCCACTCCTCACAATCTGGTAAAACTGGGGGCTGGATAGGAAGTTAGGCAGAAAGCTGACTGGGTTTTGCCCAGGCAACACCTAGTGAGAGAAGAGGTTGCTTGGGAAGATTCAGGGGGGTCCCTGTCAGGGGTGGGATCCTGACAGAGGCCTAGCGAAAAGGACAGATTGTTACGGAACCGCGCCTGCACTTCATTGGGGCGGTATCTTAAGAAAGGATAAGAAGCGAGGTTTATTGTGGAGAAGTGAGAAACGAGATCACAGCACAAAGGCGATAGAACCAGTAGGAGTCGTGCCCCGAGATCGGCAACATCCTACTGAGGCGCGTAGCCGGTGGCCGGAACGCCGAGGAAGTATTGGGCTCCACGCATTACTTCAAACCAACGGCAGGGCAGTTAATTATAGGTTGGCTGCCTCACCTAAATCACCTAGTGAAGACCACGGAGGCAATTGTGGGAGAGGGGCATCTCTAGGGTCCCAGAATAACTCCAGGCCTACTGTTGTGAACTCTGTTTCCGGGCTCCCTCCTGTGGTCATGAGTGGTACTGTGTGAGTTCTCTCTTTGGGCTCCTCCTGGTGGCTCTTTTTGTTATTTTGCAGGTTTCTGGCAGGATCAGCTGTCTCATCATCTGCTAGTTAGGTTTCCTATTTAATCCACCTGGTCCTTCATTCCTTGCCTGTTGCCGTTGTATTCAGTGCTATTCTGATTGCTCCTGTCTACATCCGTTATCAGTCTCTCCAAGAGAAGCTAAGTTCTGTTTGCTTATTTTTGCTCATCTGTGTTCAAGATGTTTCCTAGTATATGATGAGTTTTTGTCCAGCTTGCTAATATGTGATTTCCCTGCTTGCTGGTGCTCTGGGGTGCTGAGTTGCTCCCCCCATATCGTTAGTTGGTGTGGGGGTTCTCGCATTCTCTGCGTGGATATTTTTGCATAAGGTTTTTTACTGACCGCACAGATCCCTTGCTATTTTCTGCTATCTAGCGTTAGCGGGCCTCATTTGCTTAACCTGTTTCATCTCTGCGTTTGTCTTTTCCTCTTAACTCACCGTTATTATTTGTGGGGGGCATCTATATCTCTGGGGGATTTCTCTGAGGCAAGTGAGGTCTTTACTTTCTCTTTAGGGGTAGTCAGTTTCTGAGGCCGTGAAGAGACGTCTAGGATTTCAGGAAACGTTCCACGGCTGCCTATAGTGTGTGCGGTTAGGATCAGGTTTGCGGTTAGTCCAGTTACCACATCCCCAGAGCTCGTCCTATTATTTTCTACTTAGCTGGTTAGATTTGTGATCCTAAGCCACTAGGATCATAACAGTGCAACAGGCCAAAAGTGTTAAATGCATCGCAAAAGTGGGATAAGAGAAATCCTGAGTTCAATTTTTTTTTCTACTCTGCAGTCTGTCCTGCTTCTCTCCTCCCCTTAATCTCTGGGTGGCTTTGAGTTCTGCTGCAGACATGGATATTCAGAGTCTGACTTCTAGTGTGGATCATCTTGCTGCAAGGGTGCGGGTGCAAAGCATTCAGGATTTTGTTGTTCACAGTCCTATGTCTGAGCCAAAAGTACCTATTCCTGAGTTTTTTTTCTGGAGATAGATCTAGGTTTCTGAATTTTAAGAATAATTGTAAATTATTTCTTTCTTTGAGACCTCGTTCCTCTGGTGATTCCGCTCAGCAAGTTAGAATTGTTATCTCTCTGTTACGCGGCGACCCTCAAGATTGAGCCTTCTCCCTGGCGCCAGGAGATCCTGCATTGCTGAATGTGGATGCGTTTTTTCTGGCGCTTGGATTGCTTTATGAGGAACCTAATCTGGAGAACCAGGCAGAAAAGGCCTTGCTGGCTCTCTCTCAGGGTCAGGATGAAGCTGAGGTGTATTGTCAAAAATTTCGGAAATGGTCGGTGCTTACTCAATGGAATGAGTGTGCCCTGGCTGCAAATTTCAGAGAAGGTCTTTCTGAAGCCATTAAGAATGTTATGGTGGGGTTCCCCACGCCTGCGAGTCTGAATGAGTCAATGGCTTTGGCCATTCAGATTGATCGGCGTTTGCGGGAGCGCAAACCTGCGCACCATCTGGCGGTGTTTTCTGAACAGAAACCTGAGTCTATGCAATGTGATAGGATTCTGACCAGAATTGAACGGCAAAATCATAGACGTCACTCAGTTATGGCTTTTGTAGATTCAGGTGCCGCCCTGAATCTGATGGATTTGTCATTTGCCAAGCGCTGTGGTTTTATCCTTGAGCCATTACAGTTCCCTATTCCATTGAAGGGAATTGATGCTACACCATTGGCCAAGAATAAACCTCAATACTGGACTCAAGTGACCATGTGTATGACTCCTGCACATCAGGAGGTGATTCGCTTTCTTGTGTTATATAATTTGCATGACGTTGTCGTGTTGGGTCTGCCATGGTTGCAGGCTCATAATCCAGTCCTGGATTGGAAAGCTATGTCTGTGTTGAGTTGGGGTTGCCAGGGAATTCATGGCGATGCTCCCTTGGTATCAATTGCTTCCTCTACTCCTTCTGAAGTCCCTGAGTTTTTGTCAGACTACCAGGATGTATTTGATGAGCCCAAATCCAGTGCCCTACCTCCTCATAGGGATTGTGATTGTGCTATAAATTTGATTCCTGGTAGTAAGTTCCCTAAGGGACGACTGTTTAATTTGTCTGTACCAGAGCATGCCGCTATGCGGAGCTATGTAAAGGAGTCTTTGGAGAAGGGACATATTCGCCCCTCCTCGTCCCCTCTTGGTGCGGGATTCTTTTTTGTGGCCAAGAAGGATGGTTTGTTGAGACCCTGTATAGATTATCGCCTTCTAAATAAAATCACGGTCAAATTCCAGTATCCCTTGCCATTGTTGTCTGATCTGTTTGCTCGGATTAGGGGGTCTAGTTGGTTCACCAAGATAGATCTTCGCAGTGCATATAATCTTGTGCGTATAAAACAGGGCGATGAATGGAAAACAGCATTTAATACGCCCGAAGGCCATTTTGAGTACTTGGTGATGCCTTTTGGACTTTCTAATGCCCCTTCTGTGTTTCAGTCCTTCATGCACGATATCTTCCGAGAATATCTGGATAAATTTATGATTGTGTATCTGGATGATATTTTGGTCTTTTCAGATGATTGGGAATCACGTGTGAAGCAGGTCAGGATGGTATTTCAGGTCCTGCGTGCCAATGCCTTGTTTGTGAAGGGTTCCAAATGTCTCTTCGGAGTCCAGAAAGTTTCCTTTTTGGGCTTTATTTTTTCTCCTTCTTCTATTGAGATGGACCCAGTCAAGGTCCAGGCTATTCATGATTAGACTCAACCTACATCGGTTAAGAGTCTTCAGAAGTTCTTGGGTTTTGCTAATTTTTACCGTTGCTTCATTGCTAATTTTTCTGGTGTGGTTAAACCTTTGACGGATTTGACCAAGAAGGGTTCTGATGTGACTAACTGGTCTCCTGCGGCCGTTGAGGCCTTTCAGGAGCTGAAGCGCCGGTTTTCTTCGGCTCCAGTTTTATGTCAGCCAGATGTCTCTCTTCCCTTCCAGGTCAAGGTTGATGCTTCTGAAATTGGAGCAGGGGCTGTTTTGTCACAGAGAAGCTCTGATTGCTCTGTGATGAAGCCATGTGCCTTCTTTTCAAGAAAATTTTCGCCGGCTGAACGAAATTATGATGTTGGTAATCGGGAGTTGTTGGCAATGAAGTGGGCATTTGAGGAGTGGCGACACTGGCTAGAAGGAGCTAAGCATCGTGTGGTGGTCTTGACTGATCATAAAAATTTGATTTATCTTGAGTCGGCCAAGCGGTTGAATCCTAGACAGGCTCGTTGGTCGTTGTTTTTCTCACGTTTCGATTTCGTGGTCTCGTACCTTCCTGGTTCGAAGAACGTGAAGGCTGATGCTCTTTCTAGAAGTTTTGTGCCTGACTCCCCTGGAGTTTCTGAGCTGGTTGGTATCCTCAAAGAGGGGGTAATTTTGTCTGCCATTTCCCCAGATTTGCGACGGGTGTTACAGGAATTTCAGGCGGATAGACCTGACCGTTGTCCATCAGAGAGACTGTTTGTCCCAGATAGATGGACCAGCAGAGTTATTTCCGAGGTCCATTCTTCAGTGTTGGCGGGTCATCCTGGGATTTTTGGTACCAGAGATTTGGTGGCTAGATCCTTCTGGTGGCCTTCCTTGTCGCGGGATGTGCGTTCCTTTGTGCAGTCCTGTGGGATTTGTGCTCAGGCTAAGCCTTGCTGTTCTCGTGCCAGTGGTTTGCTTTTGCCTTTGCCGGTTCCTAAGAGGCCTTGGACGCATATTTCCATGGATTTTATTTCGGATCTTCTGGTCTCTCAGAGAATGTCTGTCATCTGGGTGGTTTGTGATCGTTTTTCTAAAATGGTCCATTTGGTGCCCTTGCCTAAGTTGCCTTCTTCCTCCGATTTGGTTCCGTTATTTTTACAGAATGTGGTTCGTCTGCACGGCATCCCTGAAAACATTGTGTCTGACAGAGGATCCCAGTTTGTGTCCAGATTTTGGCGGTCCTTTTG
This sequence comes from Ranitomeya variabilis, assembly GCF_051348905.1. Classification (NCBI taxonomy): domain Eukaryota; kingdom Metazoa; phylum Chordata; class Amphibia; order Anura; family Dendrobatidae; genus Ranitomeya; species Ranitomeya variabilis. Next base: position 285,780,644 of record NC_135235.1, read on the forward strand.
TGCTAAGATGGGCATTGATTTGTCTTTTTCGTCGGCCTTCCATCCTCAGACGAATGGCCAAACCGAGCGAACTAACCAGACCTTGGAAACTTATTTGAGATGTTTTGTTTCTGCTGACCAGGATGATTGGGTGGCTTTTTTGCCATTGGCCGAGTTTGCCCTTAATAATCGGGCTAGTTCGGCTACTTTGGTTTCGCCTTTTTTTTGTAATTCTGGTTTTCATCCTCGTTTTTCCTCGGGTCAGGTTGAGTCTTCTGACTGTCCTGGGGTGGATTCTGTGGTGGATAGGTTGCAGCAGATTTGGAACCATGTGGTGGACAATTTGATTTTGTCACAAGAGAAGGCTCAGCGCTTTGCTAACCGTCGTCGCTGTGTGGGTCCCCGACTTCGTGTGGGGGATTTGGTGTGGTTGTCTTCTCGTTATGTTCCTATGAAGGTTTCTTCTCCTAAGTTTAAACCTCGTTTTATCGGTCCTTATAAAATTTTGGAAATAATCAACCCTGTGTCATTTCGCTTGGACCTCCCAGCATCGTATACCATCCATAATGTGTTCCATAGGTCTTTGTTGCGGAGGTATGTGGTGCCTGTGGTTCCTTTTGTTGAGCCTCCTGCTCCGGTGCTGGTTGAGGGAGAATTGGAATACGTGGTGGAGAAGATCTTGGATTCTCGTATTTCAAGACGGAGGCTTCAGTATTTGGTTAAGTGGAAGGGCTATGGTCAGGAGGATAATTCCTGGGTTGTCGCCTCTGATGTTCATGCGGCCGATTTGGTTCGTGCCTTCCATGTGGCTCACCCTGATCGCCCTGGGGGTTCTGGTGAGGGTTCGGTGACCCCTCCTCAAGGGGGGGGGTACTGTTGTGAACTCTGTTTCCGGGCTCCCTCCTGTGGTCATGAGTGGTACTGTGTGAGTTGTCTCTTTGGGCTCCTCCTCGTGGCTCTTTTTGTTATTTTGCAGGTTTCTGGCAGGATCAGCTGTCTCGTCATCTGCTAGTTAGGTTTCCTATTTAATCCACCTGGTATTCATTCCTTGCCTGTTGCCATTGTATTCAGTGCTATTCTGATTGCTCCTGTCTACATCCGTTATCAGTCTCTCCAAGAGAAGCTAAGTTCTGTTTGCTTATTTTTGCTCATCTGTGTTCAAGATGTTTCCTAGTATATGATGAGTTTTTGTACAGCTTGCTAATATGTGATTTCCCTGCTTGCTGGTGCTCTGGGGTGCTGAGTTGCTCCCCCCACATCGTTAGTTGGTGTGGGGGTTCTCGCATTCTCTGCGTGGATATTTTTGCATAGGGTTTTTTACTGACCGCACGGATCCCTTGCTATTTTCTGCTATCTAGCGTTAGCGGGCCTCATTTGCTTAACTGTCATGGTTCCCAATGGCAAGGGAACGTAAAAAACACATAAGTAACGAACGAGCTCTCGGGTGATGGAAACTCGAGTTGACCGTGAGCTAAATCTACCACACAACTAACAGTAGCCAGGGAGCATACCTATGGCTTCCTATATGCCACGCGCCAGCCGGAGGACTAACTACGCCTGGTAGAGGAAGAAACAGACCTGGCTTACCTCTAGGGAAATACCCCAAAAGATGATAGCAGCCCCCCACATGTAATAACGGTGAATTAAGAGGAAAAGACATACACAGTATGAAAGTAGATTTAGCAAAGAGAGGTCCACTTACTAGATAGCAGAAGGATACAAAAGAGGACTTCACGGTCAACTGAAAACCCTTTCAAAAACCATCCTGAAATTACTTTAAGACTCCTGTGTCAACTCATGACACAGGAGTGGCAATTTCAGCCCGCAAGAGCTTCCAGCTACAGAGAATTACAAAAACTGCAAACTGGACAAAAGGTACAAAACAAAAGGACAAAGTCCACTTAGCTGATCAGCAGACTAGTAGCAGGAACATGCAACCGAAGGCTCTGGTTACAATGATGACTGGCAAGGAAATGACTGGAGAGCAAGGCTAAATAGGAAACTCCCAAACACTGATGGAAGCAGGTGAACAGAAGAAGCAAAGTGCAAACAAGTCACCAGTACCACCAGCAACCACCAGGGGAGCCCAAAAAGCGGATACACAACAGTACCCTCCCCTTAAGGAGGGGGCACCGAACCCTCACAAGAACCGCCAGGGCGATCTGGATGAGCCCTATGAAAGGCACGAACCAAATCCGAGGCATGAACATCAGAGGCAGTTACCCAAGAATTATCTTCCTGACCATAGCCTTTCCATTTAACCAGATATTGAAGTCTCCGTCTGGAAATACGGGAGTCCAAGATCTTCTCCACGACATACTCCAATTCACCCTCCACCAGCACAGGAGCAGGAGGTTCAGTAGAAGGAACCACCGGTACCTCATATCTCCGCAACAACGACCGATGGAACACATTATGGATAGCGAAAGATGCCGGGAGGTCCAAACGAAAGGAAACAGGGTTAAGAATCTCCAAAATCCTATAAGGACCGATGAACCGAGGCTTAAATTTGGGAGAAGAAACTCTCATAGGGACAAAACGGGAAGACAACCACACCAAGTCCCCAACGCGAAGGTGGGGACCAACACGACGACGACGGTTAGCAAACTGCTGAGTCCTCTCCTGGGACAATTCCAAATTATCCACCACTTGTCCCCAAATCCGATGCAACCGATCCACCACCGCATCCACTCCAGGACAATCCGAAGATTCAACCTGACCAGATGAAAAACGCGGATGAAACCCTGAATTGCAAAAGAAAGGAGAAACCAAAGTGGCAGAACTAGCCCGATTATTAAGAGCAAACTCCGCCAACGGCAGAAAGGCAACCCAATCATCCTGATCCGCAGACACAAAACACCTCAAATAAGTCTCCAAAGTTTGATTAGTTCGCTCCGTCTGGCCATTGGTCTGAGGATGGAATGCAGACGAAAAGCGGCGCTTAAGCTCCCGAAAGGCCTCCACGGCAGCAGGGGACCAATTGGCAACATCAGCACCCTTTTTAGTCAAATCCGTCAGAGGTTTAGCAACGCCAGAAAAACCAGCTATAAATCGACGATAAAAATTAGCAAAGCCCAAGAATTTCTGGAGACTTTTCAGAGAAGTAGGCTGCGTCCAGTCGTAAATAGCCCGAACCTTGACAGGGTCCATCTCAATAGAAGAAGGGGAAAAAATACACCCCAAAAATGAAATTTTTTGAACCCCAAAAACACACTTTGAACCCTTTACACACGAAGAATTCTCCCGCAAAACCTGAAAAACCCTCCTGACCTGCTGAACATGAGACTCCCAGTCATCAGAAAAAATCAAAATATCATCCAAGTACACAATCATAAATTTATCCAAATATTCCCGGAAAATATCATGCATTAAGGACTGAAAGACAGAAGGTGCATTAGAAAGGCCGAAAGGCATTACCAAATACTCAAAATGGCCCTCAGGCGTATTAAATGCGGTCTTCCACTCATCCCCCTGCTTAATTCGCACCAAATTATACGCCCCATGAAGATCAATCTTAGAGAACCATTTAGCCCCCCTTATGCGAGCAAACAAATCAGTCAGCAAAGGCAACGGATACTGATATTTGACTGTAATTTTATTCAGGAGACGATAATCAATACAAGGCCTCAGAGAGCCATCCTTTTTAGAGACAAAGAAAAAACCGGCTCCTAAAGGTGATGAAGAAGGACGAATATGTCCCTTTTCCAGGGACTCCTTAATATACTTGCGCATAGCAGCATGTTCAGGTACAGATAGGTTAAACAAACGACCCTTTGGAAATTTACTGCCAGGAATCAGATCTATGGCGCAATCACAATCCCTGTGAGGAGGGAGTGAACCAATCTTAGGCTCTTCAAAAATATCACGATAATCAGACAAAAATGCCGGAATCTCAGATGGAATAGATGACGAAATGGACACCATAGGAGTGTCCCCATGAGCCCCCCGACATCCCCAGCTTAACACAGACATAGCCTTCCAGTCAAGGACTGGGTTATGAGACTGTAACCATGGTAATCCAAGCACCAAAACATCATGTAAATTGTACAACACAAGGAAGCGAATCACCTCCTGATGGTCTGGAGTCATACGCATAGTCACTTGCGTCCAGAACTGTGGTTTATTACAAGCCAAAGGTGTAGAATCAATACCCTTCAGAGGTATAGGGACTTCCAGAGGCTCTAAATCAAACCCACAGCGCCTGGCAAAGGACCAGTCCATAAGACTCAGAGCGGCGCCCGAGTCCACATAGGCATCCACGGTAATAACTGATAATGAACAAATCAAGGTTACAGACAAAATAAATTTGGACTGTAAAGTGCCAATTGAAATGGACTTGTCAACCTTCCTAGTACGCTTAGAGCATGCCGATATAACATGAGCAGAATCACCACAATAGAAGCATAACCCATTTTTACGCCTATAATTCTGCCGCTCGCTTCTGGACATAACTCTGTCACATTGCATTTTCTCTGGCGTCTCTTCAGAAGATACCGCAAAATGGTGCACGGGTTTGCTCTCCCGCAAACGCCGATCAATCTGAATAGCCATTGTCATGGACTCATTCAGACCTGTAGGCGCAGGGAACCCGACCATAACATCTTTAACAGCATCAGAAAGGCCCTCTCTGAAATTTGCCGCTAAGGCGCACTCATTCCACTGAGTAAGCACAGACCACCTACGAGATTTTTGGCAGTATATCTCCGCTTCATCTTGCCCTTGAGATAGGGCTATCAAAGCTTTTTCAGCTTGAATCTCCAAATTAGGTTCCTCATAAAGCAACCCTAAAGCCAGGAAAAACGCATCCACATTGAGCAACGCAGGATCCCCTGGTGCCAATGAAAATGCCCAATTTTGAGGGTCACCTCGCAGCAAAGAGATTACAATCTTAACCTGCTGGACAGGATCTCCTGAGGAGTGAGGTCTGAGAGAAAGGAATAATTTACAATTATATTTGAAATTCAAAAAACGAGATCTATCTCCGGAAAACACCTCTGGTGTAGGGATTTTAGGTTCAGAAATAGGAGCATGTATAACAAAATCTTGTAAATTTTGAACCTTCGTAGCAAGATTATTTAAACCTGCAGCCAAACTCTGGACATCCATGTTAAACAGCTAAGGTCAGAGCCATTCAAGGGTTAAGAGGAGGTAAGAAGCAGCTAGACAGCAATTAAGGGCTAGGCGGCAAAACTCTGAGGGAAAGAGAAAAAAAAAAAAATTTCCCTTCAACACTTCTTTTTCTCCTGCTTCAGCCCAAACAATTAACACTTTGTAGGCCGGTCATACTGTCATGGTTCCCAATGGCAAGGGAACGTAAAAAACACATAAGTAACGAACGAGCTCTCGGGTGATGGAAACTCGAGTTGACCGTGAGCTAAATCTACCACACAACTAACAGTAGCCAGGGAGCATACCTACGGCTTCCTATATGCCACGCGCCAGCCGGAGGACTAACTACGCCTGGTAGAGGAAGAAACAGACCTGGCTTACCTCTAGGGAAATACCCCAAAAGATGATAGCAGCCCCCCCACATGTAATAACGGTGAATTAAGAGGAAAAGACATACACAGTATGAAAGTAGATTTAGCAAAGAGAGGTCCACTTACTAGATAGCAGAAGGATACAAAAGAGGACTTCACGGTCAACTGAAAACCCTTTCAAAAACCATCCTGAAATTACTTTAAGACTCCTGTGTCAACTCATGACACAGGAGTGGCAATTTCAGCCCGCAAGAGCTTCCAGCTACAGAGAATTACAAAAACTGCAAACTGGACAAAAGGTACAAAAAAAAAGGACAAAGTCCACTTAGCTGATCAGCAGACTAGTAGCAGGAACATGCAACCGAAGGCTCTGGTTACAATGATGACCGGCAAGGAAATGACTGGAGAGCAAGGCTAAATAGGAAACTCCCAAACACTGATGGAAGCAGGTGAATAGAAGAAGCAAAGTGCAAACAAGTCACCAGTACCACCAGCAACCACCAGGGGAGCCCAAAAAGCGGATACACAACACAACCTGTTTCATCTCTGCGTTTGTCTTTTCCTCTTAACTCACCGTTATTATTTGTGGGGGGCATCTATATCTCTGGGGGATTTCTCTGAGGCAAGTGAGGTCTTTACTTTCTCTTTAGGGGTAGTCAGTTTCTGAGGCCGTGAAGAGACGTCTAGGATTTCAGGAAACGTTCCACGGCTGCCTATAGTGTGTGCGGTTAGGATCAGGTTTGCGGTTAGTCCAGTTACCACATCCCCAGAGCTCGTCCTATTATTTTCTACTTAGCTGGTTAGATTTGTGATCCTAAGCCACTAGGATCATAACAGCCTACCCCGTTATACGGGTGCGTCCTATCCATATCATCTGGGGGACGGAGAGAAAGAACAGAAACATACATGACAGTTGTGAGGACTATCCCATGGTGCTCAGCAGGGTAGTACTACAACACCCAGGCGCTAGCAGGTAGGCACTGATTTCCACCTGCAAAGGGAACTCTGGATGTGCCTTCGGACCGGCCGGTCTCAGCCAGCCCAGTTAACAGTGCTCTGGATTGCGCATGCCGAAGCCTTCAGTAAAGAGGTAAAGAGACTGCAACCCTGTGTCCTCGTTATTTACCGCAACCTACACCACCACCTACACCTTTTATTGGGCGCCCCTTAGCAGGACCACGGACCGGGTCAGGCCACCGTGACATCCTCAGAACCGTTAGACCCGGTACCGAGTACCCCGCCGTCCTGTGCCTGGGGGCCGCTCCAGATGGAAATAAGGAGCCATGCATACATGGATGGGAATAAGGAGCCATGCATACAAGGATGGAAATAAGGAGTCATGCATACATGGATGGGAATAAGGAGCCATGCATACAAGGATGGGAATAAGGAGCCATGCATACATAGATGGAAAAAAGGAGCCATGCATACAAGGATGAGAACAAGGAGCCATACATACATGGATGGGAATAAGGAGCCATGCATACATGGATGAAATAAGGAGCCATGCAGACAAGGATGGAAATAAGGAGCCATGCATACATGGATGGAAATAAGGAGTCATGCATACATGGATGGGAATAAGGAGCCATGCATACAAGGATGGAAATAAGGAGTCATGCATACATGATGGGAATAAGGAGCCATGCATACAAGGATGGGAATAAGGAGCCATGCATACATAGATGGAGAAAAGGAGCCATGCATACAAGGATGAGAACAAGGAGCCATACATACATGGATGGGAATAAGGAGCCATGCATACATGGATGGAAATAAGGAGCCATGCAGACAAGGATGGAAATAAGGAGCCATGCATACATGGATGGTAATAAGGAGCCATGCAGACAAGGATGGGAATAAGGAGCCATGCATGCATGGATGGGAATAAGGAGCCATGCATACAAGGATGGGAATAAGGAGCCATGCAGACAAGGATGGAAATAAGGAGCCATGCAGACAAGGATGTGAATAAGGAGCCATGCATACATGGATGGAAACAAGGAGCCATGCAGACAAGGATGGAAATAAGGAGCCATGCATACAAGGATGGGAATAAGGAGCCATGCATACATGGATGAGAATAAGGAGCCATGCAGACAAGGATGGGAATAAGGAGCCATGCATACAGGGATGGAAATAAGGAGCCATGCATACATGGATGGGAATAAGGAGCCATGAATACATGGATGGGAATAAGGAGCCATGCAGACAAGAATGGGAATAAGGAGCCATGCAGACAAGGATGGGAATAAGGAGCCATGCATACATGGATGAGAATAAGGAGCCATGCAGACAAGGATGGGAATAAGGAGCCATGCATACAGGGATGGAAATAAGGAGCCATGCATACAGGGATGGAAATAAGGAGCCATGCATACAGGGATGGGAATAAGGAGCCATGCATACATGGATGGGAATAAGGAGCCATGCAGACAAGTATGGGAATAAGGAGCCATGCAGACAAGGATGGGAATAAGGAGCCATGCATACATGGATGGGAATAAGGAGCCATGCATACATGGATGGGAATAAGGAGCCATGCATACAAGGATGGGAATAAGGAGCCATGCATACAAGGATGGGAATAAGGAGCCATGCATACATGGATGGAAATAAGGAGCCATGCAGACAAGGATGGGAATAAGGAGCCATGCATACATGGATGGAAATAAGGAGCCTTGCAGACAAGCGTGGAAATAAGGAGCCATGCAGACAAGGATGTGAATAAGGAGCCATGCATACATGGATGGAAATAAGGAGCCATGCAGACAAGGATGGAAATAAGGAGCCATGCATACAAGGATGGGAATAAGGAGCCATGCATACAAGGATGGGAATAAGGAGCCATGCATACATGGATGGAAATAAGGAGCCATGCAGACAAGGATGGGAATAAGGAGCCATGCAGACAAGGATGGGAATAAGGAGCCATGCATACATGGATGGAAATAAGGAGCCATGCACACAAGGATGGGAATAAGGAGCCATGCATACAAGGATGGGAATAAGGAGCCATGCATACAAGGATGGGAATAAGGAGCCATGCATACATGGATGGAAATAAGGAGCCATGCAGACAAGGATGGGAATAAAGAGCCATGCATACATGGATGGAAATAAGGAGCCATGCAGACAAGGATGGAAATATGGAGCCATGCATACAAGGATGGGAATAAGGAGCCATGCATACATGGATGGAAATAAGGAGCCATGCATACAAGGATGGGAATAAGGAGCCATGCATACAAGGATAGGAATAAGGAGCCATGCATACATGGATGGGAATAAGGAGCCATGCATACATGGATGGGAATAAGGAGCCATGCATACACGGATGGGAATAAGGAGCCATGCATACATGGATGGGAATAAGAAGCCATGCATACATGGATGGGAATAAGGAGCCATGCATACATGGATGGGAATAAGGAGCCATGCATACATGGATGGGAATAAGAAGCCATGCATACAAGGATGAGAATAAGCAGTTTAGGGGTTTCACTCGCTCAAGTGTGACGGCTGAGACTTAGGAGGCACTTTCCATCAAAAGTTCAAAGGTTTATTGCTCCATAAACCACGTGGCAAAACAGAAAACAAATAGCCTTTAGCTTAGGCAAAGGAAAAACAAGTGTCCAGTCCTTCAGGCTCAGTCCTGGAGCCTTAACACACTCTGGAGGCTAGCACCTCCACACATATCTCCTGTGTTAAGCATTAGCCTTTCTTTAATAGGTCTAACCACACCCAGAACCCATCACATGATTAGACATGTGGTTATGACATCACCACAGGTCCTGAAACACATATAGTTAGGCATGGTTACATCACAGCGGCAAGCCACCTATGTGACACATATCTCCCGTCAACTAGACAACCTTTAGCCACGCTACATACCTCCCCCCTCTGCCTAAAGCCGTGGGGCTTGGCATTTTCCCCCACTAGACAAGGGATTCTTGACAGGTCATTAGCATTACCGTGCAGCTTCCCGGCCCTATGTTCCACATGGAAACAGAAGTCCTGCAGGGCTAAGAACCAACGGGTGACCCTAGCATTTCTACCCTCCGTTTCCCTCATCCAAGTGGGGCATGGTCGGATATCAGTCTAAATTTACGACCCAGCAGATAGTACCTTAATGTGTCCACCACCCACTTTATGGCCAAACACTCCTTCTCTACGACTCAGTAGTTCTTTTCAGACGAGGACAGCTTCCTACTCAGATAGAGAACAGGATGCTCTTCCCCACATAGTTTTTGGGAAAAGACTGCTCCTACCCCAACCTCTGAGGCATCTGTCTGAAGAATAAACTCTTTCTTGAAGTTTGGGGCCATCAAAACGGGTTGCTTACACAGAGCCTTTTTCATTTCTTTGAAGGCTGACTCTGTTTCTTCGGACCATTTAACCATTACTGATTTTGTCCCTTTTAGCAGATCAGTCAGAGGTGCAGCCATCGTGGCGAAGTTTGGGATGAACCTCCTGTAATATCCCACGATTCCCAGGAAGGCTTTAACTTGCTTTTTGGAAACTGGTTTTGGCCATGTTTGAATTGCCTCCACTTTACTGATTTGGGGTTTTATTTCTCCATGACCCACTATATATCCAAGGTACTTAGCTTCTTCTTTACCCAAGGCACACTTCTTCGGGTTTATTGTAAACGCTGCCTCTCTTATAGCATCAAACACCGCTTGGACCTTTTCCAGATGACTCTTCCAGTCCGGGCTAAAGATGACGATATTATCCAGGTACGCAGCAGCGTATGCCTTATGGGGTGCAAGGATTTTATCCATAGCCCTCTGGAAGGTCGCCGGAGCTCCCTGTAGGCCAAACGGCATTCGGACATACTGGAAGCACCCATCTGGTGTAGAAAACGCCGTCTTCTCCTTGGCTTCCTGTGCAATGGGGATCTGCCAATACTTCTTCATCAAATCCAAGGTGGTTATATACCTGGCGGGCCCAAGCCTTTCGATGAGCTCATCAATGCAGGGCATGGGATATGCGTTGAACTTGATGACCTCATTCAACTTCCTATAGTCATTGCAAAATCTCCACTCCCCATCAGGTTTTGGGACCAGGACAATTGGGCTCGACCAACCTCTCTTGGATTCCTCAATGACTCCAAGCTTCAACATACGCTCCACTTCCTTGGAGATTACTTCTCGACGGGCCTCAGGAATTCGATAGGGTTTCACGTTCACCCGCACATGTGGCTCTGTCAGGACCTCGTGCTCTATGACCTTCGTGTACCCTGGCAACTCTGAAAACAGGTCCCTGTTCTTCTGGAGTAACTCCCGGCACTGCTGTCTCTGGGCCTTCGATAGCGTCTCCGCTATAGTAACCCCTCCAACCTCACCTTCTGGGTTGCTTAGCAAAGGTGGAGTTACTGCCGGCTCTCTATCTTGCCATGGCTTGATGAGGTTGACATGGTGTTAGGGCTAGCGGAACGCACCTAATGAAAGTATATATTTTATTAGGATAGATACGTTCGCAGCCCGGGGTCCACCGTGCAGGAGAACCTGCTGCTCGCAAATAGTGGAACTAATGGCAGTGTTAGCTAGCTCTGTTACTTCACAGAGCAGCCGAGAACTCAAAGCGCTGCGCCCTGTTAGACTCCGCAGAGGCACAGGTTAACTGTCTAAACAAGAGCAGTCAGTGGTCTTACACGCACACGAAACTTCTCGCCGAAAGTGCCAGCATTCTAGGGGCTTATTTTGGCCAGGTCCCTGAACACATAAGCATACGAACTCCTCGCCGGAGGTGCCAGCATTCTAGGGGCTTATTTCAGCCGGGTCCCTTAACACACTCATACAAGACCACAGTGGCGCAAAGTACATAAATGAAAGCAATACTAGCGCATGGCCTTGCGGCCATGCGAGCCTTATATAGCTGCAGCAAGTAAAAGACCTTCCTAGAAGGACCAATGAGAGGCTGCCATACCTGAGCATGTGACCCTAAATCTCCACTGAGAGATCTTGCCCTGGGCATGCTCAGTGTGTGCCAAGCAGGACTTAGTGCTAGCACCTACAGGACCTTCCTGAAAGGACCAATGGACTTAGCTGCAGTATCTGACCATGTGACCCTCGATCTCCACTGAGAGATCTTACTCAGGGCATGCTCAGAACGAGAAGAGCAGGACTTAGTCCCAGAAGCGTCTGCTCGCCGCTGCCCAGCACTGACTTCAATGGCACAAGCAGGAAAAGCAGCAGTAACTCTTTGTACAGAGTGGGACTGAGCAAGATGCTGGGACCGACGTCTCCGCTGAGCAGGCTCCACTGCGGCAGGAGAAGAATGGGAGACCGCAGCGGAGATGGACCGAGATTCCCCCTGTGCAGAGGTGGAAACTCGACCCCTAACATTACCCCCCCTCCTTGGGCCTCGCCACGCTTGAAGGAAGCAATGAGCTGCGGAGCCCGAATGTGCTCAGCAGACTCCCAGGACCTTCCTCAGGACCATAACCCTTCCAATCCACCAAATAACATTTTTTGCCACGTACCACCTTGCACCCCAAAATAGCGTTCACCTCGTAATCGTCCGTAGACGAACCCGATGTCCCAGCAGATGACTCGGAAAACCGGGACATGTATACGGGTTTCAAGAGGGACACATGAAAGGTGTCGGTGATACCCAGGAAGGGCCAAACGATAGACCACAGGATTAACCTGTTCGAGGACCTTGAAAGGACCCAAGTAGCGAGGTGCAAACTTAGCGGACTCCACTCGCAGCCTGATGTTATGGGCGGAGAGCCACACTAAGTCGCCAGGAGCAAAGGTCGGAGCGGGGCGTCGATGTGCATCGACGGAGGACCTCATTCTCTCCTTGGAGGCCTGAATGGCATCCTGAGTGCAGTCCCAAATATCCCATGCTTCCACAGCCCAGTCTGCCACCCTGGAGTCGTCAGAAGACACGGGCATAGGCACAGGTACCCGCGGATGCTGACCATAGTTGAGGAGGAATGGGGTTTGTCCAGTGGAGTCGGCAATGGCATTGTTCAGCGCAAACTCTGCCCACGGTAGCAAGGATGCCCAGTCATCCTGTCTGGCTGAAACAAAATGTCGCAGATATGTGACCAAGGTCTGATTGGCCCTCTCTACCAATCCATTCGTCTCGGGATGATATGCGGAGGAGAGATTTAACTCAATGCTGAGAAGACGACAAAGCTCTCTCCAGAACCGAGACGCAAACTGGGGACCCCGGTCACTGACAATCTTGTCTGGCATACCGTGTAGGCGAAAGATGTGCTTTATGAACAATGCTGCTAAGGCCCGTGCCGAAGGTAACCGCGGAAGCGGCACCAAATGCACCATTTTGGAGAAGTGATCGGTGATAACCCAAATGATGGTACAGCCCCGAGACTTGGGCAAACCCACCACAAAGTCCATCCCGACCATCTCCCAGGGCCTGTCTGCCACCGGCAATGGATAAAGTAACCCAGCTGGCCGTTGTCGAGGAGACTTATTTTTGGCGCAGGAGACACACGCCAGAATATAATCCCTGACATCACGGACCATATGTGGTCACCAATACGTCCTCGCCAACAGCTCAGATGTCCTTTTTGTCCCAAAATGTCCACCCACCCTGGACGAATGAGCCCACGAGAGAACCTCCGGTCGCAAATTGGGTGGTACAAAAGTCTTGCCCGGAGGCACAGACTCTAGCAAAACTGGAGCTACGGTTCTCAGGCTCTCAGTGGGGACAATAAGCCGAGGCTCCTCTTCCTCCTCCACAGATGACACCACGGAGCGAGAGAGAGCGTCGGCACGAATGTTCTTCTCCCCAGAAAGAAAATGGAGGGTGAAATGGAACCGGGAGAAGAACAAGGACCATCTAGCCTGGTGAGAATTTAACCGCTGGGCTGTCTATGAGACTCTATTTCCCTCCAAATTTACCTTCCGTTGAATATCAAGCACTTCAGTCGCTTCAGAGTGACACGAATTTAATATTGAAACCAGCTGATAAGGGGGGTGCTCTAGTTGTGATGGATAGATCCAGCTGCCTATCAGAAATTTCCAGACAGTTAGCGGATACATCCATCTACCAAAAACTTACCAAGGATCCTACCCAAGATATCCGAAACAAGATTAAGGATATCTTACTGAAATATTGTCACCTAGGAATCCTTGATTCCAAAACTATGGATTTTCTCGTGAAAAAGAATCCGGTTATACCGGTGTTCTATACGCTACCGAAAATCCACAAGGACATGCAACACCCCCCCGGGAGGCCCATAGTGGCGTCCACCGAGTCAATCCTCTCTCCAATCTCTATCTTCTTGGAGAAGATTCTTACTCCTATGATCCAAAATACACCGTCCTTTTTGCTGGATACCGGGGCATTTCTCACCATTATTCGTGATCACAACATTGTACCATCTCATACCATATTAGTGACCATGGACGTCAAAGACTTATACACGTCTATACCTCATATTGAGGGCATTAACTCCGTACATCATCTTTTAGCTTCATCCAACATGGGGCCTGACGAGACTAATTTGTGTATAGACCTCCTTACACTGGTTTTGTATAATAACTTCTTTCTCTTTCAGGATAGTTTTTTTCTGCAGACGAGAGGGACCGCTATGGGCTCCAACGTAGCGCCCCCCTATGCCAATGCATATATGGCACACTTCGAGGAGACAGTGATCTATAAGCATCCTCTTTTTGTCAGCAATGTCCTTCGGTGGACACGCTATATAGATGACATATTCTGCCTATGGGGGGGCACGTTGGAGTCCCTTGAGCAATTCTTTACTGTTCTCAATGACTCATGGCCTGGCATCAAACTCACCATGACCCATGATAGGCATTCAGTCAGCTTTCTGGACACCATTGTCAAAAAGGACCCAGAGGGTCACCTTACGACAGACCTCCATATCAAGCCCACGGATCGCAATAGCATCTTACATTTCCAGAGCTTCCACCCACCTTCAGTCAAAAGGTCCATACCGAGGTCACAGTACCAACGTGTGAAACGCATCGTCTCCGACGAAGCCACACGCAATCTACATTTAAATGATATGACCTCCAAATTTAGCCAAAGGGGTTATCCCACCTCACTGCTAAATGAACAGCTTAATCCCCAACCCCGTGTCCGTCATACTGACCAACATAAGGGGATTCCCTTCGTACATACGTACCACCCCTTCTCCTTCATTCTCCATAAAAATATCAGGAAGCATTGGCCACTCCTGTCCACGGCCTATCCAAACATTCTGGAGTTCAAAGCCCCTTTTCTGCCATGCTTCAAAAGACCTCGCAATCTTAGGGACAGCCTTGTTAGGGCTGATATAGGCTCTGCACAAACCAAGAAGCCCCTTTTTTTGTCTACACCTCGGATGGGCACATTCCCTTGCTTGCATTGTGCCCAATGTGGGAATGTACAGAAGGGCAGTGTCTTCCATCACCCACAATCGGGTAAACAATATCACATTCGGCAATACTATACGTGTGAGGCTTCCTACGTCATATATCTAATAAAGTGCCCTTGTGGCTTACTATACGTGGGAGAGACCACGCAACCAGTACGTGACAGGATTTCAAAGCATAAGTCCACAATACGGTGCAAAAATTTGCTCCTCCCTATTCCACATCATTTTCACTCCCAGGGACACTCCATCTCCCAAATGAAATTTCAGGTAATCGATTCTGTTCCCCCACCACGACGGGGTGGTGACAGGATATCCCTCCTGAAAAAACGAGAGGCCTATTGGATCCACACGTTGGAAACATTAACCCCCAAAGGGTTAAACAGGGATTACGACCTAGTAGCATTTATATAGATTATGCCTTTTTCTATCGTGTTGATGTTATCACTAATTGTGTCTTCTCTATTCCCTTAGAGTCGCCTTTACTGATCAGCCGACACCACGTCTCACGAGCACCTCACTATCTGCTGCACCGTGTGTAAGACTATGCCTTTCCGATATGTCACGCCTATCTATTCTACCCGGTTCTTCAATGTACAACACATGATTGACTCTAGCTCATACGTGCCCTTCCCCGCATTTATACCCAGGGGCCACATTCTACATCATTGTGAGTACATTTGATCCCACCTTATGTATGACACACACACTATGGCATGTAGATACATAACGATGTCAATTATGACATCACCGCACGCCGCAGTCAGCAGTTCATACTACTGACGTCTTTCCCTATAGTCAGTGGAACGCAGATCTGATGCACTGGAACGCACCTCCATGTTTGTGAGGTCACGTCCGCTCCCAGCACACACTAGCACACACAGTGCCCGCCCCACTTCCGGTCTCTGGCGTCCCCACGCCTCCTCACCACTCTTCTTATTTTGCATGGGAATGGCCTGCCATAGACAAGCGGTGGACTCCGCGTTAGCAGCGCCACAACAGGGTGAGTCACTGGATCCCTCCCTGCCACTACCCGCATCACCCTTGTAGGGCTCAACCATATAATGCGGACTTCTATTTTATCACAGGCTGCGCCCACATCTAATTGCACCAGTGCCATTCAACCGAGGGGTATGCTGACACATTCTCTTTTGCACATTTATAGCATATATCTATGTCACACCCTCATCCCTTCTCACTGCCCTGCTGAACAATATCCTCACTCATTTTTACAGCAATCCATATCACAAGTTTATTGCTAGTGACAACACTCACGCTACCAGTTATCACTTTATGGTACGTATCTCATTCTATTTTCCCCGCTCTTTCATTTGACTGTGCCACCTTGTGTATTTGTCTCTCTGAATGCAACGAATTCATCATGACTCTCTGTAACGCCATTTAAATGAATGTCATTTTGTATATACTTTATTTTGTACTGGTTATATTCCAATTTTTTTGTTATGTTTATATATAATTTACAGCAACTGATGAAGGTCAGATATATATGACCGAAACGTTTTGCTATTTGCTGTCACTGTAATCTCCGCTTGGAACCATTAAAAGGCATCCTTATGCAAGTTGAGTGCCAGGTTTTTCTTATAAGAATATAATCCCTGACATCACGGACCATATGTGGTCACCAATACGTCCTCGCCAACAGCTCAGATGTCCTTTTTGTCCCAAAATGTCCACCCACCCTGGACGAATGAGCCCACGAGAGAACCTCCGGTCGCAAATTGGGTGGTACAAAAGTCTTGCCTGGAGGCACAGACTCTAGCAAAACCGGAGCTACGGTTCTCAGGCTCTCAGTGGGGACAATAAGCCGAGGCTCCTCTTCCTCCTCCACAGATGACACCACGGAGCGAGAGAGAGCGTCGGCACGAATGTTCTTCTCCCCAGAAAGAAAATGGAGGGTGAAATGGAACCGGGAGAAGAACAAGGACCATCTAGCCTGGTGAGAATTTAACCGCTGGGCTGTCTGTAGGTACACCAGATTTTTATGGTCTGTGAAGACTTGGAAAGGAAAACGAGGTCCCTCCAAGAGATGTCTCCACTCCGAGAAGGCCAATTTCATGGCCAGCAACTCCCTGTCTCCGATGGAATATTTCCTCTCTGCTGGTGAAAAGGTCTTTGAAAAGAAGACGCAAGGATGCTTCCGACCTTGAGCATCCTTTTGGAAGAAGACTGCTCCTGCACCAACAGATGAGGCATCCACCTCCATGATAAAGGGTTTGTCTACATCGGGGCGATGTAGGATGGGAGCGCTAGCGAAATGTGACTTTATGGAATTATAGGCCTTGGAGACCTCCACAGACCACAATTTGGGATTTGCTCCCTTCTTGGTAAGGGCAACCAAGGGAGCTACCAACGTTGAGAAGTGTGGAATGAACTGTCGATATTAGTTAATGAACCCTATAAAGCGCTGCACCGCTTTAAGAGAATGGGGTTCCTGCCAGTCCATCACAGCCTGTAGCTTGGCAGGATCCATAGCCAAACCCTGGGCAGAGATGATATAACCAAGAAATGGCAAGGACTCCTACTCAAACACACACTTCTCCAACTTGGCGTAGAGGGAGTTTGCCCGTAAGAGGTCAAAGACTTTGCGAACATCTCTCCGATGGGAGTCGATATCTGGAGAGTAGATGAGAATATCATCCAGATAGACTATGACCGAGGTGGTGAGCATATCCCAGAAGATGTTGTTCACAAAGTTTTGGAAAACGGCTGGGGCATTACAGAGCCCGAAGGGCATCATCAGATACTCATAGTGCCCATCCCTGGTGTTAAAAGCCGTCTTCCATTCATCCCCCTCACGGATGCGAATCAGATTGTAAGCACCCCGCAGATCTAATTTTGTAAATACCCTTGCTCTCCGTAGCCTATCAAAAAGCTCAGATATCAGGGGTAATGGGTATTTGTTCTTAACGGTGATGGCGTTAAGACCCCTGTAGTCAATACATGGACACAGTTCCCCATTCTTCTTCTGAACAAAGAAGAACCCAGCCCCAGCAGGCGACACTGACTTCCTAATGAACCCTCTTGCCAGATTTTCTTGGATGTACTGAGACATAACCTCCGTCTCCGGGAGAGATAACGGATAAACTTGACCCCGGGAGGCTCAGCACCAGGTAAGAGGTCAATAGGACAGTCATAGGGGCGGTGAGGCGGAAGGGTCTCCGCAGCCTTTTTGGAGAACACGTCCGCATGAGACCAGTATTGCTTGGGGAGAGAGGATAGATCTGTGGGTACCTCAGTAGTAGCAACCTGAACGCACTCCCTTTGACACCTACCCTCACAAGACTCACCCCATCCCAAAATTCTGCCAGAAGACCACTCGATATGTGGAGAGTGGTACCGTAACCAAGGTATCCCCAATAGGACCTCATCAATACCCTCAGGTATGACGAGCAGAGATATTGTCTCCTGATGGAATGGCGACATGGACAGAGTAAAAGGAATGGTCTGGTGAGTTATCTGTGAAGGTAGTGTCGACCCATTCACCACTCGTACCATAACTGGTTGCGCTAGCATAACCAGGGGTATTGCGTGACGTTGGGCAAAGGCAGAAGACATGAAATTGCCTTCTGCCCCAGAATCTACACAGAGCTCTACTGAGTGGGAAGATGAGCCAATGTTAATTGTCCCCTTAAAGGACAATATTGAGGCAAACGTTGCCGTATCTAGTGTACCTCCCCCGACTACCACTAGAGGCTGACGTCTCCTCGACTGCTGAGATCATCTGGTGGCAAGATGTCCAGACTGTTGGCAAACATGAGAAACCTTGGATGCCCAAGAGCTCCGGGACTTAGAATCCGCTCATGACACCTCCCTGGCCTTATGTGACTCAGGAACCAGGACCGGAGATTCCAGAGGTCTGGCAAAGGTGGGAGCCAGCCGAAACCTCTGCCTACACTGGGCTCGCTCAAACCTCCGCTCGTTAAAACGGAGGTCAATGCGGGTAGAGACAGTTATTAACTCCTCCAGTGTGGCTGGAATCTCCCTAGTGGCCAGAGCATCCTTAACGTGATCATCCAGCCCCCTCCAAAATATGGGGATAAGGGCTTTATCCGACCACTCCAGCTCTGAAGCTAAAGTTTGGAAACGGATGGTGAATTGGCTGACCAAGGACTCACCCTGAGTTAATGCCAGCAGTTGGAGCGCCGTATCATGGGTGAATTGAGGTCCTAAGAAGACCTGTTTCAGAGTGCTCAGAAACAACGGAGCACTCTGCACCACATGATCGCCACGCTCCCACAGCAGCATAGCCCATTCCAACGCCCTGTCCGACAAGAGGGACACAATAAATCCCACCTTAGCCCGCTCTGTGGGAAAACGTGCAGCCAGAAGCTCAAGGTGAATAGAGCACTGACTCACGAATCCCCTACAAGATCTGCTTTCTCCAGAAAATTTTTCTGGGAGCTGGAGGTGCAAAAATGTCAGAACAGGGGTGGCAGTGGACAAAGTTGCTGCAGCCATGCTAGCAGCCTGTACAGCAACTGCGGAAATATCCACAGCTGAGGTTGAGCTCTCGAGAGCCGCCAACCTACCCTCCAGCTGCTGGATATACTGCAAAGATTGCTGTATGTCCGCCATTTACTAGCCAGACCCTGGCGCTAGTATTATGTTAGGGCTAGCGGAATGCACCTAATGAAAGTATATATTTTATTAGGATAGAAGCGTTCGCAGCCCGGGGTCCACCGTGCAGGAGAACCTGCTGCTAGCAAATAGCGGAACTAATGGCAGTGTTAGCTAACTCTGTTACTTCACAGAGCAGCCGAGAACTCAAAGCACTGCACCCTGTTAGAATCCACAGAGGCACAGGTTAACTGTCTAAACAAAAGCAGTCAGTGGTCTTGCACGCACACGAAACTTCTCGCCGGAGGTTCCAGCATTCTAGGGGCTTATTTTGGCCAGGTCCCTGAACACACAAGCATACGAACTCCTCGCCGGAGGTGCCAGCATTAGTGTTGAGCATTCCGATACCGCAAGTATCGGGTATCGGCCGATACTTGCGGGTATCGGAATTCCGATACCGAGATCCGATACTTTTGTGGTATCGGGTATCGGTATTGAAACAACATTAATATGTAAAATAAAGAATTAAAATAAAAAATAGGGATATACTCACCTCTCCGACGCAGCCTGCACCTTACCGAGGGAACCGGCAGCCTTCTTTGCTTAAAATGCGCGCGTTTACTGCCTTCCGTGACGTCACGGCTTGTGATTGGTCGCGTGCCGCCCATGTGGCCACGACGCGACCAATCACAGCAAGCCGTGACGTAATTTTCAGGTCCTGAATGCCTAATTCTAGGCATTCAGGATTTTAAAATTACGTTACGGCTTGTGATTGGTCGCGTCGCGGTCACATGGGCGACGCGACCAATCACAAGCCGTGACGTCACGGGAGGCAGGAAACGCGCGCATTTTAAAATTACGTCACGGCTTGTGATTGGTTGCATGCCGCCCTAATTCTGCATTCAGGACCTGAAAATTACATCACGGCTTGCTGTGATTGGTCGCGTCGCGGTCACATGGGCGGCACGCAACCAATCACAAGCCGTGACGTAATTTTAAAATGCGCGCGTTTCCTGCCTCCCGTGACGTCACGGCTTGTGATTGGTCGCGTCGCCCATGTGACCGCGACGCGACCAATCACAAGCCGTAACGTAATTTTAAAATCCTGAATGCCTAGAATTAGGCATTCAGGACCTGAAAATTACGTCACGGCTTGCTGTGATTGGTCGCGTCGCGGCCACATGGGCGGCACGCGACCAATCACAAGCCGTGACGTCACGGAAGGCAGTAAACGCGCGCATTTTAAGCAAAGAACGCTGCCGGTTCCCTCGGTGAGGTCCAGGCTGCGTCGGAGAGGTGAGTATAGCAATATTTTTTATTTTAATTCTTTATTTTACACATTAATATGGATCCCAGGGCCTGAAGGAGAGTTTCCTCTCCTTCAGACCCTGGGAACCATCAGGGATACCGTCCGATACTTGAGTCCCATTGACTTGTATTGGTATCGGGTATCGGTATCGGATTAGATCCGATACTTTGCCGGTATCGGCCAATACTTTCCGATACCGATACTTTCAAGTATCGGACGGTATCGCTCAACACTAGCCAGCATTCTAGGGGCTTATTTCAGCCGGGTCCCTGAACACACTCATACAAGTCCACACTGGCGCAAAGTACATAAATGAAAGCAATACTAGCGCATGGCCGTGCGGCCATGCGAGCCTTATATAGCTGCAGCAAGTAAAAGACCTTCCTAGAAGGACCAATGAGAGGCTGCCATACCTGAGCATGTGACCCTAAATCTCCACTGAGAGATCTTGCCCTGGGCATGCTCAGTGTGTGCCAAGCAGGACTTAGTGCTAGCACCTACAGGACCTTCCTGAAAGGACCAATGGACTTAGCTGCAGTATCTGACCATGTGACCCTCGATCTCCACTGAGAGATCTTACTCAGGGCATGCTCAGAACGAGAAGAGCAGGATTTAGTCCCAGAAGCATCTGCTCGCCGCTGCCCAGCACTGACTTCAATGGCAGAAGCAGGAAAAGCAACAGTAACTCTTTGTACAGAGTGGGACTGAGCAAGACGCTGGGACCGACGTCTCTGCTGAGCAGGCTCCACTGCGGCAGGAGAAGAATGGGAGACTGCAGCAGAGATGGACCGAGATTCCCCCTGTGCAGAGGCAGGAACTCGACCCCTAACACATGGTAGACTTGGATTGGTTTCTGTCTACCTGGTTGGTGAATTTTATAGTTTACCTCACCAAGCTTCTCTACGACCTCATATGGCCCTTGCCATTTGGCCAATAACTTGCTCTCCACCGTCGGAACTAACACAATAACTCGGTCTCCCAGATTGAACTGCCTAACTCTTGCAGACCGATTGTAGACCCTGGCCTGAGCTTCTTGTGCCTGGAGGAGGTGTTCTTTCACGATAGGCATCACCTTTGCAATCCTCTGCTGCATCAGGGCCACATGCTCAATGACTCTTCTGTGGGGCGTAACTTCGGCTTCCCAAGTTTCCTTGGCTATATCCAGGAGTCCTCTCGGATGTCGGCCATATAGAAGCTCAAACGGTGAGAACCCTGTGGAGGCCTGTGGAACTTCACGAATGGAAAACATCAAATATGGTAAGAGACGATACCAGTCTCTACCGTCTTTCTCTATAGCTTTTCTCAGCATGCTCTTCAGTGTCTTGTTAAATCTCTCAACAAGACCATCTGACTGGGGATGGTACACCAAGGTCCTCAACTGGGAGATTTTCAGGACTTTGCATAACTCCCTCATCACCTTGCTCATGAAAGGTGTCCCCTGGTCAGTCAGAATCTCCTTCGGCAGACCTGTCCGGGAAAACACATGGACCAACTCGCGGGCTATACTCTTCGAGGAAGAATTTCTCATAGGAATTGCCTCAGGATAGCGTGTGGCATAGTCCAGGATGACTAATATATACTGATGGCCCCAGGCTGATTTAACTAAGGGACCGACCAAGTCCATGGCAATTCTCTCGAATGTCACCTCAATAATGGGCAATGGCACAAGGGGGCTCCATAAATGAGGAGTGAGGGCAGTTAGCTGACATGTCGGGCAAGACCTGCAATAGTTCACTATTTCCCGGTGACACCCAGGCCAATAGAACCTCTGCACAACCCGTTCCTGCGTTTTTTCCACCCCTAGGTGTCCACCCAAGATGTGTGAATGGGCCATATCCAATACCTTCCGTCTATATAGACCCGGCACTACCAACTGCTCTATCAACTCCTCCCTTATTTTCGTGACTCGGTACAACAACTCCCCATTCATCAGAAAATGGGGAAATCTTGTGTCTGCCCCGGCTCCTGTACAACCCCATTAATAACTGTGACATTATTAAAGGCTTCCCTCAGAGTTGGGTCCCTATGTTGGGCAGTCCCAAAATTTTCACCGGTTACCTCTAACTCCAGAACGTCAGATGCAGGGGACACTTCCTCCTCATCCCCAACCAGAACACAAAAAGGAAACCTGTCTGTCTCTGGGTGTGGCGATACCTTTTTAGGGTTCATTGGTTCCCTACTCTTGCTAGCGACCTCAGAACCCTTACCCCACGAATCCCAAAACAAACAGAAATCCCGACCAATAATTATAGGGTGCAACAAGTCCCAAACGACACCGACTTCATGGGACTCAGTGCCACACGCCGTTTCAATATCCACCCTGGCCATAGGGTAGTCCTTTGCATCCCCATGTATGCACCGCACGCCGACCTTCTTTCCCGGGAGCAGGTGGAGAGGGAAAGTGGCCCTCACCAGGGTCACTAAGCTCCCTGAGTCTAAAAGCGCCGTTACTGCTCGACCGTTCACCTTTACAGAACACGCTTGAGGCCCCTCATTGGGCGGAGAGTTCACACTGCAGGCTGGATATGCATAGTATGAACTAAGGCGTCCCATGCTGCAGTCCATCTGCTCAGGGGTCTGGGAACAACGGGTAGCTATATGTCCGGGCCCGTGGCACCTCCAGCAAATATCACCCGTAGGGACCTTGGGCACCACCTCCCCCACCCTTTGTGACCTTGGACACCCCACCCCTTTTTGGGACTCAGCACCTTTCTGGGACCCCCAGTACGGCATGGGCTGCCTCCCGAAGGAGCCTTCCATCCCTTGGTATCTCTCGACCAGTCTGATCAGTTCGTCGACATTCTGGGGATCACCCTGGGCAACCCAAGTCTGTATGGACCTCGGGAGGGAATGCACAAACCGATCCATCATCACCCGTTCTACCATCTGTGCAGGCGTAGAGGACTCTGGCTGCAGCCATTTCTGGACCAGGTGCAACAGGTCAAACATTTGGGATCGAGGCGGTTTATCCCGGTGATAGGCCCAGCAGTGAATTCGTTGTGCCCTAACAGTCAGTGTTACCCCCAAACGTGCGAGAATCTCGGCTTTCAATTTGTGATACTCCTTGGCATCCTGCAAGGTCAAATCATAGTACGCCTTCTGAGGTTCCCCCGTCAGGTAAAGTGCCAATACCTCTGCCCACTGCACTGGCGGAAGTTTTTCCCTCTCAGCGACCCTCTCAAACACCGTCAGGAAGGCCTCAACATCATCCCCGGGAGTCATTTTCTGCAATGCGCGTCTTACTGTCTTCCGGACGTGGGTGTCATCAGCCAGACCTGGGGTTGGGGCGCTCGTCTTGCCCTGGATGGCGGTTGCCAGAAGCTGCATCTGCTGCCGTTGCTCCTGCTGGCTCTGTTGCATCTGCTGCATCAACAGCTTGTTGGTCTCTTGCTGTATCTGCTGCCGTTGCTCCTGCTGTGATTGCAACTGGACAAAGTGTTTCAGCAGGTCCTCCATTTTACCCGGCAATGCTTGCTGGCTTACAACAGACTTGACCCAGGACATTCAAAACAGACTTACGTCTCCGCTGGGAACGCTGCCCGCACGTCTACCACCAATTGTAGGGGTTTCACTCGCTCAAGTGCGACGGTTGACACTTAGGAGGCACGTTCCATCAAAAGTTCAAAGGTTTATTGCTCCATAAACCATGTGGCAAAACAGAAAACAAATAGCCTTTAGCTTAGGCAAAGGAAAAACAAGTGTCCAGTCTTTCAGGCTCAGTCCTGGAGCCTTAACACACTCTGGAGGCTAGCACCTCCACACATATCTCCTGTGTTAAGCATTAGGCTTTCTTTAATAGGTCTAACCACACCCAGAACCCATCACATGATTAGACATGTGGTTATGACATCACCACAGGTCCTGAAACACATATAGTTAGGCATGGTTACATCACAGCGGCAAGCCACCTATGTGACACATATCTCCTGTCAACTAGACAACCTTTAGCCACGCTACAGGAGCCATGCATACAAGGATGGGAATAAGGAGCCATGCAGACATGGATGGGAATAAGGAGCCATGCATACATGGATGGAAAAAAGGAGCCATGCTGACAAGGATGGAAATAAGGAGCCATGCTTACA
Source organism: Ranitomeya variabilis (assembly GCF_051348905.1). NCBI lineage: Eukaryota > Metazoa > Chordata > Amphibia > Anura > Dendrobatidae > Ranitomeya > Ranitomeya variabilis. Next base: position 285,805,433 of record NC_135235.1, read on the forward strand.
TGGATGGAATAAGGAGCCATGCATACAAGGATGGGAATAAGGAGCCATGCAGACAAGGATGGAAATAAGGAGCCATGCAGACAAGGATTGGAATAAGGAGCCATGCAGACAAGGATGGGAATAAGGAGCCATGCATACATGGATGGGAATAAGGAGCCATGCATACATGGATGGCAATAAGGAGTCATGCAGACAAGGATGGGAATAAGGAGCCATGCATACATGGATGGAATAAGGAGCCATGCATACAAGGATGGAGATAAGGAGCCATGCAGACAAGGATGGAAATAAGGAGCCATGCATACATGGATGGGAATAAGGAGCCATGCATACATGGATGGGAATAAGGAGCCATGCAGACAAGGATGAGAATAAGGAGCCATGCATACATGGATGGAAATAAGGAGCCATGCAAACAAGGATGGAAATAAGGAGCCATGCAGACAAGGATGGGAATAAGGAGCCATGCATACAAGGATGGGAATAAGGAGCCATGCATACAAGGATGGGAATAAGGAGCCATGCATACAAGGATGGGAATAAGGAGCCATGCATACAAGGATGGGAATAAGGAGCCATGCATACAAGGATGGGGATAAGGAGCCATGCATACATGGATGGGAATAAGGAGCCATGCATACAAGGATGGGAATAAGGAGCCATGCAGACAATGATGGGAATAAGGAGCCATGCAGACAAGGATGGGAATAAGGAGCCATGCGGACAAGGATGGGAATAAGGAGCCATGCATACAAGGATGGGAATAAGGAGCCATGCATACCTGGCTTATACTCCAGTCAATAAGTTTTCCCAATTTTTCAAGGCAAAATTAGGTGTCTCGGCTTATACTCAGGTCAGCTTATACACGAGTATATACGGTAAGTGTTATGAGACTTGAAGGTCTTATTCAAGTTATAGTTTTATATTTTTCTTTTGTGATCCAATTTGTAATTTTATTTCCCTCCATCTCCATAGAAAGAATCGTGTATGGGGAAAAAAAATCCTATTAAAGGAATATTACTGGTCTGTAGATTAAATCCACAACCTGCAATTGCATTTAAAAAAAATTAAAGTCTTAAAGGGAGTCTGACAGGACAACCTGACTATTCGAAGCAAGTACTGCTCCTTGTTGCACCCTTAGGGTGACCAAGCAGTTCTGTGCACATTGCCACCTACATGTCTTCCATCTATCGCTGCCTTACTTTTCTTTTCTTTGATTGATAGTTCTGTAAAGGAGCCAGAGAAGTGTGGAGATGGATGCAAAACAGTAGGTTGGAAGGTGCGCTGAACTATTTGGATACGTCAAGGGTGCACTGAGTACTAGTACTTAGGTGATACAGTCATTTTGTGCTGACAGATTCACTTTAAAAAGATTGTCTTTGAAGTGGACATCACTTTCCTTTATAGTCTGGGCACCTGGGGCTGGCAAGTCTAATCTAAATTGGTGCCCGAACCTTTGTTCTAGATGCAGACACCTTCTCGAGTTTATCGATAGAAAGTGGTATTACGATGAGAACTTACAGCGATTTTATCTGGACACTGTAATTGCTTTATTTGGGTGCTGCTACTACCATGTAGAAAGTTTTGCACAGGGCTCAAGTAAGAAAGTATACAGTATGTCCATGGAAAGTATTGCATGGGGCTCCAGCTAGAAAGTATGTGTCCATGGAAAGTATTGTACAGGGCTCCAGCCAGAAAGTATGTGTCCATGGAAAGTATTGTACAGGGCTCCAGCTAGAAAGTATGTCCAGGGAAAGTATTGCACGGGGCTCCATCTAGAAAGTATGTGTCCAGGGAAAGTATTGCACGGGGCTCCAGCTAGAAAGTATGTGTCCATGGAAAGTATTGTACAGGGCACCAGCTAGAAAGTATGTGTCCATGGAAAGTATTGTACAGGGCTCCAGCTAGAAAGTATGTGTCCATGGAAAGTATTGTACAGGGCGCCAGCTAGAAAGTATGTGTCAAGGGAAAGTATTGCACGGGGCTCCATCTAGAAAGTATGTGTCCAGGGAAAGTAATGTACAGGGCTCCAGCTAGAAAGTATGTGTCCAGGGAAATTATTGCACAGGGCTTCAGATAGAAAGTATGTGTCCATGGAAAGTATTGCATGGAACTCCAGCTAGAAAGTATGTGTCCAGGGAAAGTATTTCATAGGGCTCCAGCTAGAAAGTATGTGTCCATGGAAAGTATTGCACGGGGCTCCATCTAGAAGGTATGTGTCCAGGGAAAGTATTGTGCAGGGCTCCAGCTAAAAAGTATGTGTCCATGGAAAGTATTGTACAGGGCTCCAGCTAGAAAGTATGTGTCCATGGAAATTATTGCACAGGGCTTCAGATAGAAAGTATGTGTCCATGGAAAGTATTGCATGGGGCTCCAGCTAGAAAGTATGTGTCCAGGGAAAGTATTCCATGGGGCTCCAGCTACAAAGTATGTGTCCATGGAAAGTTTTGCATGGGGCTCCAGCTAGAAAGTATGTGTCCATGGAAAGTATTACATGGGGCTGAAGTAAGAAAGTATGTGTCCATTGAAAGTATTGTGCAGGGCTTCACATAGAAAGTTTGTATCCATAGAAAGTATTGCATGGGGCTCCAGCTAGAAAGCATGTGTCCATGGAAAGTATTACATGAGGCTCAAGTGAGAAAGTATGTGTCCATGGAAAGTATCGTGCAGGGTTCCAGCTAATATCAAACACATGTAAAGGAAATAATAGATAAATGAAATGTATAAAATAAATAATAAATCGACGTGTTAGTCTTGGCTTGTTACAAGTCTGGAAAAAAGCAAGATTCTATGTGTCGACTGTATATCGCATAGAAAAAACCACTATCTAAATGATATCTAACAAAGCAAAAAAAGTGGAAATATAAAACGTAACTTTTATTCTGACTAAAGCCACTAAAACAATACACCCAAGTGAATAAAAAGGGGGAAGGGTCTCAAATTAATGGTATGATGACCATAGAGACCAAATAACCCCTGACAGGATCATATGATTCCACCTGGTTGTAGGTGAAGTCAAAAAACTAGGTTATAACCAGTGTAAGAGCTGAAATGAAAAAAACACACATGCAGCACAGTATACCTAGTTACATGTAGGAACAACAATTAACCAGCAGTGGAAGCATGTATTATAATCAATACCACTGGTGGCTATATACATAAAAAAAGGAACAGTCTCACCAGTTCCAATGTATGGGCACAAGGAGCATCGGATGTCCTCTGGTCAGGGGATGATCCGGAAAGGAGGGACGACAAACCCTATGTCAGTCCCTATGGGGCTATCAATCAGCTATCCCCAAAACTCCTGCCCTTACAAGGGCAGTCCACAGCTACCCCTGTATACACATGCCCTGCACTCTCCCTGTCTTGGCTTGTTACAAGTCTACAAAAGATGGGAGAGCAAGAAAGACCAGGAACTTAAAAATCTGATAGCACAACTAGTGGAAGTATAAAGGTACCTTCACACTGAGCAACTTTACAACGAGAACGACAATGATCCGTGACGTTGCAGCGTCCTGGATAGCGATCTCGTTGTGTTTGACATGCAGCAGCGATCTGGATCCCGCTGTGATATCGCTGGTCGGAGCTAGAAGTCCAGAACTTTATTTGGTCGTCAGGTCGGCGTGTATCGTCGTGTTTGACAGCAAAAGCAACGATGCCAGCAATGTTTTACATGGAGCTAACGACCTGCGAGAACGATAAGTGAGCCACCGCTACATCACAGGATCGCTCCTGCATCGTTCTGGAGCTGCTGTGTTTGACATCTCTACAGCAATCTAAACAGCAACGCTGCAGCGATCGGCTCGTTGTCTATATCGCTGCAGCGTCGCTGAGTGTGACGGTACCTTTAGACTAATGCTGATATAGAGGGGTTCAGCTGACAGTCTAATGGGGACGGGCCCCCAGACAATTTTCTGTCGTGGGAAATATCAATTTTTCATGTCTGATTCCTGAGCGCCAATCATTTTGTCTCCTTGAGATGAGGTGTGCCGGACATGCCTGGTGACAGATCTCTCATAGAGAATACGGGAGCGCTCCTGTGTATGGAAGAGTCGGCTGAGATGGCTAGCAGCCAAATGATCAGCCGACAACCATTAAATCATTATGGTAGACTTAACACTTATTCAGAACACAACAATATCACTGGCGCTCGGCACTGAAGCCCAACATGTGAGTGGGACTGTCTGGTGAAATCACCCAGCTGCTGGTATCCTCAGAAATGTGCCACTTTCTGTAAAAACCACCAAATGAGTATGCTACTAATTGATACCACGCTAGGGTGATACAGATAATACACTTGAGTGCACTGTTACTTGCTAGACACCACGCACTGTGGACAGTGATAAAATCAATTGTAGGCTGATGTGCTGGCTGTCCAACTTCCTGATAGTAGCGTTATGTCCTTTATATAGGTACCGTGGACACTATGGTCACCCACAAAACAATAAAAGCAAACGCTATCAGAGCCTAAAAACAAATGCTGTATACAGCTCTTACCATATGTTATACTGTGTGACCGCTATGCTGCTCCTGGTGCGTGTCCGGGGGGTGTGTGCAAAGTCCCGCGAATACCAGTGGCACGTACAGGGGCGAGGCTGGACTCTAGAGAGTAGCGGATGGGTGGGCGAGTGTACACTGATCAACCGCGACCAGTGTATAGTGTAGATGCTAAGTGCAGTGCCAGGGAATGTCCCAGCCGGAGGCGTCCCTGGTTGCACTTCGAAAAAATGGAACCCTGAGGAAGAAGGGCGCTTACCCTTCGAAACGCGTCGGTCAGCCATTTTGGTCTCAGTGAGACTCCTTAGGCCCGTGACGTCACACGCTGCTTGTCAGCGGCGGCCATTTTTTCGAAGTGCGATATCAATTAGTAGCATACTTATTCAGAACACTTTACTTTCAGACGTACAGTTGAAAAAAATAATAGAATTTTTTTTTTTTCATATTTGACAATTTTCAAACATAAGTTAGAGCCTCACTGCTGGGACAATTAAAATAGTCATCAAGGTGAGATAACTTGTTACGTCTGCCATACGATTTCCATCATCTCATTGGATAGCCTCACCATTTGGCTTGCCTGTTATGTCAATAGACTGCATTAATGTTTCCAGCAGACAGCACCGTTCCCACGAAATTGAAAATTTCCATGCAAGGGTTCTCCTTGCACTTAATTAAGGTGATGCCAAAGCACAAAGCAAAATAAAAAAAGAAACATCCACACGACATCATGAAGACGAGATGAGGTGACCTGAAACGTACGAGAAAAATAATTATGGGTTAACTCTTTCAGCGGCTACCCAAAGCAACGAGTTAACGCACTGCAGCACTATGCGGACATTCCACTGCGGTAGCACATTACTATGAAGGACACTCTCCCAGCCAAGGCTCTCCTGTCTCTAATTAGCAGTTACTATGTTCAGGAGGTGCACTTGGAATCTCCTTCAGCACCATCATCTTTCTCCGTCTTCTCTCTATTTTTTGCCCTTCTGTTTTATTTTAATGGAAAATTGTACTTGAGCATGTCTGCCGCATCCCAGCTGTCTCTAGTGCTCGGCTGAGAATAGGATCTCCAGCTAGCTCTTCAGGCCCCAGCTTGCCCTGATTTATCTATTTCCGAGCCAGTCAGACGGTCTCAGGGACCCATTAACACGAATCCTTGCAAGCCATGAACTTCAATTATAAAGGAGCCTGATAGCGTTCACGTAGCGGTGGTCTCGCACATCGCTTGCCGCTCTTATTAGAGCTGCATGAAGACTAATACATTTAATTGAATTAAAAGTGTTACTGCGAGACTATGCCTGCACCTCACTGCGCATAATAACACGAGTGTTTTTTTTTATTTTTTTCCTTCATATTATTTATAGGAGCGTATTGCTATTAAATAATTATTTCTTTTAAGGTTAAATTTTATTTTTATATTTAGTGAACACTCTCTTAATTTTTTTTTTAAAAATTATAGGCTCCCATTAATGGGTATTGTTCCACCCTATTATTAGATTCATTTCTGCGGTCAAAAATATTTTACCCTAAAAGAAAGCATAATTTGAAAATTCTTATATAATTTCTGTACAATATAATTTGAAATATTGTTTATAGAATAATCAAATATTGTTTGCAGCGTCTGGGAAAAATCCTAAAAAAAGGACTATCACTAACTCAAAAAACAAAAAGATGGATTCAAATACCTTGTAAAAATCTCTCCATTGCAGAGATATTCACGTTTGTTACTTTTGGAGTGCAATATGTGAAATTTCTGCTTGCAGTGCAACTGGGCGTTTCTTCAGAGTTTTCTCTGTGGGCTTGCGGTTTCACTGCTCCCTCCCTAATGCTGCCAATCACAAGCAAGGAAGCATATGCCAGATAATAAAATTAAACATTCTTTATAGAAACAAATATAACAAATAAATACAGATTATAATAAAAATAAAGGGGATGCGATTGCATAAATGACTGCCTGCGTGGGAGATATACTATTCCTAAAAAGACCAGTGTCACAGTATAGGGAGTTATTCTGAACCTATTAACTAATATATGCTTAGGTGGGTATTGACATATCAGCTGAAAATAGTGCATCAACAAGGAATGGATTCCATATACTGACTGTGTCAGTGGAAACTCACAGAGGCTGCTAAGTTTATAATTAAATATACGCACAGACAGAGGTATGTGAATAAGGCCAGGAGGCTCATATATACGTCTGGTTGTGTACGGAGATTCCACACACATGCTGTTGCACCAAGCAATTTATATTGCATACATGTTAGCAACACGTAATATGGTTTTTAAATTGTAACCTTCCCTTGCCATTAAAGGGAAGGTGCCACGTTTTTATATATATATATTTTTTTTAAATAAAAATGTTAAATTCCTTATTTTTATAGCATATTTTCAAGTGCACAGCATGTATAGTTTTTTTTAATCAATTTTTTTTCAAGCCACTGGGGGGCTGCCATTTTGCTTTTCAGGAGTGTAAGAGTCGTATACAGAAGGGCTGAGCCTAACAGTTAAATTATGAGCTATATCAATCAACTGGATTTTTCCCCCTTAGTGACCGAGCCAATTTTGACCTTAATGACCAGGCCAATTTTTACAATTCTGACCACTGTCACTTTATGAGGTCATAACTTTGGAACGCTTCAACGGATCCCACTGATTCTGAGAATGCTTTTTTGTGACATATTATACTTCATGTTAGTGGTAAAAAATTTTAGACATGACTTGCATTTATTTATGAAAACAAAATGGAAATTTGGCAAAAATTAAAAATATTTTGCATTTTTCAAATTTTTTATCCTTGTGCCCTTAGATCAAAGAGTCGTCTCACTTAATAAATAATCTCAATAAATAACATTTACCACATGTCTACTTTACATCAGCACAAATTTAAAAACATTTTTTTTCCGATAGGAAGTTATAAGGGTTAAAATTTGACCAGCGATTTGTCATTTTTCCCACAAAATTTACAAAACTTCTTTTTTAGGGACCAGCTCATATTTGAAGTGACTTTGGGGGGTCAATATGATCGAAAATACCCAAAAGTGACACCATTATAAAAACTGCACCCCTAAGGGTGCGCAAAACCACATTCAAGAACTTTATTAACCATTCAGGTGCTTCATAAGAACTAAAGCAATGTGGAAGGAAAAAATTTGCATTTAACTTTTTTCATTAAAAACTTACTTTGGACCCAATCTTTTTTTATTTTTACAAGGGTATCAGGAGAAAATGGACTACAAAATTTGTTGTGCAATTTCTCCTGAGTATGCTGAAACCCCGTGCGTTGGGGAAAGCCACTGTTTGGGCGCATGGCAGAGCTCAGAAGGGAGGGAGCACCGTTTGTCTTTTTGAACGTGAAATTGGCTGGAATCAATGGCGGGCACCATGTCGCATTTGGAGACTCCCTGATGTGCCTAAACACTGGAAACCCCCCAATTCTAACTGCAACCCTAACACAGCCCTAACCCCAACCCTAAGCCCAACACACCCCTAACCCTATTCCCAACCCTAATCCCAAGCATAACTACAATCATAACCCCAACACAACCCAAACCACAACCCTAACCCCAATCCTAAACCAAACTCCACATTAACCCCAACACAACCCTAACCCTAGTGCCAACCCTAACCCTAGCATCAACCCTAACCCCAACCCCAATCCTAACCCTAGCCCCAACCTTAACCCTAACTGCAAAGAATGGGAAAAATACAATGTTTTAATTGTATTATTTTTACCTAACTAAGGGGTTGACAAAGAGGGTTTTGATTTACTATTTTTTTATTTTGATCACTGTGATAGGATCTGTCACAGTGATCAAAATGAACCAATAGGAAAAATCCGGGTGTCCGTGTGCCGGACAGCAGATCTCAATAGGTGCACTGCACATTTTCTTCCGGGAAGATGACGTGGAGGGCCGGGGAATGGAGCAGAAGGGTCCAGGGATGCCAGAGGTACTGGGAGGGCCCAGGAAGACCCCATTTCTCTCTCTTCTGGTATGCTAGATCTTATCAGAGGAGAGAGAAATGAATGGAAAACCTGATTTTTTTTTTTTTGTTTCTGCGATCACCATTATTTAGTCAATAACGGCGAACACAAGACAGGTGACGATAAAAACTGACCTGAATCAAGTTCTCTGGGGTCTCAGCTACCCCCGGTAGCCGAGACCCCTGAGATTTTCTGATGCTGGGTGGCGCCACACACTTATTTCTCAGTGCCGTTAAAAAGCAGCGCTGAGGAATAAGGCCCTTTAACTGCAGCTGTTAAAAGACGTATCGGCGGTCGTTAAGGAGTTAAAGTGCAAAAAATAGTGGCATAATACTAGTATATGTCCCAGTGGACAGAGTAAGTTAAATGCCTGACAAATACACCTGAGGGCCACTAGTTGATAAACAATACATGCTAATACAATAGAGTAGGGAATAGCAGCAAGTATGGTAAAGAGGTAGATACAGAGTGACATGTATATAGGCAGAATAGGTTATATAATCTGGCAGTGCAGTACTGAGCTACAACCCGCGTTTCACTTATTGCTTCTTCCTGGGAGAGTGGACATGTGGTTCTTTTACTACTGGTGTTATTCAGTGATTGCTGCTATATTAATCAACTGGATTTTTAAAGTCCAAAAAAATAGTGCCATAATATTTGTAAATGTACAGTGTTACTCTGTATCTACCTCTTTAACATACTTACAGCTATTCACTACTGTATTGTATGAGATGCTGGCCTAATCTGCCTGAACTGAGCATGTATTGTTTATCAACTAGTGGCCCTCATGTGTATTTGTCATGCATTTAACTTAGTCCACTGGGACATTTACAAGTATTATGACACTAATTTTTGCATTTTAAAAATCCTGTTGATTGATATAGCTCATAATTTACCGGTTAGGCTCTGCCCTTCTGCATAACCTTATCGGCAAGGGAAGGTTACAATTAAAAAACCTTATTACGTGCTGCTAACATATTTCTGTGTGCAATATAAATTGCTTGGTGCAACAGCATGTGTGTAGAATCTCCATACACAAGCAGACGTATATATGAGCCTTCTGGCCTTATTCACATACCTCTGTCTGTACGTATATTTGATTATAAACTTAGCAGCCTCTGTGAGTTTCCACTGACACAGTCAGTATATGGAATCTTTCCTTGTTGATGCACTATTTTCAGCTGATATGACAATACCCACCTTAGCATATATTTGTTAATAGGTTCAAAATAACTCCCTATATTATGACACTGGTCTTTTTAGGAATAGTATATCTCCAACGCAGGCAGTCATTTTTGCAATCACGACACCGCGTCTGAATTGGGCACGCACAAAAGCTACAACATATACCAGTAGGTCTGGTTTTTTTTCTCTAAGTATTCTTATACAGACACTGCAGTCACATGTGCCTACTGACACGCTAGTCGTGTCTACCCTCCACTGTTCCAACAGTACGTAACTGATGAAGGTCCTGCCTTTTGGACCGAAACGTTTTGTGGTGTACTACATTAAATTCTTCACTTGAGCATCTAAGTTGAGTGCAAGGTTTTCTTTTTATTTTTTATTTTTGCAATCACGTCCCCTTTATTTTTATTTTTACCTGTATTTATTAGTTATATTTTTTCAATAAAGAATGTTTAATTTTATCTCGCATATGCTTCCTTGCTTTTGTAGGATTGATGACCACAATATATTAGAGCACCGTCTTGAGAAAAATATGGAAGGAATTCCTTTTCTCTGCTTCTGTACCATGAAAAACGGTTACCAGGAGCTAGCAGGTTCTATTTCTTTATTCTAGAGGCTAAAAGTTCTGAAGTGGTGGAGGGCCAAACATGACCGATATAGACTTCTACTTCTTTTGGTACCTTTACATGCAACTTAATTCATGCAAAATGATAAAAAAAGTGTTTTTTCTATTGAAAAACCATGGCATGCTTGGCATCTCGTGGAGTCCCTACACAACTAAATTGAAGGATATTGATGGACATATCTTGTCCAAAGCTCCTCCACCTGTAAGGGGGACAAATGACTCCCCCTGACTAAGGCACGTGGCCGAAACGCGCGTAGAAGTTGTGGCATCATAGCTGTTTACAGGTAAACCATCGTTTTATATATATTTATGGCACTATATGCTATTTGAGTCAATACCTTAGTCAGTACCTTGGTTTTCTGTCCACTGCAATAGCCCTATGCACTTTATAGCAACTTGGTTTTAATAGTCCTACTCTGGGTCATCATATCTTGGTATATTTGTGTAACTATATTCACGCACAATATTTTTCTGCTGCTATTATACTATTGGTCCTTGTTCAGCTGTGGTGCCACAATTACGGTATTTTGGCTCACCACTGAGCGTTTGGGCTTATTTTGTGTTTTTTAGTGTTTTTATCATTGCTGTATTTTTTGTTAGAATAAAGAATTTTTTGTACCTTATAGTTCTGTGTGCGCCCTCCCTTCTTGTATGTTCTGAAGGGGGACAAATGAGCAGATGCATTAACCATATAGAGATTACACATCTCTGTTGAGATGCTCTCAGAGTAATGACGGCCTTTCCACAAATCTGTGTGTTTTATTGCAGTCTCATGTATCCTCAACAGGTCATATTTTAAGGCTATCCCAAAGAGAGAACACCTGGTGGCAATTCTTCATGCTCTGACCATTATATATCAACTGTGTAAAGCCAAGGAAATACTGAAAACACGTCAATGAGAATAGTGGAGACTGCACCATAACAGATCCCTACAGTAGTGCTACTGTAAAGTACATACGCAGGCTTGTACACCTCCACATTGGAGCCACTGCTTTGTGAAAACAGGTGTGATAACAGTAGATGAAAGGATGGGCTCGGATTTGGAATGTTAGCCGGCTATGCATACCATCTGCACGGAAGAGACGCGAGGATATGATTCAACCCTGAACAAGCTAACCCCAGTCAAACATCTGTATTGTGTACAATCCACATTCCTCATGCACAATCGCTTTTTTTTTTTTAAAGAATCATCTGCAAATACAGATTTTTGTTTCAGATTCCGTTCAATTGTTAAAATTGACCTCTCGATTTACCGCTAAATCTAAGTTATGTGTGCAAGCAAGTCGAAATGAAATGGAAGAAACCATCTCTCCAGCGACTCTCTATTCATAGCAGGCGCAGGAGGACCACACAAGATATCTAATTAACAAAATATCAGGAAGGAGGGGGAAAAACCACAATCGTAACCTTCCAAAATGGGTTGTCTCTCTACTCCTACAAGTGCAGATGTGAAAACAGACAAAGTGGTCGGCAGAATTGTTCTGCAGATTCCATCTCTAGGGAGATTAACGGAGCCTCAAACCAAAGCTGTGTATATGTCTACTTCCTCGAAACAACAGGCTTTGTCTGTGGCCAAAAAAATTGTGTCTATATAAGTGGCAAAAAGTGAAATGCTTGGGAGCGTCCGATATCTAACAATATTCATTTTCTCAATTTCAACAAGATAAGGGATATCTTCTCAGCATCCATTGTTGTGGTCATGAATATTTACCCAAGTTGGAGCCGTTAAGTTAAATTTTAGTTTTTGCTTAGTGTTTCATTTCATAATATTTGTTCATGTGCCTTAACATCCATTTGCACTGCACAATTATCATGAATGAGTATTCCTAGGGACGCTCTTTTCATGATAATTGTGTAGTCTAAGCAGGCTGCCAAGTAAAATGTTCGTTCGTTGGGCGAAATGATCGTTTGGTTTGCTTAAATGATTCTTGTTCTCGGCAGCACATTATCCCATGTAAACAGGATCAATGCTGCCCAGAATGCTGCTGCACTGACCAATCCATTACCGATCATCCTAAGGCTACTTTCACACTTGCGTCGTGTGACGTACGTCGCAATGCGTTGTTTTGGAGGAAAAACGCATCCTGCAAAGTTGCCCGCAGGATGCGTTTTTTCTCCATAGACTTGCATTAGCGACATGTATGGCCACACGTCGCATCCGTCATGCGACGGATGCGTCGTGTTTTGGCGGCCGCGACGCACAAAAAGCGTTCAATGTAACGTTTTTTTGTCCGTCGGTTCCGCTTTTTCCGACCGCGCATGCGCGGCCGGAACTCCGCCCCCTCCTCCCCGCTCATCACACTGGGCAGCAGATGCATCGTAAGACTGCATCCGCTGCCCACGTTGTGCTAAATTAAGCACAACGTCTGTCACTACGTCGGGCCGATGGTTTGCGACGGCCCCGTACCGACGGAAGTGTGAAAGTAGCCTAAGCGAGGTTGACCTAATAACTGACGAGCGGTGGTTTGTGCATCACAGTGTAAATGGACCCTTATAAAGATGTATGGATGTCATAGAGGGCTTTAAGTGGGGGAGGGGATAAGCAATACCAAACAACTGTCAGCGACTCTTCTACCGGCAGCTCCTATTTTGGCAGACTGGGTATATCCAAGCAATACATGATGGAAGGCAAATTATTTGAAGCACCAGCATGTAATGCTGAATTTTTGCTGATCACTGGGGTGGGACTCCATGCAGAGACTGGCCTGTGGTGAGGATTTGATGTTGTAGCTTTTCATCAAGAATTTAACCAAGTACAGACATTCCTTTGGTGCAACCTGTGCGGCCGAACAGGTGCCCAAGAGGTAAGGGGGCCCTTTTCCACCTTTTAAAGAAGGTGCAATTTTGCCTTATGAGCCATTAGACTTCAAAGGTTCCATATACTGTTTTGCACAGGGGCCCTCTTCTGTCTATGTCGTCTCCAGGATTTCATACTTGGTAATGCATTGAATAAAATCTGCATTAAATCTACATCAAAATCTGCAGATTTTGCTAAGGATCTGTTGCAGACTTTTATTTCATTCAAATAATGTCCCCTGTGAATATTACCTGAGTAATAATTGAAGTGTATTTGTCACGGTTCCACCCCTCCTTGTGTCTGGGATGCAATTAGTGACAGCTCGGCCATCCAATCTGGTACAGGGGCGTGCTGAAGCTGTTGGTACTTTAATTGACAGCTCAGCCATCCTATCTGGGACAGGGGCGTGCTGAGCTGTCAGTGTGTTGATTGACAGCTCGACTATCCTGGTGATTGCCATGCTACTTAACTGAGCTGTTTCTCCCAGACCTCTGCCAGACGTACATTCAGCTAGTGAGGTTTGTGCTCCCTTTCCATTGAGTTCTGTATGCTTGATCTGTTGTTGCCTGACCTTGGACCTCGTTCTGACCATCTGTCTGTTTAACCTCTTCTGCTCTGATCCGTTTTCCTCCTAGTATTCTGACCTCAGAATGTTACCTCACCACACTTTTGTCTCTTTGTTCTGTTTATGACGTACCTTCCTGGCTTCTGACTTTGGACTCCTTGACTATTCTGACTCACGGCTTGGCCGTGAGAAGTGACTAACGTCATAATATTCATTTTTATTTTATATTTTATTTGAGATACCTTTACTTTATGAAAGGCTTTGTACCCCTTTGCACAGCTGTTTTTTTTTTACTTCATGTCTATTTGCTTCCAAGATGCAAAGTCAAGTAACTTTCTAAATTGTCTTCAGTAACATTTTAATAACATTTTGCTCCCGCAGTTTCTGAAAGTCCTTTATCTAGCTGAGAATTCTGCAAAAATGTTACAAATCCATCAGAACTTCTGCTCAGTTCTAACAGATCTCTGCTTCTCCATTCTCTCGGTGTAAGGGCGCATGTACACAACCAATATTCTCAGATGAGTACTATCCATGGTTCTCTATTTTATGGGGCTGTGCACATGTCAGATTTTTTTCCTAGCGGTCCGCGGACAAAAATCCCAGATGTGTCCATTTTTTACCCAAGTGTTGGATCAAAATCAGCAATGAAAGTTTATGGGTCTGTGAACAAAATCAGACTGCACTCAGATCGGACTGGCAGAATGGTGAAGTTGGAGATACTTTTTTTCCTCCTTGTCGAGAAAATCTAAAGTCACTCTAATCAAACACTCATCAAAGTCTGATCCGACAAATCAAAACATTTTTGTTCGGATGTGAAGAAAACAGTTGTCTGACCTTGCCTTTACATAAAGTTGTAACATGCATAATACATACGGGGAAAATCATGGTACATTGCACATAATATATACATGCAACTAATTAACTACCCCATATATGTATGCTAAGGACTAATAGGGACAACTGCAACAAGACAGATATCCTAATAACCACAAAATGCAGATAAATCCCATAAAATATCACTTTTATTAATAACAGACTAAAATCAGTACATGTAGACAGGTACAAAGGACAACGGTAGGGATGGTGAAACACTAATTAACAGTACACTGTACAAAAAAGGGGCTTAAGGTACCATCCATGGCTAACACACACCATATTAAATTACACTCGGATAACAGCCCATATAGATAAATAAGTTGCTACAATAAATAGTAATATTAAAGGCCCGATATCCAGCACATAAATAAATGTGAACAGAATGTCATACCTGGTGTGTGCAGCAAATGGGGGACCCAGAGCCCACCCCGATGCGCGTTTTGGAGCGACAATGCAGCTCCTTCCTCAGGGGGCAAGGGGGACCAAGTAGAACTACCATCTATATATACAGCCAGACCAGAGGGCAATTACCCCCGCAAAGACGCGTCACCTGTAAATGCCGCCAACCACGGCGCCATCGCCGCTCGCCGGAACAGGAAACACGTCAAGCACACGTGACCCGGCACCAGACAGCAGCGAGGGTGCCGCCGTCAGTAGCTACCGCCAACCACGGCAATCCCGCCGCCAACCGGAACCGGAAACACGCGGGCCCACGTGGTCCGGTATCCCATGGCAGCGGAGACGCCGACGCCGGCGATACACAGAAGCGTCCATGGACAGAATATAGGGGAAAGGCTACACACTAATACAGAGGCACCCAGGGGAACACAAAAGGTGTATAAAATGCACATAGACAGGACTATAATCAGCATTACCACTATACAAAAGCAAATATACAAATAGATAGAAACATATACAAAAACAAATAGCATGGCCATATGGATATAAACATCACAAATATATACATAGATGAATATACATATCTAACATCCCAGCATATTTAACAAACAAAGATAAATAACCAAAAAGGACCAATACTACAATAAACAAATACATAAATACAAAGATATATAAACACATAACAATGCAAAACAAATATTGACCTAAACACACCACTGTAAAGAACCCCAAAACTTGTGCAAAAATACCAAGAAAATGATATAATAAAATAGAAAACAAAAAGGAACATATAGCCCAACAACATAATACAACAGGACAACGGCTAAGCTGGAAGATACATCCCGCCAACATAACATTATTCAGGCAGATCTTCTACTATCCTGTTGTGGATTCTGTTTGTGGGCTCCCTCTGGTGGTTACTGCTGGTACTGGGTGACTTTGGTGGGTTGCGGCCTTTGGTTTCCACCTGTCCATCAGAGGCTGGGTGTTTCCTATTTTACCTGGCCTTTCTGTCATTTCCTTGCCGGCTATCAATGTATTCAGATGTGCTCTGTTTGGTTCCTGCCTACCTGCTCCCAGATCTTTCAGGATAAGCTAAGTGCTGATTTTCAGTTGTTTGGTTTTTTGTCCAGCTTGCTTATTATGTCTCTATGCTAGCTGGTAGCTCTAGTGGACTGAGGTTCTCCCCATGTGCCATGAGTTGGCACATGGGTTCTTGTAATCTCAGGATGGTTTTTTGATTAGGGTTTTTTGCTGACCGCTCAGTCCCCTTTTGTATCGTTCTGCTTTCTAGTTTACAGCGGGCCTCAATTTGCTAAATCTATATATATCATCTCTATGTGTATGCCTTCCTCTCATTTCACCGTCAATACATGTGAGGGGGCAACTATATCTTTTGGGGTTCATTCCTCTGGAGGCAAGTGAGGTCTTTATTTTCTCTGCAGTACTAGTTAGCTCTTAGGCTGGTGCGTGGCGTCTAGAACCAACGTAGGCACGCTCCCTGGCTATCTCTAGTTGCGTTTGTCAGGCGTAGGGCAGCGGTCAGCCCAGGTTCCATCACCCTAGAGCTCGTCCGTTATTTATTTGTACTTTGCTTGTCCTGTCCTATCCCTAGCCATTGGGGATTCAAGACAGTATAGCCGGCCCACAAAGTGTTAATTGTTTGGGCTGAAGCAGGAGAAAAAGAAGTGTTTAAGGGAAATTTTTTTTTTTTTTTTCCCTTCAGAGTTTTGCTGCCTAGCCCTTAATTGCTGTCTAGCTGCTTCTTACCTCCTCTTAACCCTTGAATGGCTCTGATCTTAGCTGTTTAACATGGATGTCCAGAGTTTGGCTTCCAGCCTGAGTAATCTCGTGGCAAAAGTTCAAAACATACAGGATTTTGTTGTTCACACTCCCATGTCTGAACCTAGAATTCCTATTCCAGAGTTCTTCTCTGGAGATAGATCTACCTTCCTGAATTTCAGGAACAATTGTAAATTGTTTCTTTCTTTAAAATCTCGCTCCTCTGGAGACCCTGCTCAACAGGTCAGGATTGTAATATCTTTCCTGCGGGGCGACCCTCAGAATTGGGCATTTGCATTGGCACCAGGGGATCCTGCATTGCTCAGTGTGGATGCGTTTTTTCTGGCATTGGGATTGCTCTATGAGGAACCCAACCTGGAGATTCAGGCTGAAAAGGCTTTATTAGCCCTCTCTCAGGGGCATGATGAAGCGGAAATATATTGTCAAAAATTTCGGAAATGGTCGGTGCTTACTCAGTGGAATGAGTGCGCCCTGGCTGCAAACTTCAGAAATGGTCTTTCTGAGGCCATTAAGGATATTATGGTGGGGTTCCCTACGCCTACAGGTCTGAATGAGTCTATGGCTATGGCCATTCAGATTGATCGGCGTTTGCGGGAGCGCAAACCCGTGCACCAGTTGGCAGTGTCTTCTGAACAGGCACCTGAGACTATGCAATGTGATAGAATTCAGTCCAGAAGTGAACGGCAAAATTATAGGCGGAAAAATGGATTGTGTTTTTATTGTGGTGATTCAGCTCATGTTATATCAGCATGCTCTAAACGCACAAAAAAGCTTGATAAATCTTTTGCCATTGGTACTCTGCAGCCTAAGTTCATTTTGTCTGTGACTCTGATTTTTTCACTGTCTTCCATTTCCGTTGATGCCTATGTGGATTCGGGCGCTGCCCTGAGTCTTATGGATTGGTCATTTGCTAAACGCTGCGGTTTTAGTCTGGAGCCTCTGGAAGTCCCTATTCCTCTGAAGGGAATTGACTCTACACCATTGGCTATGAATAAACCGCAGTATTGGACACAAGTGACCATGCGCATGACTCCCGTTCATCAGGAGGTGATTCGCTTCCTTGTACTGTATAATTTACATGATGTACTAGTGCTGGGTCTGCCATGGTTACAAACTCATAATCCTGTCCTGGACTGGAAAACAATGTCTGTGTTAAGCTGGGGATGTCAGGGGGTTCATGATGATGCACCTCCGATTTCTATCACTTCATCTACTCCTTCTGAGATCCCTGAGTTTTTGTCTGACTATAGGGATGTTTTTGAGGAGCCTAAGCTCAATTCGCTCCCTCCTCATAGAGATTGTGACTGTGCTATAGAATTGATTCCTGGCAGTAAGTTCCCTAAGGGTCGTTTATTTAATCTGTCACTGCCAGAGCATACTGCTATGCGGAATTATATTAAGGAGTCCTTGGAAAAGGGACATATTCGTCCATCTTCGTCCCCTCTGGGAGCAGGTTTTTTTTTCGTGGCAAAAAAAGATGGTTCCCTGAGGCCTTGTATAGATTATCGCCTTCTGAATAAGATTACAGTCAAATATCAGTATCCATTGCCATTATTGACTGACTTGTTTGCTCGCATTAAGGGGGCTAGGTGGTTCACTAAGATAGATCTTCGCGGTGCGTATAATCTGGTGCGGATAAAACAAGGTGATGAGTGGAAAACCGCATTTAATACGCCTGAGGGCCATTTTGAGTATTTGGTAATGCCTTTTGGACTCTCCAATGCTCCGTCAGTCTTTCAGTCCTTTATGCACAATATTTTCCGTGAATATCTGGATAAGTTTATGATTGTGTATTTGGATGATATTTTGGTGTTTTCTGATGACTGGGAGTCTCATGTTCTACAGGTCAGGAAGGTGTTTCAGGTTCTGCGGGCCAATTCTCTGTTTGTGAAGGGCTCAAAGTGTCTCTTCGGAGTCCAGAAGATTTCTTTTTTGGGGTACATTTTTTCTCCTTCTACTATTGAGATGGATCCCGTTAAGGTTCAGGCAATTTGTGACTGGACACAACCTACATCTGTTAAGAGCCTACAGAAGTTCTTGGGGTTTGCTAATTTTTATCGTCGGTTCATTGCAAATTTTTCCAGTATTGTTAAACCTTTGACTGATTTAACTAAAAAGGGTGCTGATGTTGCTAATTGGTCTCCTGCGGCTGTGGGGGCCTTTCAGGAACTTAAGCGCCGGTTTTCTTCTGCTCCTGTGTTGTGTCAACCAGATGTTTCACTTCCTTTTCAGGTTGAGGTTGATGCTTCCGAGATTGGAGCGGGGGCGGTTTTGTCACAGAGAAGTTCTGATGGCTCGGTGATGAAGCCATGTGCATTCTTCTCTAGAAAATTCTCGCCCGCCGAGCGCAATTATGATGTGGGTAATCGGGAGCTTTTGGCCATGAAGTGGGCATTTGAGGAGTGGCGTCATTGGCTTGAGGGTGCTAAACATCGTGTGGTGGTCTTGACTGATCACAAGAATCTCATTTACCTTGAGTCTGCCAGGCGTTTGAATCCTAGACAGGCTCGTTGGTCGTTGTTTTTTTCTCGTTTCAATTTCGTGGTTTCATACCTGCCAGGTTCAAAGAATGTGAAGGCAGATGCTCTTTCCAGGAGTTTTGTGCCTGACTCTCCTGGAGACTCTGGGCCTACTGGTATCCTTAGGGATGGGGTAATATTGTCCGCCGTATCCCCAGACTTGCGACGTGCATTGCAGGAGTTTCAGGTGGATAAACCGGATCGTTGTCCACCAGAAAGACTGTTTGTTCCGGATGATTGGACCAGTAGAGTCATCTCCGAGGTCCATTCTTCTGTGTTGGCTGGTCATCCTGGAATATTTGGTACTAGAGACTTGGTGGCCAGGTCTTTTTGGTGGCCTTCCTTGTCTAGGGATGTGCGTACCTTTGTGCAGTCTTGTGAAGTGTGTGCTCGAGCTAAGCCTTGCTGTTCTCGGGCCAGTGGGTTGTTGTTATCCTTGCCCATCCCGAAGAGGCCTTGGACGCACATTTCCATGGATTTTATTTCTGATCTCCCGGTTTCACAGAAAATGTCCGTTATCTGGGTTGTGTGTGACCGCTTTTCTAAGATGGTTCATTTGGTGCCCTTGCCTAAGTTGCCTTCCTCCTCTGAGTTGGTCCCTTTATTTTTTCAGAACGTGGTTCGTTTGCATGGGATTCCGGAGAATATCGTTTCTGACAGGGGATCCCAGTTTGTGTCTAGATTTTGGCGGACGTTTTGTGCCAAGATGGGCATTGATTTGTCTTTCTCGTCTGCATTCCATCCTCAGACGAATGGCCAGACGGAGCGAACTAATCAGACCTTGGAAACTTATTTGAGGTGTTTTGTTTCTGCTGATCAAGATGACTGGGTTGCTTTTTTGCCACTGGCCGAATTTGCTCTTAATAATCGGGCTAGTTCTGCCACGTTGGTCTCTCCTTTTTTTTGTAATTCGGGGTTTCATCCTCGTTTTTCCTCTGGTCAGGTGGAGTCTTCGGATTGTCCTGGAGTGGACATGGTGGTGGACAGGCTACATCAGATTTGGAATCAGGTGGTGGACAATTTGAAGTTATCTCAGGAGAAGACTCAGCAGTTTGCTAATCGCCGTCGCCGCGTGGGTCCCCGACTTCTTGTTGGGGATTTGGTGTGGTTGTCTTCTCGTTTTGTCCCTATGAAGGTCTCTTCTCCTAAGTTCAAGCCTCGGTTCATCGGTCCTTATAGGATCTCGGAGATTCTTAACCCTGTATCTTTTCGTTTGGATCTCCCAGCATCGTTTGCTATTCATAATGTGTTCCATCGGTCGTTGTTGCGGAGGTATGAGGTGCCCGTTGTTCCTTCGGTTGAGCCTCCTGCTCCGGTGCTGGTGGAGGGAGAATTGGAGTATGTTGTTGAGAAGATCTTGGATTCTCGTGTTTCCAGACGCAAACTCCAGTATTTGGTTAAGTGGAAGGGTTATGGTCAGGAGGATAATTCCTGGGTGATCGCCTCCGATGTTCATGCGACTGATTTGGTTCGCGCCTTCCATAGAGCTCACCCTGATCACCCTGGGGGTTCTCGTGAGGGTTCGGTGACCCCTCCTCAAGGGGGGGGTACTGTTGTGGATTCTGTTTGTGGGCTCCCTCTGGTGGTTACTGCTGGTACTGGGTGACTTTGGTGGGTTGCGGCCTTTGGTTTCCACCTGTCCATCAGAGGCTGGGTGTTTCCTATTTTACCTGGCCTTTCTGTCATTTCCTTGCCGGCTATCAATGTATTCAGATGTGCTCTGTTTGGTTCCTGCCTACCTGCTCCCAGATCTTTCAGGATAAGCTAAGTGCTGATTTTCAGTTGTTTGGTTTTTTGTCCAGCTTGCTTATTATGTCTCTATGCTAGCTGGTAGCTCTAGTGGACTGAGGTTCTCCCCATGTGCCATGAGTTGGCACATGGGTTCTTGTAATCTCAGGATGGTTTTTTGATTAGGGTTTTTTGCTGACCGCTCAGTCCCCTTTTGTATCGTTCTGCTTTCTAGTTTACAGCGGGCCTCAATTTGCTAAATCTATATATATCATCTCTATGTGTGTGCCTTCCTCTCATTTCACCGTCAATACATGTGAGGGGGCAACTATATCTTTTGGGGTTCATTCCTCTGGAGGCAAGTGAGGTCTTTATTTTCTCTGCAGTACTAGTTAGCTCTTAGGCTGGTGCGTGGCGTCTAGAACCAACGTAGGCACGCTCCCTGGCTATCTCTAGTTGCGTTTGTCAGGCGTAGGGCAGCGGTCAGCCCAGGTTCCATCACCCTAGAGCTCGTCCGTTATTTATTTGTACTTTGCTTGTCCTGTGCTATCCCTAGCCATTGGGGATTCATGACACTATCCACTGCAGTCACATGGACAATATATAACCTAAATAATGAAGAATAAAAAATAAAAATTAAAAACAATGTACATATAAAAAGCAGTTACACCAAGATGCGCATCATGAAGGATCACAAGAAGGGAGCAAATGAAATGTTCTCATTTAATCCATTCGGATGGGTGGTCCGTAACGTCCAGGTCCACCTCGTCTCCAATTGCGCCAGACGTTTTGAGAGGTTGCCCCCTCTGATGTTAATGTGCAAGAGATCAATTCCACAGATGCGTAGTTGGGTACTGTCACATTGATGGAATTCTCTGAAATGGCGCGGGAGGGTCTTAAGAGTGACAACGTCCGTGCAGGAGTTAGCCGCCTCTATGCCAAGCACATGCTCACGAACCCGGACCTTAAATTGCCGTGTGGTCAACCCCACATAAATTAGGCCACACGGGTACGTAGTATAGTATATCACATATCGAGAGATACATGAAATACGTTGTCTGATGGTGAATTGCTTCATACCATCAGAGGTAGAAAAAGTGGCACATCTATCGATGTTAGGGCAGTCGACTCGACACACCTCCCGCACGGAGCACACCCACCCCCTTGCCGCATCTCATCCAGGAAAGTAGGTATATTCTGCCCAACATAGTGACTACACGTCAATTGATCCCGCACATTTTTAGCACGTCTGAACGCAATTGGAGGATTATCAGGGAGGAATTTTTTAATGATTGGATCGACCTTTAAAATAGGCCAAGCACTCTTAATAGCCGCACGCAGCTTCTCATGCTGGGGGATATAAGAAGTAACAAACCGTACCATATTATTACCGCTAGATTTTTTTGTAGATTTATTGTATAGCAGGTTGTTACGGTTGGAGTATTTAGCAAGGTGGTATGCCTTCTTCACACTCCGACCGCTATAACCCCTTGACAAAAAACGTTGTCTTAGTTCCTCTGCCCGAAACTCAAAATCAGCGTCGGTAGAACATATCCGATGGAGACAGAGGAACTGGCCCACAGGAATTGCTTGGATCATGTGGTGTGGATGACAGGAAGAAGCATGCAACAAGGTGTTTGTAGCCGTTTGTTAAAAATATTGAAAATATCTGTCTGGATTAGGCCTAATCCATCCTTGCGGATGGTAACGTCAAGAAAATCAATTCTCTCCGAATCCCACACCGGGGTGAGACAAATATTAAGATCGTTACTGTTCAGGGAGGAGATGAATTGCACAAGGTCGACGGCAGTGCCCTGCCAGACAAAGAAGATGTGGTCAATGTACCGCGTCCACAAAAGGACGCGATCCATTGAACCCCTGTTTGTCTGACAGGAAGAGATCCCTCTCCCACAGCCCCAGGAACAGGTTAGCATAGGACGGCGCAAAGGCCGCACCCATGGCTGTACCCTGGAGCTGTAGGTAGAAAGATCCCTTAAACACAAAAAAATTGTGAGTGAGGGTGAACTCCAAAAGCTCCAGGATCCTAATATTCGTCTCACCCTGGTGTGGGATTCGGAGAGAATTGATTTTCTTGACGTTACCATCCGCAAGGATGGATTAGGCCTAATCCAGACAGATATTTTCCGTAAACAAACGGCTACAAACACCTTGTTGCATGCTTCTTCCTGTCATCCACACCACATGATCCAAGCAATTCCTGTGGGCCAGTTCCTCCGTCTCCGTCGGATATGTTCTACCGACGCTGATTTTGAGTTCCGGGCGGAGGAACTAAGACAATGCTTTTTGTCAAGGGGTTATAGCGGTCGGAGTGTGAAGAAGGCATACCACCGTGCTAAATACTCCAACCGTAACAACCTGCTATACAATAAAGCTACAAAAAAATCTAGCGGTAATAATATGGTACGGTTTGTTACTTCTTATATCCCCCAGCATGAGAAGCTGCATGCGGCTATTAAGAGTGCTTGGCCTATTTTAAAGGTCGATCCAATCATTAAAAAATTCCTCCCTGATAATCCTCCAATTGCGTTCAGACGTGCTAAAAATTTGCGGGATCAATTGACGTGTAGTCACTATGTTGGGCAGAATGTACCTACTTTCCTGGATGAGATGCGGCAAGGGGGTGGGTGTGCTCCGTGCGGGAGGTGTGTCGACTGCCCTAACATCGATAGATGTGCCACTTTTTCTACCCCTGATGGTATGAAGCAATTCACCATCAGACAACGTATTTCATGTATCTCTCGATATGTGATATACTATACTACGTGCCCGTGTGGCCTAATTTATGTGGGGTTGACCACACGGCAACTTAAGGTCCGGGTTCGTGAGCATGTGCTTGGCATAGAGGCGGCTACCTCCTGCACGGACGTTGTCACTCTTAAGACCCTCCCGTGCCATTTCAGAGAATTCCATCAATGTGACAGTACCCAACTACGCGTCCGTGGAATTGATCTCTTGCACATTAATATCAGAGGGGGCAACCTCTCAAAAACGTCTGGCGCAATTGGAGACGAGGTGGATCTGGACGTTACGGACCACTCATCCGAATGGATTAAATGAGAACATTTCATTTGCTCCCTTCTTGTGATCCTTCATGATGCGCATCTTGGTGTAACTGCTTTTTATATGTACAATGTTTTTAATTTTTATTTTTTATTCTTCATTATTTAGGCTATATATTGTCCATGTGACTGCAGTGGATAGTAGAAGATCTGCCTGAATAATGTTATGTTGGCGGGATGTATCTACCAGCTTAGCCGTTGTCCTGTTGTATTATGTTGTTGGGCTACATGTTCCTTTTTGTTTTCTATTTTATTATATAATTTTCTTGGTATTTTTGCACAAGTTTTGGGGTTCTTTACAGTGGTGTGTTTAGGTCAATATTTGTTTTGCATTGTTATGTGTTTATATATCTTTGTATTTATGTATTTGTTTATTGTAGTATTGGTCCTTTTTGGTTATTTGTCTTTGTTAAATATGCTGGGATGTTAGATATGTATATTCATCTATGTATATATTTGTGATGTTTATATCCATATGGCCATGCTATTTGTTTTTGTATATGTGTCTATCTATTTGTATATTTGCTTTTGTATAGTGGTAATGCTGATTATAGTCCTGTCTATGTGCATTTTATACACCTTTTGTGTTCCCCTGGGTGCCTCTGTATTAGTGTGTAGCCTTTCCCCTATATTCTGTCTATGGACGCTTCTCCTGTGTATCGCCGGCGTCGGCGTCTCCGCTGCCATGGGATACCGGACCACGTGGGCCCGTGTGTTTCCGGTTCTGGTTGGCGGCGTGATTTCCGTGGTTGGCGGTAGCTACTGACGGCGGTGTCCTCGCTACTGCCTGGTGCCGGGTCACGTGTGCTTGACGTGTTTCCTGTTCCGGTGGGTGGCGATGGTGCCGTGGTTGGCGGCATTTACAGGTGACATGTCTTTGTGGGGGTAATTGCCCTCTGGTCTGGCTGTATATATAGATGGCTGTTTTACTTGGTCCCCCACGCCCGCTGAGGAAGGAGCTGCGTTGTCGCTCCGAAACGCGCTTCGGGGTGGCCTCTGGGTCCCCCATTTGCTGCACACACCAGGTATGACATTCTGTGCACATTTATTTATGTGCTGGATATCGGGCCTTTAATATTACTATTTATTGTAGCAACTTATTTATCTATATGGGCTGTTATCCGAGTGTAATTTAATATGGTGTGTGTTAGCCATGGATGGTACCTTAGGCCCCTTTTTTGTACAGTGTACTGTTAATTAGTGTTTCACCATCCCTACCGTTGTCCTTTGTACCTGTCTACATGTACTGATTTTAGTCTGTTATTAATAAAAGTGATATTTTATGGGATTTATCTGCGTTTTGTGGTGATTATGACCTTGCCTTTAGCTGCAGGGAAAAGGAGTGGATTGCACATGCATATCAAGAGTGCAGAAAGAAAAAGCAATCTACATTCTCGGGAAAGAAAAAGACAACAGGCTATAGAAAAGGAGTTAAGTACATCAAGGCATCAAGAGGAAATAGGTGCAGGATATAAGCTGTGATGATATCTGAACTAATAAAGCCAGGTGCATCCTGTATACACAGAGCTCACATCCAGCCTATATTACAGGAAGAGACACTCCCACAAGAGAAAAATCTGAAACTTGGACCAGGATGAAAACTGCATATTAGAAGGTCTGAAAATAAATGACAGAATGAAGAGTGCAGTTTTATTAACTAAATTAGATGGTGTACCGATTCTAACGCATCGGGTTTTCTAGAATATGTATGTAGTTTACAGCCACGTAGTATATAGCACAGCCACATAGTATATAGCACAGCCACGTAGTATATAGCATAGCCACGTAGTATATTGCCCAGCCACGTAGTATATCACACAGCCCATGCAGTATATAACACAGGCCACGTAGTATAGAGCACAGCGATGTAGTATATTGCCCAGCCACGTAATATATACCACAGCCACGTAGTATATAGCACAGCCCACATAGTATATAGCACAGAGATGTGGTATATAGCACAGCCCACGCAGTATCTAACACAGCCCACGTAGTATATAGCAATGTGGGCACCATATCCCTGTTAAAAAATAATTAAAATAAAAAATAGTGATATACTCACCCTCCGTTGGCCCCCCGGATCCAGCCGAGGCGTCTACCAATTCTCCTCACAACGCTCCGGTCCCAAGAGTGCATTGCGGTCTCGCGAGATGATGACGTAGCGATCTCTCAAGATGATGACATAGCGGTCTCGCAAGAGCGCTAAGTCATCATCTCGCGAGACCGCAATGCATGGACCGGTCACCGGAGCATCGCGAGGAGCGGGAAAGGCCTCAGCTGGATCCGGGGGCCCGCAGAAGGTGAGTATATAATGATTTTTTATGTTTTTAATTATTTAGGCAGCATCAATAGTAAAAAGTTGGTCACCCAGGGTTAATAGCAGCTTTAACGGAGTGCGTTACACTGTGGCATAACGCGGTCGGTTAACGCTGCCATTAACCCTGTGTGAGCGCTGACTGGGGGGAGTATGAAGCGGGCTCTGAGCACTGACGGCAGGGGAGTAGGGAGTGGCCATTTTGCCGCTGGACTGTGCCCGTCGCTGATTGGTCGTGGCCGTTTTGCCACGACCAATCAGCGACTTGGAATTTCCGTGACAGAAAGAAAGACAGACAGAAAGACAGACAGACAGAAGGACAGACAGAAAGACGGAAGTGACCCTTAGACAATTATATAGTAGATGGATATTTAAACATAATTTTTTCCATGTCAAAGATGTCCATAGCCTAAAACTTAAAGAATTTGCTCTAATTTAGATTGAGGACAAACAACAGATTTGCTATGAAGACCATCATATTTGCGCTCTCCAGTTATGATCACATCTGGGAACTTTCTAGTCCATGAACAGCTGCTCATTCTCAGCAACACTTGAATCATCCTAGAGATATTTTTATTCTTTTCCCATATCAGCGTCTCCTCCACCTCGTTTACAGCTGACCACAATCTTTAATTCATAATTTGCTTCTAATCTTCTTCTAGGTTCATTTGTCCACATTTCCAGGGATTCCTGCCCCCGTTTTTTTTTTTTCTTTTTTTTGCTCGGAGTGTCTGTTATAAACGTTTCATTGATTTTTTTCAAGTGTTTAACAAGGATCAATCAAAGACGATCAATAGTTCTATTTGTCCAAATCATGGCCGGGTCAGCGACTACATTACTGAGAAGTAACAGGCAGAAATGATTGCCAAAGGGAAAAAAGATGACAGGAGGCGAGTATGTAATTAAACTGCATGGTGTTTATATGTCAGCGGTGAAAATCTCGCGTATGTCCCCCAGGACCTTTCGCAGCTAAATAGTTTTCAATAGGCGACTGATCCCAAAAGAAAAAAAAAAGAAAATATTTTATTCAAAATTTCCAGTGATTTCATGTCATTGGCTTTATTGTTGTTATTATTATTATTGCTTGTTAATCAAGTCTTAATTAGACGCCAGGGCTGGACACGCGCTGTCTCGACGAGACACTGTTTTCTTCATGTTATCCTAATGAAGACATTTCCCTTTCCATTTCATTAAACGGGTCAACAGACTATAAAACAAGTACATGTTGTTATTATATAGTGCAGAGCTTTTACATAATTTACAGTGAAATATTACTGAATGGTTGAAAAAATATGATTTTATTAAATTTAAGATGCATATGACGGCTGACTCGCCTCACTGGGGGCTACTGTCTGATCTCATGTTGTGGTTGCATTGCCCGCTCCAGTTCCTTGGTCAACAAAGTCCCAGTTGACCCCTCTTCACTTTTTTATTTTTCCTCTTCACTTTTCAAGAGATAACTTTTGTATTTTTTTGTTATTAGAGCTATATGTGGACCTGTTTTGGTTTCTTTTGCGGTAAACGTTACGTCACTTTTGCAGACAATAACAGACACCAGGAGGAGTGGTGGAGACTCATCACTGGACCAGCCAGGGAGGGCTATTAAATAAAAGTTGGTAGTTTAAAAAACTGCTCCCGGGAGGCATGGACTTTCCCAAAATTGGAAATTGCAGGTACCAAGTTTGCAAATTATGCAGGTTATGTAAAAAATATATATTCTCTAGTTAAAGTGATATTCCCACCTTAGCCATAAATTTATGATCCCAATTCTCTCTAGAACAGAGGTGCAGTGACTCTTGTCACATCGTCCACCATCATCCATCAATGGATGAATGGACAAGGAGGCTCACTCATTTAGAAAACTCCATACTCATTTCTACATAAATTACAGAAGCAGGTGGTGGTTGTTCTACTAGCGAGACATGGTTGGTGGACCCTGGTCGTAAACAGTGGTAAGCTATTTTTAAGGACTGTCCCATGGCATTATGATTGGGAATCAGTAAACTAGGTTGTCAAGCGTAAGGGTCATGGAGATCCGACCGCTGTCGACAGATTGTCAGGGGAACGCAAATCCAACGCCACTACCTCCAATCATCAGGGCAATCATGCAATTGACTGACAAGGGATGGATGAGGTCACAGATGCTTCAACTACTAGGCCGGTTATTGGGGAACACACAGTTAGCGTATGGTATATACGCTCCCGAATCCAACACATGGAAGATATATATACCCCCGATATAATCACTGCAACTCCACAGTGACAAAAAAAAGAAAATACTACCAGCTGCTACCACCACTTGTTTATACAGGCTCATTGGACACCCGTCCCAAGTAGTGTATGACTTCAGGGGTGCAGTTTACAGAGCAAGAGGAACTAAGCTCTTACATTTTATATATTTAATCAGGAAAGTTAGGCAGTGTTTGTAAAAATAAAAAAAGATGCCAATGGGACCAAAATAATATGGTATATAATGGGAACAAAACAATACAGTATATATAATTTCATACAGTAAAAAGGAATAACAAAAGGGAATTACTAAACCTGATGTTGGAGAAAAGGCTCTCGTCTTTATGGAGGGAAGCGCTCTGATAAGGAAAATGGAACACTCTCACAGCAAACTATGTCTTCCCAAATGAACAAAGAAAGACACCCACATTCTGTTTTTTATTAGATCAAGGTTATTCCCTCATACCTCCCCTTAGTGATTTCACATGGGAGCTGGTTGTAGGATGTGCTAGGTCTGTTAGAATTTTATTAGATCCCTAGCGTTTGGTATATCTTTGGCCCTGGAGGTTCCAGATGGTAGATATTGTTGTCATGTTTCTTATGGTGATTTTATCTCTCAATAGAGAAGAAACATGGCATACATAGCATCATCCATTGGACAATATTTAGTTGGAGGGGTTCTGCCAGCCTTACAGTAATGTGAGTTAATGCTTTATGAATGCCCTTTTGCTGCAACACTGAAAATATATCTCCCATAAATATCGGATCAATACAAACCCCAATATTCATCACTGACCACTGGCTGAGGCTGGTGTGTAATCAGAGGAAGCTCTTTGGTTTGGATGCGTACTTCCCCACCTCTGTGTAAATTAATCTCAGACTCATTGTCTTCTTCCCAGCAAATCATATAGCAGGGGGCTATAATTACCTGGTCACTGCAGGAGGCCCCTACAGAGATGGACATGTCAGTCTCTCTCACTTACCCTGATTTAAATAAGTTTTCTCAGCCACAATTAATCCCATATATTCAATGTGAGAGTAACATGTCCCCTCTCTGGAGATGTCTTTATGGATTTTTAATTTTTCTCTAGGACATGGGTAATAACTTGGCTTTTCCTCAGGGCTTCCCAATGATTTAGCCTAGCCATCGATCATTCTTTCTGGTCTTCCAATGGCAACATCCAGTGCCTTTTATTCAATACAGTCGCGCTTACTATATTTTGAAAATATTATATAAATGGCCTTACCTAATGGGCATCTTGGAGAAATGACACCACCTAATTGGCTGCCATGAACTATTTTTCAAGTTTTGCCATCTCATCTCCTCCAATCTAATGCATCCATGTACTACAAGTTGACTGCTCATCCCTGCCCTTCCTTTCTATTATTTCAAGCGTTGCCTGGGTCTATTTAACATGTCCTCCTACCTGCTAAATGCATCTAAAGAGAAAGTAAATATATTCCCAGGCATTCGCTTCAACGCAGGATAAGGCAGTCATTTGAATTGGCGCTGGGAGTTCTATCAGTGAGAAATTGCAGGTTCGATCTTTGAGTCTAGTCAGACGGCAGGCTTGGTAATTTGTCTCTCAGCTCAGGAAGAAGTGATGGAAGTCAATTTGACAGCTGCAAAGTTCCCTGAGGATTTCAGACCCGTAGTGCACCAAGCAGTGACAGACACGTTGGTTGCTTTGAATACAAATTGAGCTGCCGACTCTGAATATTGCTGAGACTATACAAATGGCACAGATTCCAGTATTTTATTACACGAAAAGACTAAGATAGCATTTCTCATGGCGGTGTGGAATATCCATTCCCAACGCGTTGAACCCACCATGTCTGGAAATTAGCCAGGGACTACCGGCCACAATGGGTTATGCAAAACCAATTAACCCCCGCGGGGCCTGCATATGTTGGAGACAGTTCAGGTTAATTGGTAAAAAACCTTGTCGGATGTTAGAGCGACTGTCACAATCCGAGTACAGAAGGTAGTAAAATCTGGAATCCACTTCAGTAAGGTTTTATATTAACTGTTGCTAGGAAATTGCTCAATGTCTCCGGGCTCAGATGTCTATCCTGTCTAAGCTCTTCTTCTTCTGTAATTCAACTTAGCAAAAATAGCTAAAACTAGTAAGATTTGATTATGAGGAGGAAGACGGCAGGAGATATTCATGGGAAGAGTCATATAGGAAACCAGTGTAGAAAAAGCAAAGATAATAATAGTAAGCAAATATAAATATGCCATATAAATAAAGCAGATGCTATGAATGTAGTGTGCGTTTGTCCTTTGGATGTGATTTACTAAAAGGACCAGACTGGTCTAAAATGAGCAAACAACATTCTAGCTCATGTGTTGGATGGGGGGGTTGAGGCCAGGAATCGGAGAAAGCTAGTCACGTCTTTCCATATCAAACCCAACCATCCAGTCGGCAAAATGCAGTAAGGCAAGTAACGTTCTCCTGCCATTCACCAAACCATCAGACTGTTATCTAGAGAAGTGTGATCAGTCAATCCAAAGTACACAATTTCACTGCTCCAGAGTCCAGTGGTGGCTTCTTCAACCAACGCTTGTGATTGTACTCGTTGGCCAAAGGTTATATACAAGGGGATGAATGTTATTCACCAAGGGGTGAGGGGCCAGTTGTTATACATCAGTTGTGAGGGCTGGATGTTATACACTAAGGGTGAGAGGCTGGATGTTATGCACTGGGGGCAATGGAGCCAGATGTTATACACTGGGGGCATGGGGCCGGATGTTATACAACATGGGTGGAGGGGACGAATGTTATACACTAGGGCGAGGGGCCAGATGTTATACACCCGGGACGAGGGTCCGAATGTTATACACCATGGAGCAAAGTGCTGGATGTTATACACTGGGGGCAAGGGGCTGGATGTTATATAACATGGGTAGAGGGGATGAATGTTATACACCCGGGCGACAGGCCAGACGCTATACACCAGGGACGAGGGTTTGAATCTTTTACATTGCGGAGCAAACTGCAGGATGTTCTACATTGGGGGCGAAGGGCCGGATGTTATACACCTATGGTTGAGGGGCCGGATGTTTTACATCAGGGGCGAGGGTCTGGATGCTATGCATTGGGGGTGAGGGGCTAGATGTTATACACCAGGGGCAATGAGACTGAATGGAAATCCTGAATTCAATGATTAAGACATGTATCCAAATCCTTTTATCCAAATAACTAATAATAGAATAAGTTCCTCAAAATGTAAAGATATGTAAAACATCTAACATCACAAAGCAGTAAGAGAAGACCCTCCGAAAGGAGTTTGCAGCCAGGTCATTCCTTTGTCCGATCTCTCAGGCTCTCGGCCATCATCTAATCATGGAGTCCCTACTGTTGGGAGACCTCCTGATCGGCTGTTAGCAGCAGGAGAATCGCAATGTAATTAAAAAATGATTTTCTCATATTTCAAATGAATCTCTACAAAACATAAGACTGAATTAATTCCACTGATTAAGTCTGAACCTGATTTATTTTATGCTTAATATACAGTACGGCCCATTGCATTTTCGAGCTGGTTAGAAATAACTATCTCCTGTCATAAGGGAAAGGCAAAAATCTACATTCTTTTATGATTTTAATTATGAGCACAGTGGAAAGGACTATTTTCTGTAAAACCAAAGGGAAAAAAGGAAAAGCAAGAAAATCCCTTTTCGGTTTCTTAAGCTTTTTAAGCAAACAGACTGTTTCATCTTTCTACTCAGTCAGCCGCAGAACAGACAGGCCGGTCAGAACATCTAATTAGATCAAACAGGAACTTGGCTGGTGGGGAATGTAAAAACGCAGTAAAGAAAGGTGGCCCAGATGGTTCTGTGATAAGGTTTGTGCATCAGTTCCCTGTTACATAAAGTACTGCGGATTAGCATGGATTTCATGTTCCTGTTTGTGCCTAAATTGTGTCACTTTCAACTGTTGATCTCTTTTTGGCTATCGTGAAGAATAAGTGAATTCTTAATTTGTAGCAAAGCCTATGGGGCCAGTAACAAGAACCAGTGTGAATGAGAAAAGTAATGAAGATCATAGAATCCAGATGACGTCTGCCTCCAGAGTCAGGAAACATGGCTGCTTTTTTTTCTTTAAAGGGAAGGTGCCACCAGTTTTCTTGTAGTTTGTTTTTTGTGAAATTAAGCTTAATATAGTAAATAAAATGTACTAATGCAATGTTTGCACTGTTTGCAAACATTTCTATATGAAAAATATTATATATTTTCTTACAAATATATATATTTACCACTAGGGGAGCATTTTCCGTTTTAGACCTCAAGCAGCTATAGTGAGACTTACCAGCTTTACTGTTAGCTGGAAAATTGGGGCAGTAACTGCTGACATCACCACTTCCCTCCCCTTTTGGATGGTCTAGTATCCCTGGGGCAGAATGAAGAGCAGCATCACAGGGCAGAGCCATTTTGTGTGTGACTGCTCTGTGATCTGCTATCACACAAGTGGTGTGTGTGTTAGTGATGTGTCGATGTGAACGAGCCGATACAAAGAGCCGGCTCCCTGCTGTTAATAAAAGGAGTCGGCTCTGCAGCGTGAGTGAGCCCAGTGTTATTTTTTTTTCTTCCTTGTCTGGGCCTGGCAGCTTCTCAGATTCAGCCAGTGAAGTGTGACTGTGACTCCTGTGGGAGGAGCTGACAGCAGAGAGGGAGAGTGGAGTCTGTGGGCTGTAAATAAATGCATGTGAGTTACCATGTGACCCAAATAAAGGGGCAATATTACACTGGCTGAAGTGGCTTCCTCCCTGGTATGTGACTGTGTAGGAGGAATGACAAATTGTATGTTCATCATCATCATCATCATCTGCAATGACCTGTGAGTTACCTTTTGTCCCAAATAAAGATACACTTTACTGTGGCCTCATCCATGGCATATATACAGGTCCTTCTCAAAAAATTAGCATATAGTGTTAAATTTCATTATTTACCATAATGTAATGATTACAATTAAACTTTCATATATTATAGATTCATTATCCACCAACTGAAATTTGTCAGGTCTTTTATTGTTTTAATACTGATGATTTTGGCATACAACTCCTGAATACCCAAAAAACCTGTCTCAATAAATTAGCATATCAAGAAAAGGTTCTCTAAACGACCTATTACCCTAATCTTCTGAATCAACTAATTAACTCTAAACACATGCAAAAGATACCTGAGGCTTTTAAAAACTCCCTGCCTGGTTCATTACTCAAAACCCCCATCATGGGTAAGACTAGCGACCTGACAGATGTCAAGAAGGCCATCATTGACACCCTCAAGCAAGAGGGTAAGACACAGAAAGAAATTTCTCAACAAATAGGCTGTTCCCAGAGTGCTGTATCAAGGCACCTCAATGGTAAGTCTGTTGGAAGGAAACAATGTGGCAGAAAACGCTGTACAACGAGAAGAGGTGACCGGACCCTGAGGAAGATTGTGGACTGAGTCTGGTGTGGAAACATCCAGAGCCACCGTGCACAGGCGTGTGCAGGAAATGGGCTACAGGTGCCGCATTCCCCAGGTAAAGCCACTTTTGAACCATAAACAGCGGCAGAAGCGCCTGACCTGGGCTACAGAGAAGCAGCACTGGACTGTTGCTAAGTGGTCCCAAGTACTTTTTTCTGATGAAAGCAAATTTTGCATGTCATTCGGAAATCAAGGTGCCAGAGTCTGGAGGAAGACTGGGGAGAAGGAAATGCCAAAATGCCTGAAGTCCAGTGTCAAGTACCCACAGTCAGTGATGGTGTGGGGTGCCATGTCAGCTGCTGGTGTTGGTCCACTGTGTTTCATCAAGGGCAGGGTCAATGCAGCTAGCTATCAGGAGATTTTGGAGCACTTCATGCTTCCATCGGCTGAAATGCTTTATGGAGATGAAGATTTCATTTTCCAGCATGACCTGGCACCTGCTCACAGTGCCAAAACCACTGGTAAATGGTTTACTGACCATGGTATTACTGTGCTCAATTGGCCTGCCAACTCTCCTGACCTGAACCCCATAGAGAATCTGTGGGATATTGTGAAGAGAAAGTTGAGAGACGCAAGACCCAACACTCTGGATGAGCTTAAGGCCGCTATTGAAGCATCCTGGGCCTCCATAACATCTCAGCAGTGTCACAGGCTGATTGCCTCCATGCCACGCCGCATTGAAGCAGTCATTTCTGCCAAAGGATTCCCGACCAAGTATTGAGTGCATAACTGAACATTATTATTTGATGGTTTTTTTGTTTGTTATTAAAAAACACTTTTATTTGATTGGACGGGTGAAATATGCTAATTTATTGAGACAGGTTTTTTGGGTTATCAGGAGTTGTATGCCAAAATCATCAGTATTAAAACAATAAAAGACCTGACAAATTTCAGTTGGTGGATAATGAATCTATAATATATGAAAGTTTAATTGTAATCATTACATTATGGTAAATAATGAAATTTAACACTATATGCTAATTTTTTGAGAAGGACCTGTACAGATATGGTACTAGATGGTGGCCCGATTCTAACGCATCGGGTATTCTAGAATATGCATGTCCACATAGAATATTGCCCAGTCACGTAGTATATTGCCCAGCCACGTAGTATATTGCCCAGACACGTATGTAACAGGTTAAAATAAAAAATAAACATATACTCACCTTCCGAGGGAGCCCTTGTAGTCCTGTCGCCTGTGTGCGGTGCACGCAGCAGCTTCCTGTCCCAGGGTTGGATGCGCGCAGGACCTGTGATGACGTCGCGGTCACATGACTGTGACGTCATGGAAGGTCCTCGCATACCATCTTTGGCACTGGAGCCTGCCGCTTGCACTGCCGAGGAGAGGATGCGACAACGGAGGGTGAGCATAGCAGGTTTTTTTTATTATTTTTAACATTACATTTTTTTTTACTATAGATGTCGCATAGGCAGCATCAATAGTATAAAGTTGGGGACACATAGGGTTAATAGCAGCGGTTACGGAGTGCGTCAAACATGGCATAACGCGGTCCGTTACCGCCGGCATTAACCCTGTGTGAGCGTGCCTGCCAGGGGGTCTGTACGGCCTGCCGGAGGGTCTGTACGGCGTCTCCGGGGTCTGTACGGCCTGCCGGCGTTCTTTGTGTCTGTGCAGGCATCGTCCGATGGGACTACAAGGCCCATCGGACGATGCCTGCTAGACTGACAGTGATTGACACATTAGCCAATGATGGGACAGTAGTAGTCCCATCATCCAGCTAATGTGTTGAATATAAAAAAAAAAAATACTCCATACATACTCCATACACGCTACATACATACTACATTCATACTCCATACATACATACTACATACAGTACATTCATAAATTACATACTACATACATACAGTACATTCATACATTACATACATGACATACATATAGACATACAGTACATATAACAGAGTATATACTCACCGTTACTTGTAACTTTGTTCCCCAAAGCCAGTGTCATCTGTAAAAAATATGAAAAAAACAAACAACCAATATACTCCCTGTCCGCAGAAATCCACGAGTGTCCCACGACGATCTCCCGTGGAAAGCAGCAGCATCAGATAAAAAAAACGGATCCGGCGGAAAAAACTGATCCGACGGGAAAAAACTGATCCGACAGGAAAAAACAGATCTGGCGCAAAAAATAAAGGATCCGGCAGGAAAAAACGGATCCGGCGGAAAAAACCGGATCCGGCGGGAAAAGAACGGATCCGGTGGAAAAAACGGATCCGGCGGAAAAAAACGGATCCGGCGGAAAAAAACGGATCCGGCAGGAAAAAACGAATCTGGTGGAAAAAAAACAGATCCGGCGAAAAAAAAACGGATCCGGCAGGAAAAAAATGGATCCGGGTGAAAAAAAATGGATCTGGCGGAAAAAAAACGGATCTGGCGGAAAAAAAACGGATCATGCAGGAAAAAATGGATCCGGGGGAAAAACCCGGATCTGGCAGAAAAAAACTGATCCTGCAAATGTGCTCGCAGGATGCGTTTTTTACCCATAGACTTGTATTAGTGACGGATAGTGACGGATGGCCACACGTTGCGTCCGTCGTGCAACGGATCCGTCATGTTTTGGCGGACCGTCGGCACGAAAAAACGTTCAAGTGAACTTTGTCAATCGCGTCCGCCATTTTCTGCCGCGCATGCGCGGCCAAAACTCCGCCCCCTCCTTCCAGACTTCAGAATGGGCAGCGGATGTGTTGAAAAACTGCTTCCGCTGCCCACGTCGGGCACAAATTTCACAACGTGCGTCGGTACGTCGGACCGACGCATAGCGACGGACCCATACCGACGCAAGTGTGAAAGAGGCCTTTATGAGCGTTGAAAAAAAAAAACAAAAAAAAAAACGGAGTGGGCTCCCACGCAATTTTCTGCGCCAGAGGGGGAAAGCCGACGGCCGGGGGCCAATATTTGTAGCCTGCTATGAATATCAGCCCACAGCTGTCTACATAGCCTTTACTGGCTATTAAACTAGGGGGACCCCCCAAAAAAAATGATGTGGGGTCCCCCTATATTTTATAGCCAGAATGGCTACGCAGACAGCTGCGGGCTGATATTCATAGCCTAGAGAGGGGCCATGGATATTGCCCCCCCCAGCTACAAATACCAGTCCGCAGCCGCCCCAGAAATGGCGCATCTGTAAGATGCGCCAATTCCGGCACTTAGCCCCTCTCTTCCCACTCCCGTGTAGCGGTGGGATATGGGGTAATAAGGGGTTAATGTCACCTTGCTATTGTAAGGTGACATTAAGCCGGGTTAATAACGGAGAGGCGTCAATAAGACGCCTATCCGTTATTAATCCAATACTAATAAAGGGTTCATAAAACACGCAAACATTAGGAAAAAGTATTTTAATATTCTTCATTTCACCATACTTACCATACTTCAGCGCCTGCAAAAAATGTAAAATAATAAACCGTATACTACCTGTCTGCCGTAGTCCAATTAATAACGAGTGTTCCACGACGATCTCCCCTATAGAACAGTGACATCGGGTGATGTCACTGCTCTATAGGACCCTCAGTGACACACTGACAGGAGACAATGGCTCCTGCAGTGCATCACTGAGGTTACTAAGAGTCTTACTTTATGGCAAAAAGCTGTGTGGGAAAATGTCTCACCCAGCAATGCCATAAAGTGAGACTAGGGACTTTTTTTTTTTTACAGCGGCGGAGGAATACAGTGGCGGAAGGATACCGTCCTGCGCTCATTGTGTTCCTGGGGCCCCTGGAGAGCAGTCGCATTATCTGTTGCTGCTGCTCTCCATGGGAGATCAACGTGGGACACTCGTGGATTTCTGCGGACAGGGAGTATATTGGTTGTTTGTTTTTTTCATATTTTTTACAGATGACACTGGCTTCGGGGATCAAAATGACAAGTAATGGTGAGTATGTAATCTATGTTTAATGTACTGTATGTCTATATGTATGTATTGTATGTATGTATGTATGCAGTATGTATGCAGCATGTATGCAGCATGTATGTAGCATGTATGTAGCATGTATGGATGTATGTATGTAGCATGTATGTAGCATGTATGGATGTATGTATGCAGCATGTATGTAGCATGTATGTAGCATGTATGCAGCATGTATGCAGCATGTATGCAGCATGTATGTAGCATGTATGTAGCATGTATGTAGCATGTATGGATGCAGCATGTATGTAGCATGTATGTAGCATGTATGTAGCATGTATGTAGCATGTATGTAGCATGTATGTAGCATGTATGCAGCATGTATGTAGCATGTATGGATGCAGCATGTATGTATGTATGTATGCAGCATGTATGTAGCATGTATGTAACATGTATGTAGCATGTATGTAGCATGTATGCAGCATGTATGTAGTATGTATGTAGCATGTATGCAGCATGTATGTAGCATGTATGCAGCATGTATGTAGCATGTATGCAGCATGTATGTAGCATGTATGCAGCATGTATGTAGCATGTATGCAGCATGTATGTAGCATGTATGCAGCATGTATGCAGCATGTATGTAGTATGTATGTAGCATGTATGCAGCATGTATGTAGCATGTATGCAGCATGTATGTAGCATGTATGTAGCATGTATGTAGAATGTATGCAGCATGTATGTAGCATGTATGTAGAATGTATGCAGCATGTATGTAGCATGTATGGATGTATGTATGCAGCATGTATGTAGCATGTATATAGCATGTATGCAGCATGTATGGATGTATGTATGCAGCATGTATGCAGCATGTATGCAGCATGTATGTAGCATGTATGTAGCATGTATGGATGTATGTATGCAGCATGTATGTAGCATGTATGGATGTATGTATGCAGCATGTATGCAGCATGTCTGTAGCATGTATGGATGTATGTATGCAGCATGTATGCAGCATGTATGTAGCATGTATGCAGCATGTATGGATGTATGTATGCAGCATGTATGCAGCATGTATGGATGGATGTATGCAGCATGTATGCAGCATGTATGTAGCATGTATGCAGCATGTATGGATGTATGTATGCAGCATGTATGTAGCATGTATGTAGCATGTATGGAGTGTGTACTGTATGTAGCATGTATAGAGTATGTATGGAGTATGTATGGAGTATTTTTTTTTTTTTCATTCAACACATTAGCCGGATGATGGGACTACTACTGTCCCATCATTGGCTAATGTCTCAATCACTGTCAGTGTAGCAGGCATCGTCCAATGGGACTTGTAGTCCCATCGGACGATGCTTGCACACACGCACAGAGACCCCTCCCACACGGGGAGAGAATGCAGGGGGGAGAGGAAGGAGAGCGACATGGGGGGAGAGAATGCAGGGGGGAGAGCAACACGGGGGGGCAGAGAATGCAGGGGGGAAAGGAAGGAGAGCGACACGGGGAGAGGAGGGAGAAGGACACGGGGAGAGAATGCAGGGAGGAGAGGAGGAAGAGCGACACGGGGGGGGGGGGGGGAAGAATGCAGTTTACCGGAGATCACTGGGTGTGTGTGCAAGTGGGGAGGCGGAGACATAGCAGGAGAAGCACCCAGGGAGGGCAGCGTGTGAGAGCAGAGGATGTCTGCTCAGAACGTGCAGTGCCTGGAGTACAGACAGAGGAGCAGGGAGGTAAATCACCCGCACTCCAGCCCCCACTCCCCACACTCTCCGGCTCCAGTCAGCGCTTCTGTTCTGCAGCGATAGAGAGCAAGTGGAGCTGGGCAGAGATCACTGAGCTATAGTAAAATGGCTGCTAGTCACACCTACAGCAGTGAGTTATACAGCCCACAGAGGCGTGCCCAGCTCACTGCTAATGTGGCTGCAATGTTATAGATAGGGTCCGCTGCGGTCTATTATCTCCTATGTCCATGGGGTGCCGTAAAATGACACTGCTAGTGTCGTGCTACTGCTGTGAAACCAAGATGTCAGCCCCCAGTTCCTTCTTTCTACTGGTATAACACACAAAATCTGTTTTACATGCATTCAAATCTTGGTTATAACAGCATGTTATGCTACATTACATTGATTAATGAATGATCTACAAACGCGGTACCTTACCTTTAACAGAAACAGATGATTACTTTCTACATTATATGAAATAGTAAATTGGTTTTAAGTAGGCAAACATTAGTTAATATGGATAAAGTAGTCCTTTTTTGTTAGAAGTGTCCGACTTTCCAATCTTATCATTTTTGACACACAGAAGCACAGCACACTTAATGGGTACACCTCACATAAAGTGGCACAATACACTTGATAGTTATAGCTCGAATTGTTCGAACGTCAGTAAATGATTGAAGAATGGCAACTTTTGCAATCATGGAGTGGCTACCCATTGTCAAAGCCTATCTTGACTATATGTTTCTTAGGGTTGTACCAGTCACTTTGGCTACGTCTGCCAGGTGCTTCCATTGTTCCTTGCAGTTGATAGACTACCGTACTTTTACATGATTTACCTGTGGTTACCTACAGTTATGAGTGCAGCGCCCCAGAGTCCTGGTCGTTGCAGTACTGTCGCTCCGCCACTAAGGGGAGTGATGGTACGTCTGATGGCACTAAAGGAGTTCACCTGACCAGGTATCACAGTCACACATTACACTTCACACTCCGGCCACCAGGGGGAGCAAAGGGTTCTATGTATTAGGCCACTCCTCACACTCTGGTAAAACTGGGGGTTGGATAGGAAGTTAGGGAGAAGCTGACTGGGTTTTGCCCAGGTAACATCTAGTGAGAGAAGAGTGTTGCTTGGGAAGATTCAGGGGGGTCCCTGTCAGGGGTGGGATCCTGACAGAGGCCTAGTGAAAGGACAGATCGTTACAGAGCCGTGCCTGCACCTCATTGCAGCGGCATCTTAAGAAAGGACACGAAGTGAAGTATATTGTGGAGAAGTGAGAAATGAGATCACAGCACAAAGGCGATAGAACCAGTAGGAGTCATGCCCCGAGATCGGCAACATCCTACTGAGGCGCGCAGCCAGTGGCCGGAACACCGAGGAAGTATTGGGCTCTACGCATTACTTCAAACCAACGGCAGGGCAGTTAATTTTAGGTTGGCTGCCTCACCTTAATCACCTAATGAAGACAACGGAGGCAATTGTGGGAGAGGGGCATCTCTAGGGTCCCTATAAAATAACTCCAGGCCTACCCCGTCATACGGGTGCGTCCTATCCATATCATCTGGGGGACGGAGAGAAAGAACAGAAACATACACGACAGTTGTGAGGACTATCCTGTGGTGCTCAGCAGGGAAGTACTACAACACCCAGGCGCTAGTAGGTTGGCACTGATTTCCACCTGCAAAGGGAACTCTGGATGTGCCTTCGGACCGGCCGGTCTCAGCCAGCCCTGTTAGCAGTGCTCTGGATTGCGGATGCCGAAGCCTTCAGTAAAGAGACTGCAACCCTGTGTCCTCGTTATTTACTGCGACCTACACCATCACCTACACCTTTTATTGGGCGCCCCTTAGCAGGACCACGGACCGGGTCGGGCCACCGTGACATCCTCAGAACCGAGAGACCCGGATCCGAGTATCCCGCTGTCCTGCGTCTGGGGGCCGCTCCATGAACATACAACAGGTACATCGTCCATCACTCTGGGCCACCAGGTGGTCAAAGTCATGGACTATTTAGGAACATAATCCCGCTAGGTAACACTGTTTCACCACTTGTAAGAGGAAAGATCACT
This sequence comes from Ranitomeya variabilis, assembly GCF_051348905.1. Lineage (NCBI taxonomy): Eukaryota > Metazoa > Chordata > Amphibia > Anura > Dendrobatidae > Ranitomeya > Ranitomeya variabilis. The sequence goes on from NC_135235.1 coordinate 285,847,167, forward strand.
AACAGTTTCTTGGCTTCTTCTCCTATCACTCAATAGACTCAACTCTTTGCTCCTGTAACACCAAAGCACACACTGAGGGAACTATCAGAGACTTTTCCTAACATCTCAAGACAGCCATCTACTATCCCCTAATTTTGCCTGGGTGGACTAGGTGGCTAGAGTCAGAGTGAACTATTTCAACATCAATATGGCGCCAATACAGTTAGATCTTCCACAGTAGAGAGACATGCACTCTCTGTCACAATACTCATTATCTTGTAGGCCACAACCTGCCTTAGGCCTACGTCTTACAAGACACCAATACCCCAGCGCAGGCATTGCACTCTCTATACTGGCTTACTATGTGTGCAGGGGAGAAGAGGGCTACATGGCTCAAATTAGATGATGATAAACTTTTTTTGTGCAAGGTAGTTGCTGGATTATTTGTAGCATTAATTCTTTCTAAAGTAGGCACTCGGATGGCATTATTTGTTTTAACAGGCACTAACTCATATTAGAAGGCAAGGAGGCAACATTTTTGCCATTGGCAACCCACTCTACCACTGTCACAAACTGATATCAGCTTGTGAGGCTCACCTTCTTTAGTGGACCCACTAGGAGCAAGGTCTGGTTGGGTACATTAATCCCGGGAATTGGTGCAGTTGACAGGATTTCATGTGGGAATCGATGACATGGCCTACTCAGGAATTTTGGGAGAAGCTGGATGGATGAAGCGTGAGAAAGGAATGAAGCAAGTTAAAGCACAGAAGGAGGTGTACACCAAACTAAAGTCTTGAATCTCAATCCTAAGACACAGCGTGTGTTCTAATGGGCCTTAAATAGGATCTTGGAGATGACATCACTAAGGCAGGCTGGGCAACCTGCGAAACCCTACGTGGAACACAACAGAGAACAGTGGACCAAAATGAAGGAAGCCGAGCCCGGATACCTGGACAGGTGTGTAACACAATTGTATCTTTCAATCTGGAAGAGCCAGTATATCTCTACATTACACAGAACACCTACTGATTTTAATATGTAATTCTTTATTTCCCCTGTGGTGGCGCTACAGAGTACTTGTATTCAGGATCCCATGCAGATTACAGCTCATCTCTTGAGTTGCCAGCACCTGGACACCCTTATGATCAGTGAAGAATCAGTGGACCCTTCCAACAAATAAAAATATTCCAACAAAAAAAATATTTCAACATGAACAACTTTTTAGCCGGGCTCTGAAGAAACACAAGTATCCATTAAAGTCAACATGCAATTGAAATTATGGGGGAAGAACATTTTTACTAACCACAAAGAGGTGGAATTTATCCTATAATTAAAAACCTTATATTTGAATTATGTAGCGGAAATATTAATTGTCAGTACTACTTATTAGAGCTTTTCACTTGAGGATACTCGTAGGACAGTATGAAGTCATATCAGTTTGTCACACTGTTAAATAGATCCAAACTACATAGTTCAGCTGGCAGTAGAGATAGGAGAATTGATCGTAGGACTCTGGACTGAACCATCAGCCAAGTAAGTAATCTGTGACCACTGGACAGGATGCCTGCAAATCTCCTCCCGCCATTCCTTGCTCTTTTTGTGATTAGATAGCCTGGCGTGACATCATTGCGATTTGACACACTCTCGATGTCTAACCAGCCTGGTTAATCAAAAGAAGAGCTGGGATGCCGAAGATAATGAGATTGACAGACTTACTGCTAGCCTGTCCCAAATTACTGACCTGACCGATGGACCGAAGTCATGCGAATCAAATCTCCCATCACAAGCTGGCAGTTATTTTCTCTAAGGGTACTGTCACACAGTGGCACTTTGGTCGCTACAATGGCACGATCCGTGACGTTCCAGCGATATAGTTACGATATCGCTGTGTCTGACACGCTACTACGATCCGGGACCCCACTGAGAATCGTACGTCGTAGCAGATCGTTTGAAACTTTATTTCGTCGTCAAGTGTCCCGCTGTGGCGGCATGATCGCAGCGTGTAACAAAGGTGTGCACGATATTCCCAATGTCCCGTATGACTTCTACATCGCAACTACGTCATGAAATTATCGCTCCAGCGCCGTGCATTGCAAAGTGTGACCGCAGTCTACGATGCTGGAGCGATAATCAAGCGACGCTGCAACGTCACGGATCGTGCCGTCGGAGCGATCAAAGTTCCACTGTGTGACAGTACCCTTACTCTCCAAAACACAGGAGCGCTCGCTCGGCCAAATTCTCCTGTTATCTATATGAGAGAGCCACTGCCAGGCATTGATAGTTGCGGCTTATCTTGGTGTGAACAAAATGATCGGAAGTCTGAAATTGGACATACTGGATCCTTATCTCCCCCAACATCATCTTTTGAGAAAGAGTTGGGAGACCCGACATACTCAGTGGACTGGCTGATGGTTGGGCCCACCGTATTCGCCAGTTTCGGACAATGTTTGTCTTTATGTATAGGGGCCTTAATACTGTAAAATCTTCTAAACAATAAACAGATCCTTCTCTCCGTTTAACTGCTCACATGATGTCCTAATTTACCAGATTTGCCCGTGCTCCTTGTCGGATGATGTACTTGTCTGTTTGAGGGTCTGTCACCTCACTGACTGCTCTCGGAGCGGTAATACTTCTGAAATAGTCTCAAATATCTGCATTTATTAATGTCAGGAGCAGCAAATTATATTCTTCTGTGTACTTGTGCCTCAAGCAAAATGACAAAAGGTTCAGCAATAGACTTGGAAGCCATACAGTCCATGCAGCAAGTTCCTCTAACACTTCATTATTTCCAGTAAGCACTGTAAAGCAAACACTACTTTCTGACTAATTGAGTCCAATAGTGCTCCAGACTATCAATCAGCACGACGTACAGTACTGGTGGAAACACATTCATTAAGACCTCTTGTTCACACAATCGTGTCAGCCCGGGAGTGTCAACAGTTCATGTTTACTGGGTTGCACTGGAAATGTTTGTATAAAGGGATGCTGGTATGACAGCCATTCATAGAGGAGATGTGCGTTCCTGCTCCCTGCGGATACCAAGATTCTGACATCTGTTTTGTCCATTGCTCTGTAATATTATACATTACAACCTAAAAGCAAACAGTAAAAAAGACAAATTGATTAAAAAAAAAAACTGGGACCGTCACTGCCTTATCTCAGTGTTATTCCAGGATACGCCAATTGAAATTCATGGTGGATTGGTGGATGGGTGGGTGGGTGGATGGATATGTGTGTGGATGGATGAATGGATGGATGGATGGATGACTGTGTCGGTGGATGGATGTATAGATAGATGGATGGGTGGGTTGATGGGTGGATGGATGGATGGATCGGTGGATATATGGATTTATAGAAAGATGAATGGATAGATAGATGAAAAAAAGAGGCAGCACTCCAGTAAATGATGAAAAAAAGTGGACTTTATTAGCCCATATGGGCTTGAGAAAGGCTGGTCACTGCCGAAACGTTGCCACACCATATGGGCTAATAAAATCCACTTTTTTCCTCATTTATTGGAGTGCTGTCTTTTTTTTTTTTTTTTTTTATTATTTACACAAATGGCTATTTGTTTGGAGGGCCCTGCACCCTGAATTCATCTATATGGCGCTGTTCCATTTTTTTCTTCTAGATAGATAGATACATCAAGAGAGTTGTAGGAGCAGAGCATGTGAGTTTTGGCATTTTGGCTTCCTTCAGCACACAGCCAAGATTGTGCTGAGGAGCTCTCAGGACAAAGAGTTTGGTGGGTCCTCCTAAATGTAAAGCATAGTGATGGAAGTTCACCTAGAATTGTTTTGGTTTCCCACGGTCTCCTGCAACAAATCAAAGTCTTCTCTAACTGTGGAAGTTTCAGAATTGTTTGCTTTCCTAGCGTTCAAGAGTTCGTGTATCTGCCAAGTCCTTTTCACCGTAGTGGGAATCTAAAGAGCATTTCCAGCTATCAATATGGCCTAAATTGGAGACGGAATGGGTGGCTGTAAAGAGTCATTATGAGGGTTCTGCCCAAATAATCTTCCATGAGAGTGTGATGGCTCAGTAGTTAACACTGTATCTGGGGTCCAGTGATCATTTCCAACCAAGGACAACACCTGCAAGGAATTTATATGTTCTCCACGTGGTTGAGTGAGTGTCCTCTGGGGTCTATCGCTTCCTCCCACACTCCAAAGACATACTGGGAATGTAGATTGTGAGCCCCAATGGAAAAAGTGATGATGATGTGTATGAAGCGCTGCAGAATTAATGGTGCTACATAAGCAAGTAAAATAAATAAATGGGAGTGGGATTACTGTGTGCCTAATGGAAACAGCAACTTGTTTGGGATGACAAGAAGCGATGGCATGGAAGGAGGCAGGAGAGTTGGCATAGAGGGGCCCATACGCTGTTGCATGTGGCTCTAGTGAGTCAGATGGTTGCAGGGTGATAAGCCAATGATAGAAGCTGCAACCACTTGACTCTCACCAGCCAGCAGGGCTGACTCCTCTGGGTACTGAGGAAGAAATTTACATGGATTCTAGGGAAATACCGTGAAGGAGGCACAAACTAGGAGGCCTCTTCTAAGCTAAAAGACGTTCAGTGAGTAACTGAAATTTGTGGATCTGCATCATCTGGCAATGGAGAACTTTGTAAAGAGTTGCGCTCTGCAAACGACTTTCGACTAACCTCTGCACTAATCCGTACCTCCCACTCCCGACTCCAAGACTTCTCCCGTGCTGCGCCAATCCTCTGGAATGCTCTACCCCAAGATATTAGGACCATCCACAACTTGCATAGTTTTAGGTGCTCGCTCAAAACACATTTGTTCAGAGCGGCCTATCATGTTCCCTAATCAAAGTCATTTTATGTTTGTGTGTGTGTAGCCCATTCACTATCTCTATCTACCCCCCACCCCCTGAAGATGGCTGGACCATCATTGTAAATACATCATTGTAAATACACACCTGTACTTTGTATCTCCCCACCTCATTGTAGATTGTAAGCTCTCACGAGCAGGGTCGTCTTATTTTGTCTTATTTTGCTTTATTACTGCATTGTTAACGTTGTTACCTATGACTGTTGTGTTTGAAACTGTTAAACTGTAAAGCGCTGCGGAATATGTTGGCGCTATATAAATAAAGATTATTATTATTATTATTATTAAAGAGCTGTCCTGTTTCACAGCTTATGTTTTCGCCTACAGGAGCCTAGTAAGTCTAATTAAAACAATTAGATAAGCAGTAGAAAGTGAAGAGGAGAGTGGTGGTCGTACACGACGGCATCCAGACATAGGCCCCATACATGCAAATATTCTAACTTTCAAAACATTTACTACACTAAGGACTTGATTCAAAATGGCTGCAGCCAAAAACCAGGGACTATTAACTGCAATGAGTGTGGCTATATGTAAGGGACTGGAGAGGAGGTCACAGACTTCCAATCTCACTCTAAAAATCTGCAGCCATCTGTTTTCCTGATGTTTCTTCTATATCTAGATCTCTTCTAGATCTTAAGTGGAATTTTTCTTCTCGCAAAGGCAAAAATAAAAACGAACACAATAACAATTTATTCTTTTTTTCTTTTTCTGCATTTTCAACCAATGTTTTCTAAATTTTGGAAATGTGTTGCTCTGATTATTTTTCCTTCATCGGTTATAATCTTTTCTCAAATTCCAATTTAATAGGAGAATCATTTTATATATTTTTTCTCCTTTTCCATATATTGTGAAGCATCTGCATAACAATTTGTATTTCCTTCCAGCCGCCCCTACAACTCACTTGATTTGATATATCCAGCGACAAAGAGAGAAATAAAAACCCCACATCCAATAAGACATTTACAGCTGCAAGGCTCCTGCTTTTTCTCTATCAAATACATTTTCTTTTTTTCTTTTGCCAATGACATTTCTATTTTCCTGAGATTATCTCGTCATGGGTGATAAAGACGTATTTGTTATAGTCTGGGTTCTGATATATGGAGGAAGCTTATACATGGGGGTTTATGGGACCAGAGAAATTATTTTTGTAGAAGACGCTAAATCCATGGCTATATTTTTATGTACTGTAACACTGAATAACTTATAGATAATAGCAGAGAAATATTCAAATAATGGGCAAAAAGACGACTATGAGACTTCATTTATTTCCAATCTGAACAACGTGTAATGCACAAAGCTGCAATATTGTAATATGAAGTCCACTGTTCCTTCATACAACTTGTAGTTTGGCTCTTGGACCCCTCCGGTAGGCTGCAGACACACAGACAGAAACCTTGAGTAAGAGCAGCCTTCATTCCAACTTAGAAGTTCCTGATTTTTAGTTTACGGATGGAAAGAAAAACAAATGCACAGCTTTTGATTTCCAAAAATCTCCAAGGGCTTGCCGGAGTGTTCATTTAATTTATACCCTTCGTGAATATAAACATTCTGTACATCAATTTAGGCGCTTAATACATAATATCAAATAGCTGAAATCATAAATGCATCATACATAAAAGTCATTCCCAGTGTGCGCCCAACTTAGTAACCCACCCGCAACAGTTCTTTGCGTCAATGTGTTCTTGTAAGAGCTACTACACACCAAGGCTAAGGTCACACTCCCAATTTTCTCTCATCTGAGTAAATCGATCCAATTATGCTATTCATATTCTGATCAGAGTATGATGACAGTGTGATCCAATTTTCTTGGATGTGGAGGATTTAAAAAAAAAATATCTTCGTCTCAATTCTGTCAGTCCTTGAAAATCGGACCGCGTTCAGATGTCATCCGATTGAGGTCTGATGTTTTCCACATACCCATAAACATGGATGATCAAGTGCGAATTATCAGAGGCAACTTGTGCATGCTATTCTTTTTCCTTGGACTGACTTTGAGGAAAAAATCGAACATGTGCATAGCCCTATAGAATAACATGGGGACGAGTATTATCCATCAAAATGATGGATAGCACACGTCAGGTTATTACAGTCGTGTGAACGAGTGCTAACTCAGATTTGGTAGGCCTGAAGACATTAACCTCTTCTTTACTCTTACGAACCCCATACACATTGGATGGCTGTCGGATGAACGATGCTTCCACTGATCATTTGGACGAAGGCTTTCTCAGCCAACTGCCATACTCAGGAGCTCTCCTGTGTTTTCTATGAGAAAACCACCAATTCATATAATGGCCAGATGCTTATCTCTGGGAGAATAATGTGATCTGTCCAAAATCAGACTTAGCTGATTGACATCTCCCCCAGTCGGCCAGCCCCCTCATACATATTAGATTGTCAGCCAAACCTGTTGATAGCGAAATGGTTGGCATTAATCTAACATGCATGGGGTCTTAACACCGGCAGTGGCCACTGTAGAGGGAACCGTGAAGCTCTAGTGAACTACATGCCCAATAGTGTTAAGACAGTGCTTGAAAATAATAATGGTGGTCACACAAAATACTGACACTTTTGACCCAGTTTGGCCATTGTCACTTAGAGGTGTACTCACTTTTGTTGCCATCGGTTTACACATTAACGGCTGTGTGTTGAGTTATTTAGAGGGCACAACAAACTTAGACTGTTATACAAGCTGTACACGGACTACTTTACATTGTATGAAAGTGTCAGATCTTCAGTGTTGTCCCATGAAAAGATATAATAAAATATTTATAAAAAATGTGAGGTATCTTTTGTGAGATACTGTAGATAGCTGTAGTCCATCAGATCTCCTTTCAGAACTGTCTCATAGAGGGAATCCTGAGCACAAAAGGTCCCCATGAAATCCACATGTCAATATATTGGGGTTTAGACCAAAATCCATAATGCCCTTGTGACCTTTGCCGAAGCCATAAATTATTTTTGTTGTAGAATTCTACATGAACTAAGAGATCTGGATGAACAGCGCTGATATTCTAGGAGCACAATGTAATAGTAATAGTAGTAATAGTAAACATATTTATATATTTTACCTAAAATTAATATACTTCTCTGGCTACCTTGAGGTTTTATTCATATCTAATTATAGATATCCTGTTTTTTAGTAAAGATGTTTATTGTAAAGCAAACTTACAATACATTTGCCTTATAGCATCTAGAACACGAATTTCACAATGACAAAGATTTCAACCTTGACGATTGAATTGTGTCCTTCTGCTGCACAAAAAACGTAACGCCTCGTTCACCGCTGAAGACTAGTTGTTATGGTAAATGAGATCATAAAATCATGTTTAAAGCCATGAAGTTGGGTTTTGCAGCAATTAATGATATTTAGTACTTTGAGATCTATTAAACTCATCTGCACTCTGCACTATTTCTGAGCTGTAAGAGAGATTGTTTCCTCTGGCTGCTGCCAATCATGGCTGCTGATTGTTAGCAGCGGTCACGCGATGCTTCTTGCTAGAAAAATAAGTCAGGAGACTGGCAGGGGACATAGTTTTGATTACAGAGGAGCCGTGACAGTCTTATAGGTCAGTAATGTTTTTATTTATTATTTTCCTCCCACCCTGGTCCAATTTAGAAAGTGTTTTAAAGCAGTAGACAATGCATTTAATTAGAAGCATTCAATTTGCACTACATTTTTGATAATCCGATTCAAAGATGCCATTACTTTCATGCATTGGCCATTTCAACCTCCCTTCCTATGAACGAAACAATATAGTGATTGAGTATGAGTTGTCCAAGTAAGGGACAGCCCCTTTAAGGTTTAAAAGAGTATTCCAGTTAACTAAATGGACCACTGAACTTTGGTCCAAAAAACAGTGTTTGTTTGCAAAACATACTTACCAAACCTCTGTCTCTGGATGCTCCTCTTTTTTCTCCTTGCTCTAGCCAACTTTTCAAAGTTATTTTCCAGGAGAAAGAAGATTTTTTTTTCAATTCATACCCATATCTACACCACATTCCCTCTCTGTAAAAGTGCCTCTGGATGTCAAGTCTTGGTATTACTGCAATAAAAAACAGTACTATAGTACTCTGCTTTCCGGAGGGTTTGACAAATCTTACGGAAGTCCAGGAGGTCTCCTCTACTCCTGAAATTCTAGAAGAGTTGGCAGCCATGTGCTGTGTGGAGCTGGCAGATAGGAACTGATAAGTGGCATTACCAGCTGGTGCATATCCTGAGACATGGGTGTAACTGTACCCATAATTATAGGCTAGGTCAGCAAAGAGGAATGTTTTCAGAAGACCACGTCCTCATTTATCCATTTGGGAGCAGTAATTTTTAGCCATAGGAAGATGACTACCATTTTGATTGTGCTGGCAGTTTTTGGCCAAAGTGTCAGGCTGACCGGACATTATTGTAAGATGTCTGGCTGACTGGACATTAATGTAAAGTGTCTGGCTCACCTTACGTTACATGAAAGTGTCTGTCTGACCGGACATTACTTTAACCCTCCATCAGGAACAATGGATCTGACAGGCGCAGCTCTTCTACTTTCATTTCTCCCTTCTCACCAGATTTTCAGGAAACCCCCTCCCTCTAGATAGTCTCCTGGCTCTAGCTGCTGTGTGAAACCTGATACCACAGTTGGTCTGCAGAGCTTCAGGAAGGAAGATATAGCTGTGCTGGCTTCTCAGGCTCATTGGTCCTGAACACATCACACTTTATAAGGTTGGTATGTAATGTTTTTAGTCATTACTATTGTTTATTTAGCTTGTTTTATGAATGGATAGAGAAAGGTTTGTGGATATTTCATATAAATAACCGTTACTTGATATCATTGGGGGCTATTTGGTGGGAGTTTTGAAATTTGTGTATATCAAAGTTATTACTTTTATGTTGAGTAAATGGGTTTGCTTTGCACCTGATAATGTGTAGTCTCTTTTATTACATCCCTATGAAGGTCTCTGATCACTTTTTTAGATCACTGAAATTGAGAAAATTAGATATTCTAGGCATTTTTTTAGCCTGCGCTTGGCAGGCACATTGTTCCATTACGAGTTAGTGCGAATATTGTTCCTGACGGAGGTTAAGATGTCTGGCTGACCAGAAGTTACTGTAAAGTGTCTAGATGTTACTGTAAAGTGTCTAGCTGAAAGGAAGTTACAGTAAAGTGTCTGGCTGACTGGATGTTACTATAAAGTATCTGAATGATCAGACGTTACTGTAAAGTGTCTGGCTGACCGGACATTACTGTGAAGTGTCTGGCTGACCGGACGTTACTGTAAAGTGTCTAGCTGACCAGACATTACTGTATAATGTCTGCATGTTCGGACAATTGTGTAGAATAGAGATTCCTGTTTTCATAGAATTATGAAGGGCAGATGACTCAGTCATCTTCCAGAGTAGAGTCCTTGCTGGCTGCTCGTAAACACTAATGATTCATTTTCTGATCCTTTGTCGCTTCTGGCTCACTTCATACCTGGAGGAGTTTTAGATGATATTGTGGTGGGGAAGATGGTGATAGACGGGAATGGAATGAGATAGATGAGCAATTGAGACAGATTCCTTCAATCTTCGCATCCTCTCTGGAACATTAACTGCTGGTGTCTCTGGGTGCTGTGGTTTAATGATTCCCAAGCGGATCGCTCCTGCCACTCGTAGCATTAAATTATTTTTTTCCCACCTTCTGCTTAATTTCAAGGCTTCTATAAATATAATTGTCAGATGAACCAACAAAAGCCATCTATTTTGCATCTGCTAATTATTTGCAGTTCAGTGTTTTTGCCTCTTGCAGTTTAGTCTCAGATTTCACTTGATTGCTAATTTGAGATGTAATTTTTATTGGCAGTGATAAATTATTCTTTAATTCGGGAGACATTAGTTTACTGCATGTGCTACTTCTAACTTGAATGCAGAAATCATGGGCACATTGAAAGGAACTAAGATTGTCTTCCTCGTGCTATTTTACAGAATAAGCTGTCATGTGTGCAGGTAAGGAATATCACTATTTTTTGTTATATATAACTTGAAGCCTGCATTTTATTTTTACCAGTATCCCCTCTGCAACCTCTATATCCAGTTTCCACTTGGCTCTGAGCTAGTGGGTGGAGATCAGCTGCTATGATGTCTTCCTTAAACAATACACAGAAACAGAAAGATTCCTGCTCCCCTGTCTCTATGCCCCCTGTCTCCATGTTGAAAAGTTGCAGCATACTGGTGATTTTACAGCAGTTCTGTGCAGTGTAGTTGTAACCCTTGAACTGACTTGAGATAAAAGTCTTACTAGAAAGCAGAATCTTTTGTGTATCTCTTTTCTCTTTGCTCACAGATCATGATTTTATTTTTCGAACTGGTAATTTTTTATTGCCAAGACAATTTGGTTAATTTTGCCACTTGTTCCATCTAAAAAATACTCTCCAGGTTCAGGGTGATTTAAACATTTTTATAAACCTGCCATGCTCTACTGCGGGTTCAACCTTTCTTGACCAATTATACATTAATCTATCTCTGGATTATTTGTAACCCACATTGCCATTTGTTGTGAGAAAAGCCTCCATTACTACCTCTTGCAGTGGGGAATTCCATAGTCTGCCCTAACTGTAAAGAACCCTTTCCAGAATTGGACACAAATAAAAAAAGTGCACCAGCGCTGCCACTAAAAATCAGCGTTGAAAGCTGGCTGCATATCCTGACACACTCTCTTGCCCTCGTGCGTAATTTACTGTAATAACTGGAGAATACCAATGATATGTGCTAAATACACCTGAGAAAAATACTAAAGTGTTGCTGAGCGCCTACCTGTCAAGATGAAAGGGGTCAGCAGGAGGACCGTCTTTACTGAATATTATGGGTGAGTGATGGCTTTCCATTGGGATCGGTATGGGGGGCTTTGGGCTCTTTTTTGTTTTTGGCATCTATTTTATCTTCATGTGTGGCTATGATGTGCAGAGAAACACTTCTCTTTTATAAAGTTTTCTAACAACTATGCTCATTATGTACTGCATCATATCATTGAATTAATTGCACCCAGTCCTGCAGGATGTTTTTGGTCCATATGTATACGGTTTTGCACTTGACTCACTTTAAGCATTGTGCTTTTTATTGATTTAGCTATGGTGTGATAGTATTGGTGTTTTTTATACACAAATTATTTCTGTTGGACCTGATTCATACCTCTGCCCAATGTTTGCTTGTTTTTTCATTCTTTTCTGTATGATGTCATCCCTTTCTAATTATGTTTTAAACATGGCTTACTAAAAATTATATTTTTTATATGATATTCTTTTGGAGGACTTTCTTTGTGTAGGATTTTCTGTATGGATGCCGTTTGAAGTCCTTCGTGCCGAATGACGAACTGTGATATAGTCAATGAAAGTGTGGTGAAACATCAAGGTGCAAGCCATATTACAATTAATTTGTACCATTGATTAATGCAAACGTTGAAATGACATCACCCATCTAATGCCACAGAACTTATACCTTAGATCACCACAGACTCCAAACCCTCCCCCAGAAAAAGGCTGGTGCACAGAAACGCGCGTCGGTGACATGGTACCACATCCCAGCAAGGGTAACATTTATTCTTACAACTTTTAATTGTTTCTATTTTGACTTTGCCCTAACAGGGCCATGCAACTGCTGTGTGTGATAATTATGTGCATACTCTATGATTGTATCTGTGGATATCAACACAGCTGCTGCAGTGTTTAACAATGTTGTTCTGACATCTTGCATAATCATGCAATTATTTAGATAACATTTTTTTTGTAATTTGCCCTTGATGCTGGTATACGGTACCATACATTGGCATACCAGTATATATTATACTTCATGTTTTAATGGATTTTTCAATAAAAATATAACATTTTAACACATCATTCTCCTTACTTTTTTGGTTCTTTATGCACAAATTATTATGTGATCTATAAATTTGGTGCATTAATATATTTAATAATATATTTTGAGTACATTATTAATACTTATTAAAACTTGTATTTATAATTTTCTTGGGCTCATAACAGGATGCTAATATTTGTTCTCTGTCTGAATTTCCTGGCTTAATTGATTTTGCAAAAATACACATAAAGAACATACATAGTCTATCAGTGAGCCATCAGTAATGATCAGAACAAAGAGACTGTGGCTTCAGTGTATATTTGGGCATGGCACAGTGTCCATATGAGCAACCATCAGTGTATATTTTTGCAAAAAATTTTAAATTGCATGTTTTTGGACCACCGGCAAATAATGTATTAAAATGAACATAATATACATTACATGCCTGGTGAATCCCCTGAGGGAAGAGTGCCATCTCTCCGCTGCTCTCCACCCGTCTTTAACAGGTTTACAGGTCTATACTAGTGTATTGACATCCCACCTATAACACAAGACCACTGCAGACAATCACTGGCTTCAGGGGTCTTATGTCGTGTCTATCTCGGCATCACCGGTGAGGCCAATCATTGGCTGCAGTGGTCACGTGTTGTAGATGTGCTATTGCCTTTCTTTGCCCATACATTCAGTCTCCTTTCCCCAAAGGGGGAAAGGGATATTAAGACAATACAGAATTTCCTTTTCCAGACAGCTGTTTTGGCCTTCTTGCTCCTCCTCAGTGCAAACTTGAAGACTCATTGGCTAAATGAGATGCCTTCAACTGAGAATCTAAGGTTTAAAGTTTCCATTTAAGAAGACCACCAAGCTGACCTAGGTAGACATTTAGGCTATAAACTGTATCAAACTTATAAATAAGGGTAATGGCCTATTGCTATGAACCGCCATCACTCAGTAATTGGTGGGATCTGACCCCACTAAGCCAGATTATGAAGAAGACACCCTTTCAAAGTTGGAAAGACAGCTACACTGTATTTCCATGTACAGGATTGTGGGCCTCCCAACTTTATAAGGTTGGCATCCTGGAGATGAATAGTAGAAAGGAATTTTTTGGAAATATCTATTCCACTTCCACCTACCATTTTTTACCCCATCCACATCCAGTTTCCTTTCTCCCCAACTCACTATGGCACAAGAAACATTCAGAGAACTGTTGGATTTTGGTAGGTATCAACAAGAGCCAGAGATTTGATGATTCCCAGTAATCAAATAGGTAGGTGGCACAAACAGTGAATTAGAGTTAGCTTGAGATGGGTTATAGTTCCTCTGAAGCCAATCGCTGAGCTCCTGTAGACCAACAGTAGACTGAGAGAAGGAGCGTCACAACGAAAGGCTTGTGCAGATGTTTGAAATAGAATTTATTGTCAGTATTTCATTGGTTACACCGTTGTAAGTACAGCATTATTTAACTTTTCGGATGAAGAACCCCTCATCAAATGAACAACCTCTCATCAAATGTATAGGCTATGTTCACTGTTTATAGGTCAAGGGGATCCAGGGTGTGGGGTGGGATTCCCCCAAATAGGGTCAACCAGGATCCAGCTGCATCAAGGACTGCCGTGCTGACCTATATGCAGTGAACATAGCCTATACGTCTGATGAAGGGTCTTCACCCGAAACATACGTAATACTGAACTTGTCGTGGTAACTAAAGGAAACGAGATATGGTTAATAAATCCTATTTCAAGCATCTCCTAGTGCCTTTAGATTTGCAGACTCTCAGGTCTCTCCTGGGAGCCTCCTGGACGATCTGATGAATTATATTGTCATACTCAACCAGTTGCTTTTCAACATAGAAAACTCTTTTTGCTTTTATTATAGGACTTATATCATACCTTATATTTGTATGAATTCCATTAGGTGTCCCAAAATCAAACAATTGCACAATAAAGAGCCAAACATTTCCCTATCATCATTTTTTATGGATAGCAATCTCTCGACTGGCTGTAATCCCGCAATATGGCCTATATTTTCACTGTTCAAGGAACAGGTAAGCGGCACGTACAGAAGGCGCTATTCATCACGATGATTAAGATGCCTCCTCCCGTAGTCACACACGCACGCGGCTCCGTCCATAATTCACACGGCTCCACTTGTGTGTTTCCGTGAAATCTGTTTAATTCCACCAGCATCCTGAACATCCCCTCCCCGCCACATTGTACGTTGTGCAGCAGATGTGATGGCGGATTATAAATCAATATTACAGGTGTGTTATTGCTCTGCAGCGATGCAGCAGCATCTCCTCAACCTCTAGATTTCCGCGCGTTCTGGTTACTAACTGGAACGTGTCCCTTTAAAACGAGCCTATTTAGAGCGCAGATGCTCAATGAATTCAGCAGACAGACGGTATAATGGAATGTCAGTGTTCTAGTCTGCTGCCTGCAAGCTATGGCAATCGCTTTTTTAAATTTTTTTATTATTATTAATTTCTTGTCTCCGTTTCCAGGGCCGCCTCTGGGCTCTGAGCGTTAGAATTGCCTTCCTCGTAACATTCTCCATTTCTATGTGGGCAACAACTAAAAATAGAGGAAAAAATAAATTAAAAGATAACATTAAACATTATTACACTAATTTTTTGTGCAAATAACAACAATTTATCATTCTCTTTAAAATTTGGAAAATTATTTATTCCCAAACCCATTTTTATGAGTGCGGAATAGATGAGTGTATTCTGTAAATTCTACCTGTGGAAAATGACAACCAACAGATACAAGACCCTTTCTTCTCTGTATGAATTTTTTTTTTCCAGCTGGGTGTGGTCATCAAGGAAAGTTGAGGACCACGTCCACTTGGCTCAAAAGACCAGATTTACCTGCAAGGAAGAAAGAGATACAGGAACAAAAGAAAACAATATCGACAAATTACATATTTATGGCAGGTGGAAATTTTCTTTAATTGCCCCCAACACCTCCAACCATGTGGCTTTCCTTACAACCCAAATTTCATACATTACTGCAAGAGATGAGCACATCTGAGTGGAATGAAATCTACTCAAATTTTACAAAAATCCGCATTTGTCGAAATGGCAACTGCTGGCCAAAATTTTTAAGGACCATAAAAGGCCATCAAAATGTTAATAAATAAAAAAAAATCCATATACTCGCTTCTGTAGCCCTTCTGCGTCATCCGTCCAATTCTGGATGCGTTTTCAAAAGTTATTCTCCGCCAATTTAATGTTCCTTTATATGCTCTGGTGTTTGTTTATTATTCTATTGTGTCTGGAGAGACCAAGGAAAATAATAAGTGACATTAAATTCAGGGAAAATAACTTCTCTACTAATCGAATTTCCCAGGAAACAAAAAAGTAAAGTATGGTGCAGACAGTTCCAGACGTAAAAAAGGTAATAAAGTTTCCCTGAAAACATCCCAGCACAAAAAAGTGTAGTTTTCCATTAGAGTTGGGCAAATCGATTCTCAGGACGCAGTGCATTAGCCACGTCCGTGTCTGCTGTGCAGGAGCCCTGAGAACTGATTCTTACCACTCATCATCGGCAGCTTTGATTTTGATTAGCCGGCCTGTCATGCTTTCACATGAAAGAGCCGCAGATGCTAGAGTGTACGAGGCAGTTCTCGGGACTCCTCCAGCCATCACCGTTTACCAATGAGGCGATGGACCGGGTCTTGTGAATCAATTCACCCAACTCTATTTGTCCCCTAACTTGACATCGGTCAATGGCTTGTGCAATGTTTTCTTAATTCTCCTAAGCAAAATAACCTTCTGTAACAAGTTACCACGATGGAGCGTTTGTTTGTCATGATGAGCTTAGGTGCATCTTTTTTGGTGCAAAATTGTAATAATATTTTTGTCCAAAATTCATCAGAAATCAGGTGCAACAACCTTACTAAGTGTGCCCCAAGATGCTACCATTCCCTTTCCAGTGAATTGTCAGATTATACGCTTAGCTTTACTTCAATTTAGCTCCCCATATTGGCTCATTATTCTTACAGCAGCGCTAGAAATCTGCATTGAAGCACCCCGAGGGCTCCATGAGCATGTACGTTCCCTTAGAAAACACAATGGCTTCCTGTGAGACTATACGACTGTTTCCATGCACACTACTATATGCAGAACCACAATAGGCTCCCTGCACATAGAGCTTTGATATATAATCTTTTTTTTTCTTAATACGCTCATTTATATGCAACATTGATGCCAAAATATAAATGCAAAAAACCTACCTAGAATTATTTGTTGTCGTATATGACGTATAATATACAATATTGTCCTTGCCATTGGAGAGAAGCTGCGTGTAACTGGGCGCGTGTATCACATATGATAAAATAAGCTGTGATGTTGCCTTAAGTCACTATAAACTCATTCTAAGGATTTCTTCATGTCTGATGGCTTTAGCGTATCAATGGCTTTGTTTTTCCCTTTCAGATCCAGTCTCCGGTGGCTTGTTTTCCACTGTTGGCTGCTCTGGGACGCACAGCAGATGTTAAATAGGGCACCGGGGACGTATCGAGGCCTGTGGCACATACAGTAGGTATTTTTAATCAAATTGTATGAACTCTTGAAAGAGTCTACCTGCTGTTTCAATCTACGGTGAAGTTATGTCGTCTTCTCGAAAGGCAAAAGGAGAAAAATGGTGAATTTGTAGCGTGCCTCAACACTCGAAATAACACATAAATTATCCACTCCAAAGAATAGGGGATAATAAGGAGTCTGGAGGCCTAAGGGACCAGGAAAGAAGTCTAGTATAACATGAGCATCGAGATCTGAAATGTGAATTAGCATAGGCTTGACATGGATAGACAGATATAGCCATGCTACATATCATGGTGCAGAAAATTAACTTTTAAAGCCACACATACACAATAGATAGAAATAATCACTTGGCCAACAACTTTCTGCCTGGCACTTCCACTTTAGCCTTTACTGCCAAGTGGGTGTGGTTCTTAACTGTTCTCTATTAGTCATATTTCTGGCAAGCAGCAGCTCCTCCTTAAAGGTGTTGATTGGCTTGCTGTACAAGTCAACAATCACCCTATGTGACTGCAGACTTGTGAATCCTCACATCGTGTGCACTGCGCACTGTGACTATTCCCCAATGTCGGCGGCAGGCGCACAAGTGAAAGTATGTGATTTTTTAATACATGTGGTCACGTGCCGACTAGACGTGCACAACCTTGCTCAATTCAAGTGTGTTGAGAAACCCCGGACACGTCTAGTCGGAATGTGGTGTGAAGTAAGCAAATCGCATACCTGCGGTCACGTGAGCGTCAACACCCGAGACTCTTCACAGTGCGCAGTGCACACAATGTGAGGATTTACAAGTCTACAGTCACATACAGTGACTAAAGACTTGTACCGCAAGGTCAGATGACCCCTTTAAGGCATATAGATGGATTTAGATCTGAGGGTTCCCTTTAGCTGCCAGAATAAAGTGCAGCATTCACTCAGGTTAACTCAGCCCATCCATGAATTACATATTCAGTCATTTATATGAATAGCAAATATGTAAAAGTATATTTCTTCTGGTGTCATTGGAAGTTTACTGTATGATTCAATTAGCTAACTTCAATTGATAATGGCAACCCATTTAATGAAAATGGTCCCAATGCAAGTACAGCTGACATTATGTCATGGCTATACGGTAATGAGACATTCGAACATTGTTCTATAACGTCTGCTAAATACTAAGGTACTTTACTCTCTCCCTTCTGTTTTACTGCTGAGCTTTGTTATCATTAAAACCAGAGATTATGACATAGGAAATACTTTGCAAATGCCGGTTGGCTCAGGACAGTGGACATTTTTTCCATTTAATGAAATCTTGTATTACCTAATTCTCACTGGTAAGACTCATGTACAGCATACAGAGTGTGAAGGGTTGTTAGGGAGGTTTCCCTGCACCCTTAGCTCTAACAGTGATGTCACTGATCTGCTCTTCTATTCCTATCACAACTGAGCCAAGATTATTAAGAAAAAAATGAAGTGTTAACACTTAACCAGCGTATATTTTCCATACGGATTATTAGCCGTAGCACGCATGTGACACCTAACTGTATGTAATACGTACAAGCGACACAAGATATCTCCTTGTAAACGGCATGATGGAAGAACCCATGGAAGGTCCAGCTGTGTTTTTACAACACTCATAGTATCAGGAGGTTACAGGGTCTCATTACATAGGTCTTGTGGGCTGTGACATTGTAAAATCATGTAACGAGTGTTACAGATCTCTTAATCCTTGTGGTTACTACAGTGTATCCCATTACTTCACTAGAGTGACCTCTAAAGTTTTCCAAAGTATTTTTCAAGCTAATATACGTAATTCAGAGTCCTAATGTCAGTAATGCTTTTATTTCTTCATTTTTTCCAACTTGCACATGAGAAGTGATACAGAACAACTATCTATCCATCCATCCCCATCTATCTGTCTAGCTATGTATCTTTCTCTTAGCTATCTATCTATAGTATATTTATCTACATTTTTATTTATTTTTATTTTATACATCAGAAAAATAGATAATGTATAAAGGTTACATAAATCGGTTAGGCGCCAGGATTCTCCCTCTGAGCAGGATAGATCCCAAAGCATTGCCTGATGCTGTGGTCTCCTTTTCAGGTCCGGCTGAGGCGGGTGCTGCTTAGCACAGACATTGGTCCCAGTGTCTTGCTCAGGCTCGTGTTATTCACTTGGTTTCTGCTGGCTCTCCAGCTAAATCTATGGGAACAAGCGATAGGCAGCGGCGACCTGACACTCTGGAGTCTAAGTCTGGAGATCACCCTACTGAGCATGTCCGTGATGTGGCGTCTTTTCATTGGTGGTTGGACGTTAGCTGCTCTGGTGATGTGGCGGCTCCGGATTGGCCCGCGGGCAATGCCACGGCGGGCTGGGCGTCAGTGTTTGGGGTGGAATCTAGCATATAAAAGGCTCTCAGCGGCGCATGCGGGCGCGCTAGTATCATTTATGTGTAAGAAACAAGGGTGTAGTCAGCTCACCACTGCGTAGATTGCTTGCTGCCAGTTGATATCCAGCACGGTTCCAATTGAGCAAACATATGATGATGCAGGAGGGAAGAATCCAGCGATATCCATAGCAGGACCGATCAACACGTTTCAACTGAAAAGTCTTTGTCAAGATCTAGTGGTCGCACGCTGTTGTGTCCCGCCATTGTTCACACTAGCAACAGTTATACATCTCTGCACGGTGGACCCCGGGTTGCGATTGCACTTTATTACTTATTTTTATTTAGTGCAATCTGCCAACTCTAACAACATCTTCACACAGAAAGTTGTTTTATTGTTCACTCACTACTTACATTCAAAGTTAAGCAACTTTCTAAATAGTCTTCATTAAAAACATTTTACCGTTTTGAAGCTTTATGGTGTTTGTAAGCCCTTTATTTAGCTGAGTGATTTGCAAAAATTGTCAGAGTTGCTGTTTGTTGTGACTGCTCTCTCTGTTCTCATCCCTCCTCTCAGTGTTAGGGCTCATTCCCACTTGCAATGAAATCGCACGAATTCTATCAGATTAAAAATCAGATTGCATTTGGACCAATGTTATTCTGTCATTGTGTGTTCATCTGTGTGTTTTTTTTCCAGCTCAGATCGGATCACAATCGAACTGGAAAAAATTTGCAGCATGCTGCGATTGTAATCGGAAATCAAATCGCATCCCACAATAGAAGTCAATGGATGCAAGAAAAAAAATCGCACAGCACTCAGACCATGCGAGTGCTGTCCGATTTTTAAGCACTGATCTCCTTAGAAAACCCGTCAATTCATGTCCCGCATACAGTAAAATCACACTGACAGGTTAGAACAGTGACGTATCTAGGGGGGGCAGCCGAGGCATGTGCCCCAGGCGCAGCCGGCAGGGGGGTGCAGTCGGTCCGCAGTGTCTCCCCTGGCAGCTGTATTCTGCCACCCCCCCGATCTGGGAGTCAGCTGTTCTCTGTGCCGACTGTCAAGCTGACAGCCGGCACAGAGAAGCTGCAGCGCGTCAGTTCCCAGTATTCAATTGTACTCGTACATAGCTCCCAATCGTCCCTCATTGTGCTGGACTGTCCCAGTTTTGAGCCTTTGCCCTGCTGTTCAGCACAGGATGCTCTGCTTCCCGCAGACAGCAGGACCGACACACCCCCTTGTGTTAAGCCATGCCCCAGGCCCTTACCCTTCCGTATGGCTGCCTGCTTTCTGCGCACAGGACCTGTGATGAGGTCACAGGAGGGGAGGAGTCAGGGGTCACATGATCGGGACCTCCGTGGATTGCAGGACTTGGCTGTGCTGGTTGCCAACTTGCCACATGGTGCTGCAGGATGAGGTAAGTAATGCCTTGTGTGGGGTCAGAAGGTGTACAGTGTGGATGTAGCAGAGCCATGTGTGTACGAGGTGTATGGAGCGGAGCCATGTGTGTATGAGGTGTATAGAGCGGAGCCGTGTGTGTTCGAGGTGTATGGAGCGGAGCTGTGTGTGTATGAGGTGTATGGAGCGGAACCGTGTGTGTGCGAGGTGTATGGAGCGGAGCCGTGTGTGTACGAGGTGTATGGAGCGGAGTCGTGTGTGTGCGAGGTGTATGGAGTGGAGCCGAGTGTGTACGAGGTGTATGGAGCGGAGCCATGTGTGTACGAGGTGTATGGAGCGGAGCCGTGTGTGTATGAGGTGTATGGAGCGGAGCCGTGTGTGTAAGAGGTGTATGGAGCGGAGCCGAGTGTGTATGAGGTGTATGGAGTGGAGCCGAGTGTGTACGAGGTGTATGGAGCGGAGCCATGTGTATGAGGTGAATGGAGCGGAGCCGAGTGTGTACGAGGTGTAAGGAACGGAGCCAAGTGTGTACGAGGTGTATGGAGCGGAGCCGAGTGTGTACGAGGTGTATGGAGTGGAGCCGAGTGTGTACGAGGTGTATGGAGCGGGGCCGGGTGTGTACGAGGTGTACGGAGCGGAGTCGTGTGTGTATGAGGTGTATGGAGCAGAGCCGTGTGTGTATGAGGTGTATGGAGCGGAGCTGAATGTGTACAAGGTGTACAGAGCAGAGCCGTGTGTATGAGGTGTATGGAGTGGAGCTGAATGTGTACGAGGTGTATGGAGCGGAGCTAAATGTGTATGAGGTGTACGGAGCGGAGCCGCGTGTGTACGAGGTGTATGGAGCAGAGTGCGTATGTACGGAGCGGAGCCGTGTGTGCAAAGTGTACAGAGCGCAGCCGTGTGTGTAGGAGTAGCTATGTGTGGCCATTATATGGTACGAAGTATCATGTGCGGCCAATATACAGTATGGAGCATCATGTGCGGTCATTATACAGTATGGAGCATCATGTGTGGTCATTATACAGTATGGAGCATCATGTGTGGTCTTATACAGTATGGAGCACTGTGTGGCCATTATACAGTATGGAGCATCATGTACAGCCAATATACAGTATGGAGCATCATGTGCAGTCATTATACAGTATGGAGCATCATTTGCAGTCATTATACAGTATGGAGCATCATGTGCAGTCATTATACAGTATGGAGCATCATGTGCGGTCATTATACAGTATGGAGCATCATGTGTGGTCATTATACAGTATGGAGCATCATGTGCAGTCATACAGTATGGAGCATCATGTGCGATCATTATACAGAATGGAGCATCATGTGCGGTCATTATACAGTATGGAGCATCATGTGTGGTCATTATACAGTATGGAGCATCATGTGCGGTCATTATACAGTATGGAGCATCATGTGTGGCCATTATACAGTATGGAGCATCATGTGTGGTCATCGTACAGTATGGAGCATCATGTGTGGCCATTATACAGTATGGAGCACTGTGTGGCCATATTTTTTTGTTTATAATTATTGTATATGAAACAGTGTGATCAGCAGTGCTAAATGGGTGTGGTTGGGACGTGGATATGGGTGTGACTAATTATAAATGGGTGTGGTCAGAGGCGTGGCCTAAAATTTGCCGTTGCGCGCCACAAACTTTGTCCCTCTTTCCCATATTTAAAAGTTGGGAGGTATGCTCGTATCTTACAGACACAAGTACAATTGAAGATCTGACTGCAGTGACTAGAATGGAGGTGATTTCGGGAGGTAATGATGTCACCGGAAGGGGCAGGGCCTCCTTCATTCCAGTGAAGACACGATAGCAGGAAGCTGCTAGAGAAAATAAGTGGGAAATGACGGGTTTCACCTGCACCAAGGAGCCGTGTGAGGAGAGGACTGAGGGTCTGCAGCATGGAGCCGTGTGAGGAGATTACTGAGGTGTGTGGGGAGAAGGGGAGATGATGAGGGGCTGTGTAGTGGATGATAAGAGGCTGTGTGGGGAATGGGGGGATGATGAGGGGCTGTGTGGGGAGAAGGGGGGATGATGAGGGGCTGTGTGGTAGAAGGGGGGATGATGATGGGCTGTGTGGGAGAAGGGGATGATGAGGGGCTGTGTGGGAGAAGGGGTGATGATGAGGGGCTTTTGGGAGAAGGGGGGTGATGAGGGGGAGTATGGGGTGATGGGGGATGAGAGGCTGTGTGGATGATGATGAGGGGCTAAGGGGGAGATGGGGGTGAAGAGGGGCTGTGTGGGTGTGACGCCCAGGAGACCGAGGTACCCAGCACCAGGTCGAAGAGATCCGCCTCTTGAGGGGGATGTCACTAGTGGCTTGACCCGGTGCTGTGGCCTCAGGCGATGCACAGTGCAAAGGATATCATGAAGGAACAGACACTTACTTGATCAGCAGCAGGTCCTCTCAGCTGTGATGACCCCGATCCTGGATCGATGGCTATTGTCCAAATGAAAGACTGAGGCGCTGAAACGTTTAACCAGTTTACTTTAACAAACAGGGATTTGCAACCAATACTGTCACCGGAGTCTGTATAAGAACTCTGAATTACTTTGACCCTGTCAGGATTTCCACCTCTTATTATGCGCAGTTTCTGTATGGCCCTGCTGCTGTTTGTGAACTGGCTGCCGACCCAATCTGTCTCTTCTGTGCTCTGGTTCGACGGACAACCCGAGTCCTTTTTTTGTCGGCTTACCCCCTCTGGGAGTACCGCTGAACTCTGTGTCTGTTGCTGCGTCTTACCCTGGTGAAGCTGATATCACCTCACTTCCTTCCGGTTGCTGTATTATATCTAATGAATATAGCCACGGATCCGGTATCCGTCTCTGCGCCTATTCTGGGTAGAGGTTATTGCTACCCGGTTCTCACAATGTCCTTTTTCTCTATTCCTCTTTTCCTACTATGGGTATTACGTGCCTATAATCCGTGATAGGGCTATTAGGAGTTCAGTTATACGACCTCTCACTTTCAGCTCCTCAACCCAACTGCCAATCTTTTTCTCAGACCAGAATAGATCAAGGGGAGTCTCTGGAGCTCCCCCTTCTGGCCGGAGATGGTAGTGCAGTCTTGCTATTTTAATATTTGTATTTGGTGTCAATAACTATTTTTGTGGCAAATACCCCTAGGGGCGCCACATTCCCCCTTAGTTAAGAACAGTACTCCGGGACTGTGGGATGATAACATTTTGAAATAACAATTGATATGTACAGAGTCTTAAAAATGAAAAGTTACAAAAACCACTCAAAGAAACAAAAAAAAATGGAATTCTGTAAAAAGTCACTTCAAATAGCGTCCATTAATACAGTTCTATCCTTGAAGGTACTAGGAAGCCAAGTTCACAAAGCAGTCTTTCCGGAGCTTTGATTTAGTGTTTCCGGGCTGATAAAAAGTTCAAGAATATGCAAGAAGTTCATACAGGTAAGTCTCTGTAGGTAGTGGGCTTAAACGTTACAGAACGATAACAATGACTATAGTCTTATAGTTGGTAATCCGCATACCTGGCCGGTAATTGACCCTGGGTACTACGCTGGGATCTACGTAATAGCGGTGTCTCTTTATGTGGTGTACTACTGTCTACTGCGGATATAGTATCTGCCCTCTCTGCTAAAGATAATTCCACCACTATGGGGTTGGCAAGTCCACCGTGAATGGGATCACTCTGATCAGGAATCTGTTCTTCCTGACCTGGAACCTCTTGTAGTACGGGGTCAGCCTCTTCCTGTCTTGGGACTTCTAATATTGGGTTTGGTGTTGGATAAAAGGCCACCATGGGAACCACTACCGCACCATGGTATGTTAGTAGGGTTTTGGGAAAGTCTCCTATACAGGTGTGATACATTTCCTCCTCTTTTTCCTTTACTGGTTGAACCTGTATAGGTTGAATAACTTCTGATTCTGGCTGGACAACTTCTGGCTCTTTCAACGTTTCCGGACATAATTTAAGATTGTCTCTTGACACTAGTACAGATGTTAAACCTCCGTTTTTGCTAATGAGACACATTTTAGGATTATCCATTCTTGTTGGTAAAACTGTGTAGGGTACGGCTTCCCATTGATTATCCAGTTTATTGGTTCGACGATTCCTCTTGAGTACTTGGTCACCCGGTCTTAATGGAGTTGCTAGAGCATTCTGGTTGAAAGTTCGCTCTTGTCTTTCTCTGGTTTGCTGGAGGCTTCTTTCCACATTCTCTTGCACTTGGCGATACTGCTTTTGCCGTACGACATCCCAATTGGAGTCTTGAACTTCTGCGTCTGGTTTCAGAATTCCCATTTCTAGATCGATTGGCAACTGGCCGGGTCTTGCACGCATAAGATAAGCTGGGGTGCAGTTGGTAGAGCTCACCGGGACATGATTATACAGATCCACCAAGTCAGGCAATTTCTCTGGCCATTGATTCCTTTCCGTTTCAGGTAAAGTCCTTAGTAGGTCTATCACAATATGGTTCATCTTCTCACATAAGCCGTTTGTTTGCGGATGATAGGCCGTCGTCCGGATCTTTTTGCAAAAATACATATTACAGAATTCTCTGAAGATCTCTGATTCAAAGGCTGTACCCTGGTCAGTGAGAACCTGTTCCGGATATCCATGGGGTCTACAAAAGTATGTTTGGAACGCTTTGGCTGCTGTTTTTGCAGTCAGATCTTTTACAGGTACTACTACCAAGAAGCGCGAATAATGATCCACGATGGTCAAGGCATAGACGTAACCGGACCGGCTCGGTGTCAACTTCACGTGGTCCATGGCTACCAGTTCAAGTGGTTGTTTGGTGATTATGGGCTGCAGTGGTGCCCTTTGGCTCTTTTGATCGTTCCTTCTGAGGTTGCACGGGCCACAGTTTCTACACCACTGTTCGATTGATTTTCTCATCCCGACCCAATAAAATCTTTCTCTCAGAAGTACTTCTAGCTTTTTCCAACCAAAGTGACCAGCACCATTGTGGTAAGCCTCGAGGACCATCCTCACATCTTGTTTAGGCACTATAATTTGCCAAACCAATTCATGTGTTTTCGGATTGGTGTATCTTCTACAGAGTTTCCCTTGATACAGGAACATTTTGCCTCTCTCTTTCCAGAGTTGATGCGTCTCTTCTGGGGCATCCTCATCGGGATATGCACTTTGCTCAGTCAATAGTTCCTTCACTAGCTTCACAGCCGGATTGCTATCTTGGGTGTCAGCCCATCTATGGTGTGCTAACGGATTAAAATTCACTTCTTGTTGTTTCTGATAGGTATTTGACTGACGATGTTTTACCTTGGGCTGATGAAAGGCTGGTAGTTCAATTTCTTCAAGCTCCCCCGTTTCTTCTTCTACATCTCTCAAGTGTGGCATCCGGGATAGGGCATCGGCATTTCCATTCTTGCGACCTGCTCGATACTTGATCACGAAGTTGTAATTAGATAACCGGGCTATCCATCGCTGTTCTAACGCACCTAATTTAGCCGTGTCTAGGTGGGTCAATGGATTGTTGTCAGTATAGACAATAAATTCTGCACCGGTCAAATAGTGTTTGAAACGTTCAGTCACAGCCCAAACTACTGCCAGTAGCTCCAATTTGAAGGAGCTATAATTTTCAGAATTTCTTTCAGTAGGCCGGAGTTTTCTACTTGCAAAGGCGATGACTTTCTCCTGACCTTCTTGCTTTTGTGACAGCACCGCTCCCAATCCCACATTACTGGCATCGGTGTAGAGGATGAAAGGTTGATGGTAATCCGGGTACGCCAGAACTTCTTCTCCGGTTAGTGCCTTCTTTAGTTGTTCAAAGGAGTCTTCTCTTTCGTCATTCCACTGAAAAGGAGGGTTTCGGTTTGAAGGTTTCTTCGTCTGCCCTATCAAAGCATCTTGCAAGGGCACTGCCAATTTGGTAAATCCTTTTATAAATCTACAATAGTAACCCACTAATCCCAAGAATTGCCTCACTTCTTTTGCGTTGGTAGGTCTTGGCCAATCCCTTATGGCAGTTATTTTCTCGGGATCCGGTGCTACTCCCTCCGAACTCACGATGTGCCCTAAGTATTGTACCTTTGGCTTGAGAAGGTGACATTTGGATGGTTTGATTTTCATACCATACTTGGATAAGGCTTCGAACACCTCTGCCAGGTCTGTTAAGTGCTGTTCGTAAGTCTTTGAGTAGACGATCACATCATCTAGGTACAGGAGGACGGTCTCGAAGTTCTTGTGTCCGAGGCAACATTCCATCAGTCGCTGGAAAGTACCAGATGCGTTGCAGAGTCCGAACGGCATGCGATTAAATTCGCTTAGACCCATTGGTGTGGTGAATGCCGTTTTTTCTTTATCTCTCTCAGCCACAGGGACTTGCCAATACCCGCTTGTTAAGTCTAAGGTGGAAAAATAATTAGCAGATTTCAAAGCAGTCAAGGACTCTTCTATCCTAGGCAAGGGATAGGCATCTTTATGGGTGATGTTATTAATCCGCCGGTAGTCTACGCACATTCTCATGGTTCCATCCTTTTTTTTGACAATCACCAGAGGGGCCGCCCAAGGGCTACAACTATCTCTTATTACCCCGGCCTGTTTCATCTCTCTCAGCATGTCCTTCACGCATTGATAGTGAGCGGGCGGTATGGGTCTATATCTTTCTTTTATCGGGGGATGGTCACTGGTGGGGATTGTATGTTCCACCCCTTCTATCCGTCCGAAGTCCAATGGGTGTTTACTGAAGACCTGTTCATATTCCGTCACTAATCTATACACCCCTTGTCTTTGATGGGTAGGTGTTGAATCTACACCCACGTCTAGCTGTTGGCACCAATCCTCCGATTATCCATCTGAGGCGTTATTTTCCACCTGACAGGTCGATTCTAAGGGCTCAACGGTTGTGATGGCATTGTTGTCAACAGTATATAACTTTGCCACTGTAGCGTACCTTGGCAAAGTGACCTCTTCCTCTCCACACTTCAAAAGTCGTACCGGCACCCGTCCCCGGTGTACCTCGACCACCCCTCGTGCCGTGAGTATAGTGGGCCTGCTGTCGGTGTACGCTGGTTCTATTAAGGCTTGATAGTCTCGTCCTTTAGTACCAATGGCCGCTCTACACCATACCAGCATTTCTGTTTTTGGTGGGATTACAATAGACGTTGGATCACTCACCCTCACACTGCCGATTTCTCCACCTGCAACTTCTATCTGTTGCCTTAACATTAATACTTTTATTTCCCTCCGGAGAACTCTCTGCTGGCAGGATCGGGCAGTTTCAGCAATTTGTTGTAAGACAGAAATAACTTTGGAAAAGCAGTTCTCTAACACATTCATTCCTATCAATACAGTTGGTTCACAGTTCTGTCGGTCAACATCAACGACAATTATACCCTGTTTCTTCAATTCTGCTTTACCAATCTTTATGGTCATCTCCCTGAATCCTAGTTTTGGTACCAACTTACCATTACTGGCCCATATATCTAGTTCAACATCAGAGGGTCCTTTATCAATATCTACCTCAGCCCAGTACCTCTTATAAAGGATATATGGTATAGATGAAATCTGGGAACCTGTATCCAGCAAAGCGTTGAGGGGAATTCCGTCCAGCACGATAGGGTCGTCCTCCGATGTACCTGTCGTGCCAGGGTGTTGGGCCTTGAAAATTCATTCCTGCGAAGCGGCCCGCATTCCCAGGGGATTCCTGTTTAAATCACAATTTCGTGCAAAGTGGCCTGGCTGCTGGCAACGGCGGCAAATGGGCTGTCCATCCGGTTGGTAGCGGTCACGGGGTCGTCCTCTCCATGTCGGGTATCTCCGGGACCTCATCCATGGAACATCCTCTCTACGGTTTGCCAACTCCATCTTGGGTTCTCTCATCTCCTGCATGGTTTTAGCCATTGAAGCAACAACATCAGTTAAAGAGTCAAGCTTTTGCTGAAGAGCCTCATTAGTAATGGGCCCCAGGGACTTAGCACTGGCACCGGACGTAGCTGATGTCACTGGCATTCCCCGTTGCTGAAGTGCATCTGCCATGGGTTGTGTGAGATCCTGATCCCGAGGTGTCTCTGCCAGCTGGAGACGTATAGCGCTCTCCTTTAATTGGGCAAATGTCAATTCAGGGTTCTTAAAAACAAGCATGCTCACATGCCCCCGGTGAGAAGGGGTGTAGAGTCCCTCAATAAATTGATCTCTTAGCAGTTTATCGGCTCCAGTGTTAAAAATGGGTTCAGCCAGTGTAAGTGATTTAAGGGCTTCCTGCAGGTTTAAGGCAAAATCTCTCACGCCCTCATTAGCTTTTTGTTTGCAATTAAAGAATCGTACTTTAGCTTTGCTGCTGGTAGTGGTTTCAAATGTAGCTTTTAATCCAGCAAATATTATGCGTTCAACAGTACCTTTTTAGATCAGTTGCCCATGCCATGACTTCTCGCTTAGCATGGCCACTTAACTGCATCATCAGGAGACTAAAACGCTGAGCTTCACCCACGGGGAACATATCAAAATGAGTTAGCATCTTTTCCCTGAAACCGTCAAGGGTATTAGGTTCACCTTCATACATTGGAAGCCACGGGCCACCCGGGGTATATGGCATCAACACCGGCATGATGGGCGCCACTCCTTGCACTGCTGCGCTGCCAGGCTTTCTATCGACACTGTCTTTCAGCTGCATTAGCGTCGCCGGGTGCTGCGGCATCTCCGTGCTGCGACATACTGTACCCCCTTAGTTAATCCAGTCCCCTCCAGTCACAGCTTCCGTCTAGATAATGTAGATTTGTTCCTCTGTGCAGCAGGATGACAATGACACGCCCCCTGCTGCCTCTAACTGCCGCACGCTCTGTGATGGTGGATTTTGAAGTTTTTCAGTTAGACTGGGGCTTGGGTAATGACGTAGCTCGATTAACAGTTTTGTGCCTAACGGTTATGAGATGATTACATCAGGGGATGGCGGCCATTTTTACCCCATTATAACCAATGGAGAAAAGTAACTTTCAATAGTTTTCAATGGGGAACGGGATTTTCTTTAACAAAGTCAATTTCCAAGATTTTTCATCCAAATTTTCACAGTTTCAGACTCCAATTACGGCACACAATACCCGGTGTACGGGCTGGCCCAATCCTGTTCGTGACGTCAGTTGTGACACCCGGGAGACCGAGGTACCCAGCACCAGGTCAAAGAGGTCCGTCTCTTGAGGGGGATGTCACTAGTGGCTTGACCCGGTGCTGTGGCCTCAGGCGATGCACAGTGCAAAGGATATCATGAAGGAACAGACACTTACTTGATCAGCAGCAGGTCCTCTCAGCTGTGATGACCCCGATCCTGGATCGATGGCTATTGTCCAAATGAAAGACTGAGGCGCTGAAACGTTTAACCAGTTTACTTTAACAAACAGGGATTTGCAACCAATACTGTCACCGGAGTCTGTATAAGAACTCTGAATTACTTTGACCCTGTCAGGATTTCCACCTCTTATTATGCGCAGTTTCTGTATGGCCCTGCTGCTGTTTGTGAACTGGCTGCCGACCCAATCTGTCTCTTCTGTGCTCTGGTTCGACGGACAACCCGAGTCCTTTTTTTGTCGGCTTACCCCCTCTGGGAGTACCGCTGAACTCTGTGTCTGTTGCTGCGTCTTACCCTGGTGAAGCTGATATCACCTCACTTCCTTCCGGTTGCTGTATTATATCTAATGAATATAGCCACGGATCCGGTATCCGTCTCTGCGCCTATTCTGGGTAGAGGTTATTGCTACCCGGTTCTCACAATGTCCTTTTTCTCTATTCCTCTTTTCCTACTATGGGTATTACGGGCCTATAATCCGTCATAGGGCTGTTAGGAGTTCAGTTATACGACCTCTCACTTTCAGCTCCTCAACCCAACTGCCAATCTTTTTCTCAGACCAGAATAGATCAAGGGGAGTCTCTGGAGCTCCCCCTTCTGGCCGGAGATGGTAGTGCAGTCTTGCTATTTTAATATTTGTATTTGGTGTCAATAACTATTTTTGTGGCAAATACCCCATGGTTCTAAATACCCCTCGGGGCGCCACATTGGGAATGGGGGGATTTATTGTGTGGGGAGAATTGGAGTGGGGATGGGGGATTTAATGTGTGAGGGAGATTTGAGGACACAAAATGAAGAGCAAAGGGGGAGATGGGGGGCATGTATGAAGAAACAGTACAGGGGAATGAGGGCATGTATGAGGAAACATGTATGAGGGTGATGGGATGTGTGCAGACACAGTATGGGGAGTCAGGTGAGCAGGCAGTATAGAAAGTGAGGGAGTAAATATATGAGGAGACAGTATGGTGAACAGGAGGGATGTGAGAGGAGACAGTATGAGGAGGGAGGGGAATAGTGTGAGGAGACTGTGTGGGGGGAGAAAAGTGAGTGGGAACAGAATAGAAACTGAGTAGTGGGTTCGTGGCATGGGGGGGACAGTGTAAGGGCACAGCCAAGAGCGGACAGTATATCAAGGAGGGGGAGTGTGATGAGAGTACAGTATGAATACTGAGCCCTATATGGGGACACAGTGTGAGAGGATAGTGTGAAGAGGGGGCCGGTATAGAAAGGAGAGGTCAGTGTGAAGAGCATGTACCATAAGAGGGACAATGTGGGGGTCATATTTTGTGCAGACAATAATAGGGAGGGGCAATTTTTTATTCAGGAGCATTATAATGACACTTGTATCTTTAAGGGCATCATGTGGAGATTTTCTGCAAAAGAGTGGAGAAGTGGAAATCTGCAGAAATGGCTGTGGATGAGAAATCTCATCATGGGGTCTGGACAAAATGAAGAAAAGAAGGAGAACGACTCCAGAGACGACGTCATATATAAGGTACCTGGATGTAAATGTTATTTGTGATATTGACTAATTCTCATGTTTTTATTTATGTTAGGAGCATTAAAGGGGATGTCCTGGTTTGTGATGAGTCTGCAGTCATTCTTTGTGACTGCAGACTTCTGACTTCTCACAGTGCGAACTGCACGCTGTCAGGATTCTCACGTGCTGGCGATTTACATACATGCAGTCACATGCTGACTAGACATGTGTGGCTTCACTCAATGAAAATGAACTGAGAGAGTCTAGTTGGAATGTGGTCAGAGGTATACAAATCGCATGCTTGTGCTGACATGACTGTCCACCGGCAAGGGAGAATCCTAAAAGTGTGCAGTGCATTAGTTGTGAGAATTCAGAAGCCTGCGATGTCAGGATTCAGCTCTGCAGGTTCCAGTAGTCGTCACATGGACACTTCACTCACATGCGACTTTCATACTTATGGTCCTGTGACAACGAGCTTCTCTTCCCGCTTCTCTCAGTTTTTCACTGAATATTGAGAGCATTAGGGAGAGCGGCTCGTTGGTACACGACTAAGCGTGCAAATCGCATATGTCCTGTTGGGGCGCCAAACTGAACTCTTGCCCCGGGTGCCAGAAAACCTAGATACACCTCTGGGTTAGAATAGAATAGATTGAACAGAAATATATACATAGAATACATTGACACACACACATATATATGTATTTATATTAGATAGATAGATAGATAGATAGATAGATAGATAGATAGATAGATAGATAGATAGATAAAAAGTGGCAATTCATGTGCCGCGTAGTGTAAAATCACTGCAGGAGCCGACAGGATAGAAGAGATGGATTACATACAGTAAATACACATAGAATAAATAGATATATAGATGTCAGTGACAAATACAATTAGTACAGTGTGTGTGCAGCTTACTGTACATGTATTTATGTATTAAAAGAATACTTTTCTGAAAAAAATGGCATGGGCTCCCGCATAATTTTCTTAAATAGCACAGGGAAAGCCAACAGCTGGGGGCTGATGTTTATAGCCTGGAAAGGGGGTAATACCCATGGAGCTTCCCAGGCTATTAATATCAGCTCAAACTGTATACTTAGTCTTTACTATTAAAATGGGGTACCCACAAAAAATGATGTATGGTCCCCCTATAATTAATAACCAGCAAACACTATGCAGATAGCTGTGGGCTGATATTAATAGCCTTGCAAGGGGACTTGGATACTGGCCCCTGCCCAGGTTAAAAACATCAGCTCTCGGCCATCCCAGAAAAGGCACATCTCTAAGTTGCACCAATTCTGGCACTTAGCCTCGCTCTTCCCACTTGCCCTCTAGTGGTGGCAAGTCGGGTGGTAGTTGGAGGGTTGATGTCACCTTTGTATAGTCAGGTGACTTTATGCCTCGAGGTTAGTAATGAATAGGCGTCAATCATATAAAAACACACAGGCAGAAAAAGTCCTTTAATTGAAAGAATGACACAGACTCCTTTACTAAATCTTAATTAAACCATACTTATGAAATCGCCCATTCACAGATGCCATTGTCTCCTGCAAAAGAGTTAAACTAAAAAACAACAATATTCCTCACCTTTCCGCAGAGAAGATGATAATTCATTTGTCCCATGACGGGTCCAGCTCTGCAAGATCTAGATGGCAGGCTGCATGGTTGCATGATATACCTAACTTTAGTGACATTGTGCTTTTTAAATATGAAGGCAATTCTTTGCAGTTGCCCTTTCTCAGATTTATACATTTTGATGCCTGTTTGCTCTATTATTCTCAATGTTAGGATTTGCTGCAAGTTCTAAAAGTTTGAAATTGATTGCACTTTACCCTTCATTATATTCACAGAAAAGAAGACAGACACTAACAAGAGCTTAAAGTATGTGTGGATTCCCATGCGCTACAACCATTCAGATCCCCTTAATCCAAAAGTGTTTCTGCTTGAAAACGTCTGCTGACATTCTGTTACAACACTCAAAAAGTGTATTTACTAAAAAAAAGGTAAAAAAAATATTGAGGGTATAGCAGCATTTGTTACAGTGCTGGAAATGACGGTTCAATAATAACAATAAACCATCAGAAGATTATGTTTTCCACCTGATGTGACTGAAGAATTACAATTTTAAGAACTTTGCTTTAACCTTTTTAAAAGTTTAGTCCATTTATGACCGGCCAATTATTTTCATATTTGCATAATTTTCCATTCTGGCTTCTCTAAGCTTGTTATTTTGGCATCTTCCTTACTTTTGATTTGAAATATCCCAAAATGAGTGATACAATTGACGAGCTTTTAAAAAAAGCAATCTGATTTTGCGATAACCTGTCAAGAATCCTCCGTTTATATTTTACATCATTTAACAACTTTTTTTTACTTTGTTTTGCATTTTTTTCTAGTGTAACTGGGGCATCCATAGGAGCTAAAGTTACAGGGGAAACACCGTGACTGGCAGAGCTGATTTGGGTCCCCTACAAAGCCGGACTGGCCATCGGGCATTTCTGTCAAATGCCAGAAGGGCCGGTGGCAGTCGTGGGCCGCTCACCAGCGCCGACTCCCCCCCCCCGCCAGTGCCGCCGCATGGGGGGATTTATTACATTCTATGGGGGCTGTGCTGCATTACATTCTATGGGGGCTGTGCTGTATTACATTCTATGGGGGGATTTATTACATTCTATGGGGGCTGGCTGCATTACATTCTATGGGGGGATTTATTACATTCAATGGGGGCTGGCTGCATTACATTCTATGAGGGCTGTGCTGTATTACATTCTATGGGAGCTGTGCTGCATTACATTCTATGGGGGCTGTGCTGTATTACATTCTATGGGGGACTGTGCTGCATTACATTCTATGGGGGCTGTGCTGTATTACATTCTATGGGGCCTGGCTGCATTACATTCTATGGGGGCTGTGCTGTATTACATTCTATGGGGGGATTTATTACATTCTATGAGGGTCTGTGCTGCATTACATTCTATGGGGGCTGGCTGCATTACATTCTATGAGGGTCTGCGCTGCATTACATTCTATGGGGGCTGTGCTGCATTGCATTCTATGGGGGCTGTGCTGCATTACATTCTATGGGGGCTGTGCTGTATTACATTCTATGGGGGCTGTGCTGCACTACATTCTATGGGGGGATTTATTACATTCTATGGGGGGATTTATTACATTCTATGGGGGGATTTATTACATTCTATGGGGGCTGGCTGCATTACATTCTATGGGAGCTGTGCTGTACTACATTCTATGGGGGGCTGTATTACATTCTATGGGGGGATTTATTACATTCTATGGGGGCTGTGCTGCATTACATTCTATGGGGGCTGTGCTGTATTACATTCTATGGGGGGGCTGTGCTGTATTACACTCTATGGGGGGATTTATTACATTCTATGGGGGCTGGCTGCATTACATTCTATGAGGGTCTGTGCTGCATTACATTCTATGGGGGCTGTGCTGCATTACATTCTATGAGGGCTGTGCTGTATTACATTCTATGGGGGCTGTGCTGTATTACATTCTATGGGGGACTGTGCTGCATTACATTCTATGGGGGGCTGTATTACATTCTATGGGGGATTTATTACATTCTATGGGGGCTGTGCTGCATTACATTCTATGGGGGCTGTGCTGTATTACATTCTATGGGGGGATGTATTACATTCTATGGGGGCTGTGCTGTATTACATTCTATGGGGGGATTTATTACATTCTATGGGGGCTGGCTGCATTACATTCTATGAGGCACTGTGCTGCATTACATTCTATGGGGGCTGTGCTGTATTACACTCTATGGGGGGATTTATTACATTCTATGGAGGCTGGCTGCATTACATTCTATGAGGGTCTGTGCTGTATTACATTCTATGGGGGCTGTGCTGTATTACATTCTATGGGGGCTGTGCTGTATTACATTCTATGGGGGGATTTATTACATTCTATGGGGGCTGGCTGCATTACATTCTATGGGGGGCTGTGCTGTATTACACTCTATGGGGGGATTTATTACATTCTATAGAGGCTGGCTGCATTACATTCTATGAGGGTCTGTGCTGCATTACATTCTATGGGGGCTGTGCTGTATTACATTCTATGGGGGCAGTGCTGTATTACATTCTATGGGGGCATTTATTACATTCTATGGGGGATTTATTACATTCTATGGGGGCTGGCTGCATTACATTCTATGGGGGGCTGTGCTGTATTACACTCTATGGGGGGGGATTTATTACATTCTATAGAGGCTGGCTGCATTACATTCTATGAGGGTCTGTGCTGCATTACATTCTATGGGGGCTGTGCTGCATTACATTCTATGGGGGCTGTGCTGTATTACATTCTATGGGGGATTTATTACATTCTATGGGGGCTGGCTGCATTATATTCTATAAGGGGCTGTGCTGCATTACATTGTATGAGGGCTGTGCTGCATTACATTCTATGGGGGCTGTGCTGCATTACATTCTATGGGGGCTGTGCTGCATCACATTCTATGGGGGCTGTGCTGCATTACATTCTATGGGGGGCTATGCTGCATTACATTCTATGGGGGCTGTGCTGCATTACATTCTATGGGGGCTGTGCTGTATTACATTCTATGGGGGGATTTATTACATTCTATGGGGGCTGGCTGCATTATATTCTATGAGGGGCTGTGCTGCATTACATTCTATGGGGGCTGTGCTGCATTACATTCTATGGGGGGCTGTGCTGCATTACATTCTATGGGGGGCTGGCTGCATTACATTCTATGGGGGCTGTGCTGCATTACATTCTATGGGGAATGTGCTGCATTACATTCTATGGGGGCTGTGCTGTATTACATTTTATGGGGTGCTGTATTATATTCTATGGAGGGGCTACATTATATTCTATGGGGGGGCTGCATTATGCTCCATGAGGGGCTACCATATATTATATATGCAGGGGCTGCATTATACTATATGAGGGGGCTGCATTATATTCTCTGGGGGGTTACATTATACTCAGGGGGCTACGATATATTCGGTGGGGTGGCTGCATTATACTCTGGGGTGGCATCATTATACTATATGTGGGCTGCATTATATCAAGGACTATGGGGAATACATTATACTATATGAAGAACTATGGGGTGCATTATACTATGGGAAGTGAATTGTACTACATGGATGACAATGGCGGGGCATTATACTATATGGAGCACTATGAGGAATGTATTATACTATTTAGAAGACTGAGGAGTGTATTATACTATATGGAGGACTGTGGCAGTACATTATACTATATGGAGGACTGAGGAGTGTATTATACTATATGGAGGAATTGCAGTGTATTTTAATATATGGAGGACTATGAGGAGTGTATTATACTATATGGTGGACTATGGGGAGTGTATTATACTATATGGAGGACTGAGGAGTGTACTATACTATATGGAGGACTGAGGAGAGTATTATACTATATGGAGGACTGAGTAGTGTATTATACTATATGGAGGACTGAGGAGAGTATTATACTATATGGAGGACTGAGGAGTGTATTATACTATATGGAGGACTGAGGAGTGTATTATATTATATGGAGGACTGAGGTGCACATTATAATATATGGAGGACTACGGGGTGTATTATACTAAACAAGCAAAATGCTGCCTATTCATCGAGTGATTGGATTGTTTATGTGGGAACAGAAATCCTTGTTCTCAGCAGCACATCCCCGGTGTAAACTGTAGATGTGCTGCTGATAACATCATACTGTATGGGGACAGATTGATCTAATTGTGATTGTTCTGTTCCCTTCATTCTTTCTCAGTTGGTGTAAAGAGGCCTGGAAACAAACGAACGACTATTGTCGATCACACTCGTTTAGTGGCCTGAGATCAGCGCATGTAAATACAGCAGAAATGCTTCGCAGGGAGAGGAGGCAAGGATGATAACAGTTGTAGTTAGCACCCGGCACCTGGGAATAGCGCTAACTCTACTGCTTTTCCCAGCCGCCAGAGCATTTAATTCTGGTATGTGGAATGATTTTTAGGGTTGATGTCAGCTGCGTAATGTCAGCTGCTATCAATCCCTGGTGTAAGTAATGGAGAGGTGTCTATCAGACTCCCCCCACTACTAGCCCAGACCTGGCGAGACCCAGCGACTCTGAAGAGCGGTGACGGTAGTAACAATACCACTCTTCACAGTCGCCGAGCTCAGCGCAAGACCCGGAATATCTGAAGAGCGGTGACGTTAATGATGTCCACCGTCTTCTCATTGGTGGACAGATGTCAGCTGCTCTGGTGATGTGGCAGCTCCGGATTGGTCCACGAGCAAGGTCCTGTCCTGGACATGAGCCTAGTGTATAAAAGGTTCTCAGAGGCGCACGCCGGTGTGCTAGTATAATTTATGTGTGGCTGTTGCCAGTGGATACTCTACCACTCTGTCTGCATGTGTAGTGTGTCAGTCTAGCATTGGGACTGTACAGGTAGGCAAGCAGCTAGCGTCAGTGGGGACAATTAGCCATTGGCTTAGCATCTGGTTCCTACATGTGTGCGGTTAGCACAGTAGAGTTCCAGAGCAAGCACCTAGTCAGGGTAGTATACAGAGCATTTGTTCCGTTTCTGGGTGCGAGTGACACAGCTCAGTTGCAGAGCATCTGTTCCATTTCTGTGTGTGAGTTGACACAGCTAGGTTGCCAAGCATCTCTTTTATTTCTGTGTGCGAGTTCAGTTTATGTGCTTGTCCTGTGCCGTGTAACAGGACAAAGCACTTAGTACTCGTTTGTAGGGTTGAGCGAAACGGATCGGACAAATTCAAAAATCGCCGACTTTCGGCAAAGTCGGGTTTCATGAAAACCGACCCGATCCTAGTGTGGGATCGGCCATGAGGTCGCCGATGTGCACGCAAAAGTCACGTTTCATATGACACTTTCAGCGCCATTTTTCGGCCAATGAAGGAGGATGCAGAATGTGGGCAGCGTGATGACATAGGTATCGGTCCCCACCATCTTAGAGAAGAGCATGACAGTGATTGGCTTGCTTTCTGCGGCGTCACAGGGGCTATAAAGGGGCGTGCACGCCGACCGCCATCTTACTTCTGCCGATCTTAGCATAGGGAGAGGTTGCTGCAGCCTCATCAGAAGAAGGGATATAGTTAGGGAGGGAAGATTAACCCCCAAACTGTTTGTGCTGTAGCGATTTCCACTGTCCAACACCACCTTTTTTTTTGCAGGGACAGTGGAGGCTATATTTTTGTGCATCAGCTCTGTAGCTTATTAGGCTGCTTTATAAGGCTCCCTGATAGCTGCATTGCTGTTTGCACGCTGCTGTGCAAACCAACTGCTTTTTTAAAAGCAAAAATCCTGTTGCTCCTTTCTGCACAGTTATCTTGTTTATTTGTCCACACTTTTGTGTGCAGAAGTCCTTTTTATTGCTGCCATACTTGTCCTGAGATCATTGTAGGGAGATTGAAATTGTACTACAGTCCTTGTATTTTTTCATATATCTTCCAGCCACTTGCTGCCCCTCACATTGCGTTGTTTTATACACTGGGCCTGAGTTTTGGTTCAGTCTCCCAAAAAAAAAAGTGAGATTCAAATTCTCACAAAGTGGATATACTTCAGTCCTGTTAGTTTGTCATATGTCAGCCAGCCAATTTCTGCCACTTAGTTAGCGTTGTTATATACACTGGGCCTGAGTTTTGGTTCAGTCTCCAAAAAAAAAGTGAGATTCAAATTCTCACAAAGTAGATATACTTCAGTCCTGTTAGTTTGTCGTATATCAGCCAGACACTTTCTGCCACTTACATTGTGTTGTTTTATGCACAGGGCCTGAGTTTTGGTTCAGTCTCCCCCAAAAAAAGGGAGATTTAAATTCTCAACAAGTTTATATACACTTTCTACCTTGTTTTACAGAACCATATAACGGTTGTTATTTTGGTTAGATTTGTTGGTGGTGGTGGTGGTGCATCTGGTGGTAGTGGCAAAAGCACAATAGCACCTAAGGCTGGAGGTGTTGAGCCAGCGTCATCGTCTGGCTACACAAGGCCTCGAAGGCTCCCTTATCTGGGAGTAGGAAAACTGCTTTTAAAGCCGGAGCAGCAGGAAAAAGTTTTGGCTTTCCTTGCTGACTCAGCCTCTAGCTCTTTCGCCTCCTCTTCAGAAAGTTCCAAATATAAAAGCAGCGAGTCGTCAGTGGATGCTCCCGGTCAGGAACAAGATGTTTCCTTGTGTCCTTCACCCAAACCAAAAGTGAAGGATGCGTCAGGCGACACTACAGGTTACTCCATGGAGCTCTTTAAACATACCGTGCCTGGGTTAGAAAGGGAAATTGTTAACTGCCCATTACAAGATGAATCGGACATGGAGTGCACTGATGCACAGCCACAGCTAGATTATTATGCTGTTCCATTGACTCAGATCACTACATTGCCCTTGCAGTGTACTGAGCCAGAATCTGACCCTGATGAGACTATGGTGCCCCGTCCCGAACGCTATAGCACGTTACACGGTGACACAGA
Organism: Ranitomeya variabilis; assembly: GCF_051348905.1. Lineage (NCBI taxonomy): Eukaryota > Metazoa > Chordata > Amphibia > Anura > Dendrobatidae > Ranitomeya > Ranitomeya variabilis. The sequence goes on from NC_135235.1 coordinate 285,887,377, forward strand.
GGAAGGTGCACATGACATTGAAGAGGAGGTGATAGATGACCCAGTTGTTGACCCAGATTGGCAGCCATTGGGGGAAGAGGGTGCCGCTGCCAGTAGCTCAGAAGCGGAGGAGGATGATCCGCAGCAGCCATCTACATCGCAACAGCTGTCATCTGGCAGGCCAGTATCAGGCCAAAAACGTTTGTCAAAAACAAAAATAGTTTTAGGACTGCGTGGCCATCCGGTGAAAGTAGCACAGCATGCAATGCCTGAAAAGGTATTCCATAGTAGGAAGAGTGTAGTGTGGCAGTGTTTTAACCAAGATCCGAATGATCAGTCAAAAGTTATCTGTAAAAAATGCTCAAAGATCTTTAGCAGAGGGAAGAATCTTCAAAACTTAAATACAATGTGCATGCTTAGACATTTAACCAGCATGCACTTGCAAGCCTGGACTAACTACCAAACGTCCCGTACCGTTGGTGCACCTGCTCGGAATGAAGGTAGTCAGCAACGCTACATTGCTTCCCTCACTGTAAGCCCACCAGTTAGTACACCACCAGCAGCAAATGTGGAGGTATTGTCGCAAGGCCAAAGCAGTCAGGGAATCACAAGGTTTTTGGTAGCAAACACTGTATGTAGGCCAACATCAAGAATACCAACACCAACCCTCTCTCAATCCGCCATGTCCACCACCACCGCTAGTTCCACCATTTGCAGCTCTCCAGTCCAGCTCACCCTACAAGAGACTCTCGTTAGGAAAAGAAAGTACTCATCCTCTCATCCGCGTACACAGGGTTTGAACGCCCACATTGCTATACTAATCTCGTTAGAGATGATGCCCTACCGATTGGTTGAAAGTGAAGCTTTCAAAGACCTGATGGCCTATGCAGTACCACACTATGACCTACCCAGTTGGCACTTCTTTGCAAGAAAAGCCAACCCAGCCCTCTAAAAGCATGTCAAAGACCGCATTGTCCATGCACTGAGGCAATCAGTCAGTGGAAAGGTGCACCTCACAACAGATGCATGGACCAGTAGGCATGGCCAGGGACATTACGTGTCCATCACGGCGCACTGGGTTAATGTGGTGGATGCAGGGTCCACAGGGGACAGCCATAGTGGGACAGTTCTGCCTAGCCAACGGTCTAGGAAACAGTTGGCTGTAGGCATTCGCAACCCCTCCTCCTCCTTCTCCTCCTCCAGAAGCGAAAGCTCGTCCACAGAGCACAGTCGCACGACCACTCCATCAGCAGCTGCCAGTGTTGCACACGAGGTGTCCCATTATCGAACAGCTAATGGTAAGCGTCAGCAGACTGTGTTACAAATGAAGTGTTTGGGCGACAACAGACACACCGCGGAAGTACTGGCCGAGTACTTGCAGCAACAAACTCAGTCATGGCTGGGCAGTGTACATCTTGAGGCAGGCAAGGTAGTCCGTGATAACGGAAGGAATTTTATGGCTGCCATAGCCCTTTCAGAACTGAAACACATACCTTGTCTGGCTCACACCTTGAACCTGGTGGTGCAGTGCTTCCTCAAAAATTATCCGGAGTTACCAGCCCTGCTCCTGAAGGTGCGAAGACTTTGCTCGCACATCCGCCGGTCGCCCGTACACTCCAGCCGTATGCTGAACCATCAGCGATAGCTGAATCTTCCCCAGCACCGCCTAATAATCGACGTGGCAACAAGGTGGAACTCCACACTGCACATGGTTCAGAGGCTGTGCGAACAGAGGCGTGCTGTAATTAATTTGTGGGAGGATACACATACACGGGCAGGCACTTGGATGGCAGACATGGAGTTGTCTGGTGTGCAGTGGTCGAAGCTACAAGACCTCTGTCAAGTCCTTCAGTGTTTTGAGGAATGCACACGGCTGGTAAGTGCAGACGACGCCATCATAAGCATGAGCATCCCACTAATGCGTCTGCTGATGCAAAGTTTGACGCACATTAAGGAGCAGGTGTCTGCAGCCGAGGAGGAGGGAAGCCTTGATGACAGTCAGCCATTGTCTGCTCAGGGAACTTTCCTGGACGAGGTGGCAGACGAAGAGGAGGAGGATGATGGGGATGAATACTTATGGGAGGAGGATGCTTCTCAGAGGGCAATAGAAACTGGTGGCTTTGCAAGGTCTGGTACAGGGTTTTGCGGGACACAAGTAATGTTGATTTGCAAGAAAGTGCTCTTCAACCCAGCAGAAGCAGTGAATTGACACCTGGAACATTGGCCCACATGGCTGAGTATTTTATCCTAAAAAGGGACCCCCGCATTATCAAAATGATGACCGATGACGATTACTGGTTGGCCTGCCTCCTGGATCCATGATATAAAGGAAAATTACAAAATATCATGCCACATGAAAACCTTGAGCAAATATTGGCTACCAAACAAGCAACTCTTGTAGACCGCTTGGTTCAGGCATTCCCAGCACACAGCGGCGGTGATGGTTCTCACACAAGCCATAAGGGGCAACATGGCAGAGGTGTTAGAGGTGCACAAATCGGAAGTGGCGTTGGACAGAGGGGTTTTGTGACCAGGTTGTGGAGTGATTTCGCAATGACCGCTGACATGACAGGTACTGCTGCATCGATTCAAAGTGACAGGAGACAGCATTTGTCCAGTATGGTTACAAACTACTTTTCCTCCCTTATCGATGTTCTCCCTCACAGGTCATTCCCCTTTGATTACTGAGCATTTAAAATAGACACCTGGCCTGAATTGGCAGAATATGCATTACAGGAGCTCGCTTGCCCTGCTGCTAGTGTGCTATCAGAAAGAGTCTTCAGTGCTGCTGGTTCAATACTGACCGAAAAAAGGACACGTCTGGCTACCCAAAATGTTGATGATCTAACCTTCATTAAAATGAACCAATCATGGATTTCAAATTATTTTGCCCCAAATTCCCCTGCTGACACGTAGCTTGCCTGAAAAATGTCTTGCTTTTGGCCTCCTCTTACTGACTTCTCCAATTCCTCCATTTGCAGCTGCTGAATGTCCACCATAGGCCATTTTTATACCTCCCTAAATGGGCTGACTCCCCCCACAGGGCCGTGGTCACCACCTGGCGCAAGCACCCGTGCGAGTGCCGTTTGCCTGGACAGGTGGGTGGGCCCACTCTTGGGCGACGGAACTGGCACAGGGTCCCTCATAGTACAATTAAGTGTCTCTGACGGTGGTGGTGCACAACCAACGTCAGACACACTGTCATAATATGAGGGGCCCTGTGCCAGTACCGCCGCCCACGAGAGAGTGTTCCCCCCAGCTCGAACAGTGCTCTACCACTTGCAATACTTACCTCTCCCTGCTCCACCACTGTGTAGTCTGTGCTGTTAAATCCTTCAATGGCACTGCCAATACAAATTTGTTGAAATGATAGAGGATTATTAAAATATACAGGGGCCCTGGTCTCCATTTAGACCAGTTAATACTTTGCGCCTACTACCACTGTTTGCTACTCAGCAGAGGAGCCCACCCCTGTACCTAGCTATGGCACCTGTTTATTTATGAACAATTTTTTGGCAGACATTTAGCCCACTTTATTATTTGGGCCTACTAACTTAGTCTGATACTCATTACAGTTTTCTTCCACTGAACAAAGCAATGCCGCCTGTTTAGTCCTGTTACCACATTTGAACTGCATTTAGCCCACTTTATTATTTGGGCCTACTAACTGTGTCTGCCACTCATTACAGTTTTCCTCCACTGAACAAAGCAATGCCGCCTGTTTAGTCCTGTTACCAATTTTGAACTGCATTTAGCCTACTTTATTATTTGGGCCTATATCTGTGTTTCCTCCTCATCCTGCCCATTGCCCAACCACTGCTAGATGAGTCTGCTGGTACATTGACCCAGACCACTACATTCCCCTTGCACTCTACACAGCCAGAATCTGACCCTGCTGAAAGTCTGGTTCCCCTTCCCGCATACTATACTGATATGGAAATTTGGTTTGGATAAATTTATCCCTGTGTGTGCTGCGGCTGTTCCCAATAAGATTGAGTATTTTGAGCGCTCATCAAGAATGGACTGTACACCATTGTGACAGAAAAGCATTCCATCAATACTGATACTTTATTGTACATACATAGTTTTATAATTGCATATAGAAAGGAGTGGTTAGGGGTTGTTAGGGGTGGTTAGTTAATTACCATATTGTCTAGCTATTATTTCATTGGCTGACTGAGTACATAATGTATTTAACTGAGTACATGGCATATTCGGACTGAAGTCTACCTGTCAACAAGCTGATTTAGCACTCTTGGACGTAGCTGTCACTCTTATCCTGCTATTTCAGCAAGACTTAGCGATATTCTAGACATTACTTCAGGACATCTGGCCTAAGTTCCTGTTTTTAGGTGTCTGAAACATACTGGAAAGTACAAAGAACCATCTGGCCTAGCTCATGTGGTTAAATTGAGCAATTGATTATAAACTAGCTGAGAATATAGATATATATATATTTGTCTTTATGTAAGTATATATGATTTAAAGGAGCATACATGCAAGTGAGATCTATATGATATATATATTTCTATCACAAGCCCCCCTTAGATATCACTTGCCCTAATCCTAGCCTCCTGTCCCAAAGCGCTGCGACTCTTTTGTGCTGCCGGTGAACTGACGCAAGCCTAACGCCTGCGCCCCACTCCGTACAGACTTTTTTCGCAAATGGGCAGTCAGGAGATCTGTCCCTAACGGGGGTTCGTTGCAATCAGTCTCTTAGTCAACAGCATGTGTAGGGAGCGGTGTGTATTCTTTATTAGGTATGTCATCTATTCGGTCAGGCAGGGCATCCACAACATCATTCTGGCTTGGGTGTCATCTTCTGGTAGGGGAGCTTTCTTGCAATGCGATGAGTGGATACAAGTGGGTCTTCCCTCCAGTTTCACAGAGGTTGGTGTCATCAGCAGCACTTGAACAGGACCATCAAATCTGGGATCGAGTGGTGTTCTCCTTACAAACTTTTTCACCAACACCCAGTCTCCTGGCTTCAAGGAGTGTATACCGGACACTGAATCTGGATCTGGCAATGAAGAAAAAAACTCGAGAATGGCTATTAGTAAGTTTCTTGGTGAGTTCAATTACATAAGCAGACAAAGTATCATATTGCATAATCAGCTGCTGAGGGAAAGGATACCCCTAACCTGGGACTAGACCCAAACAAAATTTCATATGGTGACAGCTTTTCTGGGCCTCTGGGAGTGTGCCTAACACTGAGTAGTGTGATTGGGAGTGTGTAGGCCTAAGTCTGACCCTACTGCTGACCAGATCTCTCGTGTGAGATTTGCTGTGAATGCGGGTCCCTGGTCACTCTCTATCACTTCTGGGACCCCATAGCTGCATATCTCATCTCTGAGAGTAGCTTCTTTGCAGTAGTCTTTGCTGACTGGTTCCTCACTGGGAAAGTTTCTGGCCATCCTGAGAACATGTCCACGGCCACAAGGGCATATTCGAAACCTCCACTTGGCTGTTAGGGTGGTGATCCCTGGAGCGAACCAGTAAGCACCAATCAGATCATTCATCTTCGTCTTTAATCTGTGTGTGGGCCCATGTGCCCACTGAACCACCATAGGGTAGATGCTTTGGGGTAAACAGGGTTTGTAGTCCATTGCGTATTCCCTTCCTTCTTCATGTGTTGCTCTCTTCCGCATCCAGCATTCCTTCTTGTCCTTTGGGGCTTACTCTTGCAGCTTTTTGAGCAGATCCCAGGACGTCATTTGGTCAGGTTTCTTGTCTTCAGTCGTCATGTAGTAGCCGTCCGGCTCTACGACCTCTCCCACTTCTCCATATTGTCTTCCCTTGACTGCTTCTTTGGCTGCCATATACGCCATGTTGTTGCCTCGTGCCTCTACTGTGTTTAGTTTTCCATGCGCTTTGACTTTTAGTACTGTGTTGTGAATTTGGTTTCTGGGCTCCCCCGGTGGTCACTGGTGGTACTGAACTTGTGTGCTTCATCTCCTCTGTTCACCTGTTTCCATCAGGATGTGGGAGTTTTCTATTTAACCTTGCTCCTCAGTCATTTCTATGCCGGCCAACAATGTTACCAGAAGCCTTTCTGTTGCATGTTCCTGCTCCTAGACTACTATCAGCTAAGTTGGACTTTTAGTCCCAAGTTTGTTTTGCATTTTTGTTCCAGTTCTCTGTGATTGAATATTTCTGAGGCTGGAAGCTCTTGTGAGCTGAAATTGCCACTCTGGTGTCATGAGTTGATATTAGAGTCTTAAAGTAATTTCAGGATGGTGTTTTGAAAGGGGTTTTCAGCTGACTGTGTAGTTCCCTTTTCTGTCTTCCTACTATCTAGTAAGCGGACCTCAATTTGCTAAACCTATTTTCATACTTCGTATGTCAATTTCCTCTGAAATCACCGACAATATATGTGGGGGCTACTGTCTGCCTTTTGGGGAAAATTTCTCTAGAGGTAAGTCAGGTCTGTATTTTCCTCTGCTAGGGTCAGTCAGTCCTCCGGCTGGCGCTGGGCGTCTAGGGATAAAACGTAGGCACGCTACCCGGCCACTGTTAGTTGTGCGGTAGGTTTAGCTCACAGTCAGCTCGAGTTCCCATCTTCCAAGAGCTAGTCCTTTTGTATGCTTTACTACGTTCTCTTGCCATTGAGAACCATGACAGTTTGGCCGGCCAAGGGTTAAAATAATTGGCAGAAGAAAGGAGAGAAAAGAAGTCTGCAGAGAAATTTTTTTTTTTTTTTTCTGAGTTTGCTCATTAGTTGATTCACTTGCATCTCTGCTTACTGCAGCCTTCGTCTCTCTCTCCTTCTAATCCTTGAATGGTTCTGATTTCACCTGATAAAAATGGATCAGCAGAGTTTAGCTACAGGTTTGAATAATCTCGCTATGAAGGTTCAAAGTTTACAGGATTTTGTAATTCATGCTCCTATATCTGAACCTAGAATTCCTTTACCTGAATTTTTCTCCGGGGATAGATCTCGCTTCCAGAATTTCAAACATAATTGTAAATTATTTTTGTCTCTGAGATCTCGCTCCGCTGGAGATCCTGCACAGCAGGTCAGGATTATAATTTCCTTGCTCCGGGGCGACCCTCAGGATTGGGCATTTGCTTTGGCACCAGGGGATCCTGCGTTGCTCAATGTGGATGCGTTTTTCCTGGCATTGGGGTTGCTTTATGAGGAACCTCATTTAGAGATTCAGGCTGAAAAAGCCTTGATGGCCCTGTCTCAAGGGCAAGATGAGGCTGAAATATACTGCCAAAAATTTCGTAAGTGGTCTGTGCTTACTCAGTGGAATGAGTGCGCCCTGGCGGCGAATTTCAGAGAGGGTCTCTCTGATGCCATTAAGGATGTTATGGTGGGGTTCCCTGTGCCTACAGGTCTGAATGAGTCCATGACAATGGCCATTCAGATTGATCGGCGTTTGCGGGAGCGCAAACCTGTGCACCATTTGGCGGTGTCTACTGAGAAGGCGCCAGAGATTATGCAATGTGATAGAATTCTGTCCAGAAGCGAACGACAGAATTTTAGGCGAAAAAATGGGTTATGCTTCTATTGTGGTGATTCAACTCATGTTATATCAGCATGCTCAAAACTTACTAAGAAGGTTGATAAGTCTGTTTCAATTGGCACTTTACAGTCTAAGTTTATTCTATCTGTGACCCTGATTTTCTCTTTATCGTCTATTACCGCGGACGCCTATGTCGACTCTGGCGCCGCTTTGAGTCTTATGGATTGGTCCTTTGCCAAATGCTGTGGGTTTAATTTAGAGCCTCTGGAAGTTCCTATACCTCTGAAGGGTATTGACTCCACGCCATTGGCTAGTAATAAACCACAATACTGGACACAAGTAACTATGCGTATTAATCCGGATCACCAGGAGATTATTCGCTTCCTTGTGTTGTATAATCTACATGATGTGTTGGTGCTTGGATTGCCATGGCTGCAATCTCATAACCCAGTCCTCGACTGGAAAGCAATGTCTGTGTTAAGCTGGGGATGTCAGGGGACTCATGGGGACGTACCTTTGGTTTCCATTTCGTCATCTATTCCCTCTGAGATTCCGGAATTTTTATCTGATTATCGTGACGTTTTTGAGGAGCCTAAACTTGGTTCACTACCTCCGCACAGAGATTGCGATTGTACTATAGATCTGATTCTGGGCAGTAAGTTTCCAAAGGGTCGTTTATTTAATCTGTCTGTGCCTGAACATGCTGCTATGCGGGAATATATTAAGGAGTCCTTGGAAAAGGGACATATTTGTCCTTCGTCATCTCCCTTAGGAGCCGGTTTTTTCTTTGTATCTAAAAAAGATGGCTCTTTGAGGCCGTGTATTGATTATCGGCTTTTGAATAAAATCACGGTTAAATATCAGTATCCTTTGCCACTGCTTACTGATTTGTTTGCTCGAATAAAGGGGGCCAAGTGGTTCTCTAAGATTGATCTTCGTGGGGCGTATAATTTAGTGCGAATTAAGCAGGGGGATGAGTGGAAAACCGCATTTAATACGCCTGAGGGCCATTTTGAGTATTTAGTAATGCCTTTTGGTCTTTCAAATGCCCCTTCAGTCTTTCTGTCTTTTATGCATGACATTTTCCGTGAATATTTGGATAAATTTATGATTGTGTATCTGGATGATATTTTGATTTTTTCGGATGACTGGGACTCTCATGTCCAACAGGTCAGGAGGGTTTTTCAGGTTTTGCGCTCTAATTCCTTGTGTGTAAAGGGTTCTAAGTGTGTTTTTGGGGTTCAAAAGATTTCGTTTTTGGGGTACATTTTTTCCCCCTCTTCCATTGAGATGGACCCTGTCAAGGTTCAGGCTATTTGTGATTGGACGCAACCCTCTTCTCTTAAGAGCCTTCAGAAGTTTTTGGGCTTTGCTCATTTTTATCGTCGATTTATAACTGGTTTTTCTGATGTTGCTAAGCCGTTGACTGATTTGACTAAGAAGGGTGCTGATGTTGCTGATTGGTCCCCTGCTGCTGTGGAGGCCTTTCGGGAGCTTAAGCGCCGCTTTTCTTCCGCCCCTGTATTGCGTCAGCCTGATGTTACTCTTCCTTTTCAGGTTGAGGTCGACGCTTCAGAAATCGGAGCTGGGGCGTTTTTGTCGCAGAAAATTTCCGACTGCTCCGTGATGAGACCTTGCGCGTTCTTTTCTCGTAAATTTTCGCCCGCTGAGCGAAATTATGATATTGGTAATCGGGAGCTCTTGGCTATGAAGTGGGATTTTGAGGAGTGGCGTCATTGGCTTGAGGGGGCTAGACATCAGGTGGTGGTATTGACCGACCACAAGAATTTGATTTATCTTGAGTCTGCCAGGCGCCTGAATCCTAGACAGGCGCGCTGGTCGTTATTTATCTCTCGGTTTAATTTTGTGGTTTCTTACCTACCGGGTTCTAAAAATGTGAAGGCGGATGCCCTTTCTAGGAGTTTTGAGCCTGATTCCCCTGGTAATTCTGAACCTACAGGTATCCTTAAGGATGGAGTGATATTATCTGCTGTTTCTCCAGACTTGCGACGGGTCTTGCAGGAGTTTCAGGCGGATAGACCTGATCGTTGCCCACCTGGTAGACTGTTTGTTCCGGATGATTGGACCAGTAGAGTCATCTCGGAGGTCCATTCTTCTGCGTTAGCTGGTCATCCTGGAATCTTTGGTACCAGGGATTTGGTGGCTAGGTCCTTCTGGTGGCCTTCCCTGTCGCGAGATGTGCGAGGTTTTGTGCAGTCTTGTGATGTTTGTGCTCGGGCCAAGCCTTGTTGTTCTCGGGCTAGTGGATTGTTGTTATCTTTGCCTATTCCGAAGAGGCCTTGGACTCACATCTCCATGGATTTTATTTCTGATCTCCCTGTTTCTCAGAAGATGTCTGTCATCTGGGTGGTGTGTGACCGTTTCTCTAAGATGGTCCATTTGGTCCCCTTGCCTAAATTGCCTTCCTCATCCGAGCTGGTTCCTCTGTTTTTTCAAAATGTGGTTCGCTTGCATGGTATTCCGGAGAATATCGTTTCTGACAGGGGAACTCAATTCGTGTCTAGATTTTGGCGAGCATTCTGTGCTAGGATGGGCATTGATTTGTCTTTTTCGTCTGCTTTCCATCCTCAGACTAATGGCCAGACCGAGCGAACTAATCAGACCTTGGAGACTTATTTGAGGTGTTTTGTGTCTGCGGATCAGGATGATTGGGTTGCCTTTTTGCCCTTGGCGGAGTTTGCCCTCAATAATCGGGCTAGTTCTGCCACCTTGGTGTCTCCTTTCTTCTGTAATTCGGGGTTTCATCCTCGTTTCTCTTCCGGTCAGGTGGAGTCTTCGGATTGTCCTGGAGTGGATGCTGTGGTGGAGAGGTTGCATCAGATTTGGGGGCATGTGGTGGACAATTTGAAGTTGTCCCAGGAGAAGACTCAGCAGTTTGCCAACCGCCGTCGTCGTGTTGGTCCTCGTCTTTGTGTTGGGGACTTGGTGTGGTTGTCTTCTCGTTTTGTCCCTATGAAGGTTTCTTCTCCTAAGTTTAAGCCTCGGTTCATCGGCCCGTACAAGATATTGGAGATTCTTAACCCTGTGTCCTTTCGTTTGGACCTCCCTGCATCTTTTTCTATTCATAATGTCTTCCATCGGTCATTGTTGCGCAGGTATGAGGTACCGGTTGTGCCTTCCGTTGAGCCTCCTGCTCCGGTGTTGGTTGAGGGTGAGTTGGAGTACGTTGTCGAGAAGATCTTGGACTCCCGTGTTTCCAGACGGAGACTTCAGTATCTTGTCAAGTGGAAGGGCTACGGTCAGGAGGATAATTCTTGGGTGACAGCCTCTGATGTTCATGCCTCCGATTTGGTCCGTGCCTTTCATAGGGCTCATCCTGATCGCCCTGGTGGTTCTGGTGAGGGTTCGGTGCCCCCTCCTTGAGGGGGGGGTACTGTTGTGAATTTGGTTTCTGGGCTCCCCCGGTGGTCACTGGTGGTACTGAACTTGTGTGCTTCATCTCCTCTGTTCACCTGTTTCCATCAGGATGTGGGAGTTTTCTATTTAACCTTGCTCCTCAGTCATTTCTATGCCGGCCAACAATGTTACCAGAAGCCTTTCTGTTGCATGTTCCTGCTCCTAGACTACTATCAGCTAAGTTGGACTTTTAGTCCCAAGTTTGTTTTGCATTTTTGTTCCAGTTCTCTGTGATTGAATATTTCTGAGGCTGGAAGCTCTTGTGAGCTGAAATTGCCACTCTGGTGTCATGAGTTGATATTAGAGTCTTAAAGTAATTTCAGGATGGTGTTTTGAAAGGGGTTTTCAGCTGACTGTGTAGTTCCCTTTTCTGTCTTCCTACTATCTAGTAAGCGGACCTCAATTTGCTAAACCTATTTTCATACTTCGTATGTCAATTTCCTCTGAAATCACCGACAATATATGTGGGGGCTACTGTCTGCCTTTTGGGGAAAATTTCTCTAGAGGTAAGTCAGGTCTGTATTTTCCTCTGCTAGGGTCAGTCAGTCCTCCGGCTGGCGCTGGGCGTCTAGGGATAAAACGTAGGCACGCTACCCGGCCACTGTTAGTTGTGCGGTAGGTTTAGCTCACAGTCAGCTCGAGTTCCCATCTTCCAAGAGCTAGTCCTTTTGTATGCTTTACTACGTTCTCTTGCCATTGAGAACCATGACAGTACTGCCACCACTTTTGGAAGTTGAAGTGCGTTCAGCAGGTCCTTAATGGCTCCATGATGCTTCACGGTTGTTCTGCTTGCTGTGATGAAGTCCCTTGCAGCCCAGATGGCCCAAAGTCATGTGCTATGCCATGCGAGTACCTCGAATCAGTATACATTTTCGCAGTCTTGTCTTCTGCCATCTGGTAGGCCTTCGTCAGCACTATCAGTTCTGCTTCCTGGGCTGACAGACTAGGCAGCAGACTTCTGGACCACAGGATCTCTTGATTGCTGGTCACTGCACATCCCATGTGGAATCTTCCTTCATCATCTGCAAATCTGGAGCCATCCACATAGAGGATCAACTCTGGGTTGGTCAGTGGCTCTTCTGCCACCTTGGGTAGTCCTGCTGTTTCCTGATGCTGAAGCAATCATGGTCACCTGTCCGGAGCAAATCCAGAATTTTGATCTGAGGGTCCATATCTGTATCCCCCCTTGGGAGTGGGAGTAGAGTGGACAGGTTGAGGACGGTGCATCTGGAGATGGTGACATTGTCGGGCAGGAGTAGAGAGCACTGGAGGCGAAGATGCCTGGCGGTGGAGAGATGTTTTGGCTGGGTTTGGTTGAGGATTGCTGAGATGTCATGCAGAGCCAGGATTTCAAATGGACATCCAAGAGTGATGCTGATCTCATGCAGGAGGGCTCCCCTTCCAACTGGATCCAGACAAGCTGAAAAGTAGCCCAAAGGTCTCTGCTTTCCCCCCTGAAGCTGCGTCAGGACTCCAGTAGCAAGGCCTTCTTTTTCCATCAGGTGGAGACGGAATAGCTTCTCATAGTCAGGTAGGCCTAGTGCTGGCGTTGAGACTACAGAGCCTTTTAACTTCTTGAACGAGCTGAAGGCTGCATCTGTCAGGAGGAATGGGGTCACGCTGACGTATTCACACAGAGGCTGCATTAGGACTGAGGCATCAGGGATCCAGGCTCTGCAATACGAAACTAGACCAAGGAAGGCCTATAGCACCTTTGGAGTTGCTGGAAGAACCATCTTCTCCACTGTGGTCTTTCGGTCATCTGTCAGGTGTTTCGCCTGGTGAGCAATACAGTGTCTCTGGAACGTAACTCGCTTTAGACACCACTGGACTTTGTTCTTTGAGATCTTGCAGTGCTGCTCTGCCAGGTAGAGTAGAAGAGACAAGAAATGGGCTTTACATGTGTCAAAGCCAACTGCACAAAGGAGTAGATTGTCCACGTATTGTAGCAGGGTTACGTCTGCATGTTCTGTGACCCAGTTGGTGAGGACCGTGGACATTGCTTTGGTAAACTGTGAAGGGCTGTTCTGAGCCCACTGTGGCATCACTGTCCATGTGTGGTGTCCCCCCTGGTGCGTTAAGGCAAACAGGAACTGGTCTTCCGGATGAAGAGGAACACTGGAGAAAGCATTAGCCAGGTCTGTCACTGTGAACACTTTTGCTGTCGCAGGCATATTCGAGAGCAGCATGTGTGCGGATTTGGCATAATTGCAGTTTCAAACACCGTGGCGTCATTCACAGCTCTCAGGTCATGTACCATTCTGAACTTGTCTGGCTCTCCTTTTACAGTCTTTTTCTTGACCCCGGAAAAGTGGGGTATTGCAAGGCGATGTGCAAGGAACAATGATTCCTACTTCCAGGTAGACCTTCAGTTGGTAAGAGGCAGCTTGACTCTAGGCCTGGCTTGGGCCTTACGAGGGTACGGGGTACCTGGCTTGAGTGACACCCGTACTGGGGCAACTTGAGGTTTTCCCACGTCCTGGGGTCCCTTAGACCATAGACTTTCTGGTACTACGTCCAGTACCTCCTTGGGTAGGCTTGATCGGTTGTTTGAGGTTCTTGTAGGGCCGCCAGCATGATTCTTCTTGGGTCAGGGATGAAGAAAGTGTCACGGTCCCATCTTCCTGGAACACTGTGGTTGCCATCAGCTTCTGCAGTAGGTCTGTCCCCAGTAGGTTGAGTGGGCAGGTTCTTGACACCACAAACTGGGACAGGATAGAGTGTCCTGGCTGAGTGCACACACTCAGTGGCTTTGTAAGCTGAGAATATCTGACTTGACCATCAATGCCCATGCGAGACACAGAGGATTCTGATAAGCAGGTGGGATCAGCGAGTTCCACAGGTCTCATCACACTTCTAGCTGCACCAGTGTGCAGAAGAAAAGATCTGACAACGCCATCCACTTTCAGGGTAATTTGAGGTATTGGTCCTGCAGATGGGGTTTTACATGTCAGGAGTGTAGTGTCTTGCGGATCTGGCTTGCTTGCCTCTGTCCTATGGACGGAGTACTTCACTGCTTTCTGCACTTCTTCCTTGACCTGTTTCTCTGGACCAACTCTTGGGTTGCATGGGTGCTTTGCACTGGTTCTGGAAATGGCCAAACTTGCCACAGTTGTAACACTTGACACTTCTTCTGCTTTGTAGGGTGGTTGCGCTTCCAGGTCAGTGGTCACCATGAGAGGGGCTCTCTTCTGCACCCCTGGCTGGGACTCAATCCCTTTGGCTACTGTGGACAACAGCATGATGAGTACTGTAGCGCCAGCGGGGTCTGGCCTGCTGATTGAAGCTGCAGTGGTAAGATGGGGTCTGCAGGTGCGTACGTGGCGAGGCCTGGGGGTGCCATGGGACCGGCGGCTGCATCCAACCCAAGGTCTTGGGGCATTACAGGGGCTGTGGCTGCATCTGCCATCACTTCTTCCCCCTTTGCTAACCTTATTGAGGTCGGTGTCTCCTCTTCGGAGTCTGCAGCGGTTCTTCCGGTGTGTTGCTCGGCACTTTGCAGCGTCTTCACCTCTGGCTCCCCTTCTGGCATTCTCAGCAGCACAGCACCCATTTCCTTCTTCGCGCTCTTTGTGGTGCTATAATGGTGGCAGTTTTGGCAACAATTGGCAATAAACAGTCTCCTAGGCGCACATAAACCATTTTTCTGGGTCAGTCCACTGCCATTGACCTGTTCTCAGGCCTAGCCACTAAGTGGTTTCCTGATTAGCTGTCTCAGTCCATGCACAAAGGCCTGTGCCAACATTTGCCTGTGTATCTGGTCATGAGTGGTGAAGCCCAAGTCTTGGAATACTTGCATTACTCTGCCACAAAACTTCTTTACAGACTCTGTCTTGTCTTGGCTCATATCATGTAAGCTGAGGGCTTGTCCTGCCAATCTGCCTTTGGCCCACTCTCTGAGCTGCTCAATCAGCTGGCCGTGACTCCCAAGCGTGTACATCTAATTCTGCTGGAAGTTTGAATTGTTCCTTCATGATTGGCCAGAGTGCATCACCTGCTTCTATTTCCATTCATGGCCCAGAGATCATTCCAGGTGGCTGCATATGTTCGCTGGTTCTGCTACATTCTTCGGTAAAATGGCATGGCATGCATCCCTGGGTCTGGAGGATTGTCACCTGACTTGGGGTGAAGTGCACACAGTGTAATGGTGGTGCCTCTATCTGCCCCTGCATTCTTGGTGCCTGTGGGTTTCTTTTCCTGGTACTGGACAGCATGTATGATGTTCTCTCTTCAGCTTCATCAGAGGAATAGTTGTGATAGCGTGTACTGGGGTCATACACTGACTGATTTTGGACTTAGAAGTTGCCTTTTTGTGTGAGGATGTTTCCCCCCTTGCTGAAGCTGTGATGGATTAGGCTTCTAGTTCCATGTGGTGTGAATGTAGGCAGCTCTGACCGGTGCTGAAGTAAGTTGTACATTATCAACAAATGGTGATGTCAGTACTCCCCCCTCTGCACCCAGGGCTGAGCTGTCTGCTGCCTGATGTCAGTATTCCGGGTTTTCCAAGTTACCTTGTGAATGATTTTGCCCTTCGTTAAGATGGAGTTTGCTGTTTTTGTCTGCCCTACTTCCTGTTCATTTGTTTAAAACCCGGGTCAGGTGTCAGCCTCTCTGCTGGAGTATTCTGCTTGGTTTCTCCATCAGCTCAGCTGCTTGTCTGCTGTACTTCTACCCGTGGCTCTGGACATTCTCTGCCTATGTAAGTTACGCTCTCAGTCTGCTGGCTTGGGAACTTAACCCTTGGTTCTCTCCTCCGGGTAAGAACTCTGTTTTGGAACTATGTTTGGGGCTTTGCTGCTGGACTTAGACTGTGTTTGCTACTTAATCCTTATTTACTCCCCCCGGTGGGAGCTACAGGAAATTACACCAGTATAATTCTTTGTGAACTAGTTTCTGGACTTACCCGTGTTTATGCCACACCTGGGATTAACCTGAGAACTTGTCTCTGGACTTACCCGTGTTCATCCCACACCTGGGATTAACCTGAGGACTTGTTTCTGGACTTCCCTGTGTTTACTTCATACCCGGATTTGACTCTTTCTGCACCAGCTGTGTTTGGATCTGCACGTCACCCGTCTCACTCACCTTGCCAAGGACTTTGGCCTAAGAACTCTTCTGTTTTGCTGTATATGGTTAAGGGACTTGTTTCATTATCAGTATATTGTTTGTGTGTTTTTGCTGTGTTACAAATACACTATTTGCACTAAAGAAACCCGTCTCTGTCTGTTCATTGCCCCATGCTACCAGAATCTTAGAGTTCCTACAATAGTATTACAGGATACTCCAGCCTAAAAAAAAGATTCTGCTGGGGCAATGACAGAGACACGGGTAGACAAGATGTTTGCTATGATTAACTCCTAGCAGCAGGAGGTGGCGGCTGTACAAAGTAAAATTAAAGACATGGACTCCCGGGCTAACCACAATGCGCAGGTGTTTGGTCAGGCTCTCCAAGATTTACGTACCTTGATAGACGCCCAGGTTACACCACCTGCTCAGCATACACGACCTGTTCAGCATACACCACCTACCAGTATGCCTAAATTGCCTCCTTTCCGGTTTAATGGTGACCGAAGTCAATTCCGTGGGTTTGTTAATCAATGTATATTATTTTTTGATGTACATGCTTCTTACTATCAGTCTGATAGATCTAAGGTACTATGTATTATTATGTTGTTGACATCACGGGCACTGGCTTGGGCAAATCCTATGGTTGAAAGTCGCGATGTCCGTCTAAATAATTTGGATGATTTTCTGGCAGCTATGGCGCAAATGTTTGATGATCCCAACCGCCGTGCCTCCGCTGAAAAATCCTTGCTTTCCTTACGCCAGGGGAAACGTTCAGTCATAGAATATATTACTGAATTTAAGAGGTTAGTAGTGGATACCAACTGGGATGATAATGCTTTATTACCAATTTTTAGGAAAGGATTGTCCAGTACAATCAAAGATGAGCTAGCTCGCTCAGAGTCTCCACAGGAGTTTGAGTTATTTTTACAACACTGTGTGCGTATTGATATCCGCCTAACTGAACGCAGACAAGAGAAATGGGCGGCTTCAAATCGCATCACTAATTTTACTCTTCCGTCTAGGGAAACTACCAACAAGAACCCGCGAGAAGCTGAGGAGGTGCTTATGCAAGTGGACTCACTACAGAAACGTGAGAGTAACGAACGCCGTGAATATCGCTTTCGTGAACGCTTATGCTTTTACTGTGGTCAATCGGATCATTTCCTTATTAATTGTCCTAAATGTCCCAGGCGACGAAACAAGGTGTTGGCGGCAGTAGGGGATTATGACAATACAGACACTGAGTCAGAAGTCTCAGAGACCAGTTTACATCTAGATGCTGTGGTTCCCCTAACAGTGATGTCGACTTCCCCTAAAGATCAAGGGGAGAAATACTCTCATTGTTCTCTTCCTATTCAGATTCTGTGGGAGGGACAGTGGATACCAAGTTCTGCTATGATAGACTCTGGAGCAGGTGGAAATTTCATGGATTCTTCTTTTGCCAGGGAACATGGTATTAAGACACAGCTAAGAGCCTCACCAGTCAACATGGAAACGGTGGATGGTTCTCCATTAATTTCTGGGCCAGTAGACCGGGAGACGGTGCTTCTGAAGTGTAAGATGGAACCAGACCATCTGGAAACCCTATCATTTATGTTAATATCTTCTCCTCATTTTCCTGTAATTTTAGGAATTCCCTGGTTACGGACACAGAATCCAAACATCAATTGGGAAACCAAGGAGATATCCTTCCTTCCGAAGTGTAGCCCTACCATCAGTCCAACGGTAACGGCTCTAGCTACCCAGAATTTGGAGGAAACGAAACAGGTATCTACTCTCCCTCTGGTTTACCAGGAATTTTCAGACATTTGTGACAAGAGGAAGGCAGACCAACTCCCTCCACACAGACCATATGACTGCCCCATAGAGCTGCTTCCCGGGGCAGCGATTCCTTTTGGCCATGTTTACCCGTTGGCAGCTCCAGAATTAAAGACATTACGGGAGTATATAGATGAGAATTTAGCCAAGGGGTTTATCCGACCATCTTCTTCACCAGCGGGCGCTCCCATATTTTTTGTAAAGAAAAAAGATGGCACTCTAAGATCGTGTATAGACTATCGGGAGCTAAACAAGGTAACCATCCATAACAGGTACCCATTGCCGTTAATTCCTGAATTGTTGGAGAGAGTTCGCCAAGCTAAAATATTCACCAAATTGGATCTTCGCGGGGCATATAATTTACTCCGTATACGTCCCGGAGATGAATGGAAGACAGCTTTCAGATGTCGGTATGGACATTTTGAATATTTAGTGATGCCATTCGGACTCTGTAACGCTCCTGCTGCTTTCCAACACTTGGCCAACGATATTTTCAGGGATTTACTGGATCATTATGTAGTCATTTACCTGGATGACATCTTGATTTTCTCTGATTCCCTACAGGAACACCAGGAACATGTCAAGACCGTGCTCAGACGTTTGAGAGATAACCATTTGTATATCAAACTTGAAAAGTGTGAATTTCATTGCTCCAAAATTCAATTTTTAGGCTATGTTATTTCTCCTCAGGGATTGAATATGGAGTCCAGCAAGATCCAGGCGATCATAGATTGGCCGGTACCAGGAAATGTTAAAGAGGTACAAAGATTCATTGGTTTTGCTAACTTTTATAGACGTTTTATCCGGAATTTTTCGGAAATTGTCCGTCCCATCACTCTCCTCACTAAGAAGGGGAAGAAGTTTGTATGGTCTCCGCAAGCCCAGGAAGCCTTTGATCGCCTAAAGGTTTGTTTTACCACGGCTCCGATATTGACGCACCCGGATCCTGCACTGCCTTTTGTCGTGGAGGTGGATGCTTCTGACTGTGCACTGGGAGCAATCCTCTCACAACGAACCGGAGATAAAGGTTTGCTGCACCCGTGTGCCTTCTTTTCTCGCAGGTTATCTGTTATGGTTCTCAATGGCAAGAGAACATAGCCCAGCAAACATAAGAACTAGCTCTTGGAAGGATGGAAACTAAACTGACCATGAACTAAACCTGTCGCACAACTAACAGTAGCCGGGTAGCGTAGCCTGCGTTTTATCCCTAGACGCCCAGCGCCGGCCGGAGGACTAACTAATCCTGGCAGAGGAAAATATAGTCCTGGCTCACCTCTAGAGAAATTTCCCCGAAAGGCAGACAGAGGCCCCCACAAATATTGGCGGTGATTTTAGATGAAATGACAAACGTAGTATGAAAATAGGTTTAGCAAAATTGAGGTCCGCTTACTAGATAGCAGGAAGACAGAAAGGGCACTTTCATGGTCAGCTGAAAACCCTATCAAAATACCATCCTGAAATTACTTTAAGACTCTAGTATTAACTCATAACATCAGAGTGGCAATTTCAGATCACAAGAGCTTTCCAGACACAGAAACGAAACTACAGCTGTGAACTGGAACAAAATGCAAAAACAAACAAGGACTAAAGTCCAACTTAGCTGAGAGTTGTCTAGCAGCAGGAACATGCACAGAAAGGCTTCTGATTACAATGTTGACCGGCATGGAAGTGACAGAGGAGCAAGGCTAAATAGCGACTCCCACATCCTGATGGAAACAGGTGAACAGAGAGGATGATGCACACCAGTTCAATTCCACCAGTGGCCACCGGGGGAGCCCAAAATCCAATTTCACAACAGTACCCCCCCCCTCAAGGAGGGGGCACCGAACCCTCACCAGAACCACCAGGGCGATCAGGATGAGCCCTATGAAAGGCACGGACCAAATCGGAGGCATGAACATCAGAGGCAGTCACCCAAGAATTATCCTCCTGACCGTATCCCTTCCATTTGACCAGATACTGGAGTTTCCGTCTGGAAACACGGGAGTCCAAGATTTTTTCCACAACGTACTCCAACTCGCCCTCAACCAACACCGGAGCAGGAGGCTCAACGGAAGGCACAACCGGTACCTCATACCTGCGCAATAATGACCGATGAAAAACATTATGAATAGAAAAAGATGCAGGGAGGTCCAAACGGAAGGACACAGGGTTAAGAATCTCCAATATCTTGTACGGGCCGATGAACCGAGGCTTAAACTTGGGAGAAGAAACCCTCATGGGGACAAAACGAGAAGACAACCACACCAAGTCCCCAACACAAAGCCGAGGACCAACCCGACGCCGGCGGTTGGCAAAAAGCTGAGTCTTCTCCTGGGACAACTTCAAATTGTCCACTACCTGCCCCCAAATCTGATGCAACCTCTCCACCACAGCATCCACTCCAGGACAATCCGAAGATTCCACCTGACCAGAAGAAAATCGAGGATGAAACCCCGAATTACAGAAAAAGGGGGACACCAAGGTGGCAGAGCTGGCCCGATTATTGAGGGCAAACTCCGCTAAAGGCAAAAAAGCAACCCAATCATCCTGATCTGCAGACACAAAACACCTCAAATATGTCTCCAAGGTCTGATTCGTCCGCTCGGTCTGGCCATTAGTCTGAGGATGGAAAGCAGACGAGAAAGACAAATCTATGCCCATCCTAGCACAGAATGCTCGCCAAAATCTAGACACGAATTGGGTACCTCTGTCAGAAACGATATTCTCCGGAATACCATGCAAACGGACCACATTTTGAAAAAACAGAGGAACCAACTCGGAAGAAGAAGGCAACTTAGGCAGGGGAACCAAATGGACCATCTTAGAGAAACGATCACACACCACCCAGATGACAGACATCTTCTGAGAAACAGGAAGATCCGAAATAAAATCCATCGAGATGTGCGTCCAGGGCCTCTTCGGGATAGGCAAGGGCAACAACAATCCACTAGCCCGAGAACAACAAGGCTTGGCCCGAGCACAAACGTCACAAGACTGCACGAAGCCTCGCACATCTCGAGACAGGGAAGGCCACCAGAAGGACCTTGCCACCAAATCCCTGGTACCAAAGATTCCAGGATGACCTGCCAACGCAGAAGAATGGACCTCAGAAATGACTTTACTGGTCCAATCATCAGGAACAAACAGTCTACCAGGTGGGCAACGATCAGGTCTATCCGCCTGAAACTCCTGCAAGGCCCGCCGCAGGTCTGGAGAAACGGCAGACAATATCACTCCGTCCTTAAGGATACCTGTAGGTTCAGAATTACCAGGGGAGTCAGGCTCAAAACTCCTAGAAAGGGCATCCGCCTTAACATTCTTAGAACCCGGCAGGTAGGACACCACAAAATTAAACCGAGAGAAAAACAACGACCAGCGCGCCTGTCTAGGATTCAGGCGTCTGGCGGACTCAAGATAAATTAGATTTTTGTGGTCAGTCAATACCACCACCTGATGTCTAGCCCCCTCAAGCCAATGACGCCACTCCTCAAAAGCCCACTTCATGGTCAAAAGCTCCCGATTCCCAACATCATAATTCCGCTCGGCGGGCGAAAATTTACGCGAGAAAAAAGCACAAGGTCTCATCACGGAGCAATCGGAACTTCTCTGCGACAAAACCGCCCCAGCTCCGATTTCAGAAGCGTCGACCTCAACCTGAAAAGGAAGAGCAACATCAGGCTGACGCAACACAGGGGCGGAAGAAAAGCGGCGCTTAAGCTCCCGAAAGGCCTCCACAGCAGCAGGGGACCAATCAGCAACATCAGCACCCTTCTTAGTCAAATCAGTCAATGGTTTAACAACATCAGAAAAACCAGCAATAAATCGACGATAAAAGTTAGCAAAGCCCAAAAATTTCTGAAGACTCTTAAGAGAAGAGGGTTGCGTCCAATCACAAATAGCCTGAACCTTGACAGGATCCATCTCGATAGAAGAGGGGGAAAAAATATATCCCAAAAAGGAAATCTTTTGAACCCCAAAAACGCACTTAGAACCCTTCACACACAAGGAATTAGACCGCAAAACCTGAAAAACCCTCCTGACCTGCTGGACATGAGAGTCCCAGTCATCCGAAAAAATCAAAATATCATCCAGATACACAATCATAAATTTATCCAAATAATCACGGAAAATGTCATGCATAAAGGACTGAAAGACTGAAGGGGCATTTGAAAGACCAAAAGGCATCACCAAATACTCAAAGTGGCCCTCGGGCGTATTAAATGCGGTTTTCCACTCATCCCCCTGCTTAATTCGCACCAAATTATACGCCCCACGGAGATCTATCTTAGAGAACCACTTGGCCCCCTTTATGCGAGCAAACAAATCAGTCAGCAGTGGCAACGGATATTGATATTTAACCGTGATTTTATTCAAAAGCCGATAATCAATGCACGGCCTCAAAGAGCCATCTTTCTTAGCCACAAAGAAAAAACCGGCTCCTAAGGGAGATGACGAAGGACGAATATGTCCCTTTTCCAAGGACTCCTTTATATATTCTCGCATAGCAGCATGTTCAGGCACAGACAGATTAAATAAACGACCCTTAGGGTATTTACTACCCGGAATCAAATCTATGGCACAATCGCACTCCCGGTGCGGAGGTAATGAACCAAGCTTAGGTTCTTCAAAAACGTCACGATATTCAGTCAAGAATTCAGGAATCTCAGAGGGAATAGATGATGAAATGGAAACCACAGGTACGTCCCCATGCGTCCCCTTACATCCCCAGCTTAACACAGACATAGCTTTCCAGTCAAGGACTGGGTTATGAGATTGCAGCCATGGCAATCCAAGCACCAACACATCATGTAGGTTATACAGCACAAGAAAGCGAATAATCTCCTGGTGATCCGGATTAATCCGCATAGTTACTTGTGTCCAGTATTGTGGTTTATTGCTAGCCAATGGGGTGGAGTCAATCCCCTTCAGGGGTATAGGAGTTTCAAGAGGCTCCAAATCATACCCACAGCGTTTGGCAAAGGACCAATCCATAAGACTCAAAGCGGCGCCAGAGTCGACATAGGCATCCGCGGTAATAGATGATAAAGAACAAATCAGGGTCACAGATAGAATAAACTTAGACTGTAAAGTGCCAATTGAAACAGATTTATCAAGCTTCTTAGTACGCTTAGAGCATGCTGATATAACATGAGTTGAATCACCGCAATAGAAGCACAACCCATTTTTTCGTCTAAAATTCTGCCGTTCACTTCTGGACAGAATTCTATCACATTGCATATTCTCTGGCGTCTTCTCAGTAGACACCGCCAAATGGTGCACAGGTTTGCGCTCCCGCAGACGCCTATATGGATAGCCATTGTCATGGACTCATTCAGACCCGCAGGCACAGGGAACCCCACCATAACATCCTTAATGGCATCAGAGAGACCCTCTCTGAAATTCGCCGCCAGGGCGCACTCATTCCACTGAGTAAGCACAGCCCATTTACGGAATTTCTGGCAGTATATTTCAGCTTCGTCTTGCCCCTGAGATAGGGACATCAAGGCCTTTTCCGCCTGAAGTTCTAACTGAGGTTCCTCATAAAGCAACCCCAAGGCCAGAAAAAACGCATCCACATTGAGCAACGCAGGATCCCCTGGAGCCAATGCAAAAGCCCAATCCTGAGGGTCGCCCCGGAGCAAGGAAATCACAATCCTGACCTGCTGAGCAGGATCTCCAGCAGAGCGAGATTTCAGGGACAAAAACAACTTGCAATTATTTTTGAAATTTTGAAAGCAAGATCTATTCCCCGAGAAAAATTCAGGCAAAGGAATTCTAGGTTCAGATATAGGAACATGAACAACAAAATCTTGTAAATTTTGAACTTTCGTGGTGAGATTATTCAAACCTGCAGCTAAACTCTGAATATCCATTTTAAACAGGTGAACACAGAGCCATTCCAGGATTAGAAGGAGAGAGAGAGAGAAAGGCTGCAATATAGGCAGACTTGCAAGAGATTCAATTACAAGCACACTCAGAACTGAAGGGAAAAAAAAAAAAAAAAAAATCTTCAGCAGACTTCTCTTTTCTCTCCTTTCTCTGTCAATTAATTTAACCCTTTATGGCCGGTCAAACTGTTATGGTTCTCAATGGCAAGAGAACATAGCCCAGCAAACATAAGAACTAGCTCTTGGAAGGATGGAAACTAAACTGACCATGAACTAAACCTGTCGCACAACTAACAGTAGCCGGGTAGCGTAGCCTGCGTTTTATCCCTAGACGCCCAGCGCCGGCTGGAGGACTAACTAATCCTGGCAGAGGAAAATATAGTCCTGGCTCACCTCTAGAGAAATTTCCCCGAAAGGCAGACAGAGGCCCCCACAAATATTGGCGGTGATTTTAGATGAAATGACAAACGTAGTATGAAAATAGGTTTAGCAAAATTGAGGTCCGCTTACTAGATAGCAGGAAGACAGAAAGGGCACTTTCATGGTCAGCTGAAAACCCTATCAAAATACCATCCTGAAATTACTTTAAGACTCTAGTATTAACTCATAACATCAGAGTGGCAATTTCAGATCACAAGAGCTTTCCAGACACAGAAACGAAACTACAGCTGTGAACTGGAACAAAATGCAAAAACAAACAAGGACTAAAGTCCAACTTAGCTGAGAGTTGTCTAGCAGCAGGAACATGCACAGAAAGGCTTCTGATTACAATGTTGACCGGCATGGAAGTGACAGAGGAGCAAGGCTAAATAGCGACTCCCACATCCTGATGGAAACAGGTGAACAGAGAGGATGATGCACACCAGTTCAATTCCACCAGTGGCCACCGGGGGAGCCCAAAATCCAATTTCACAACAGTTATCATCTGCTGAACTGAACTATGATATTGCAGATAAGGAACTTTTGGCAATCATTTCCGCTTTTAAGGAATGGAGACACCATTTGCAGGGGGCAACTCAACAGGTAGTAGTGCTCACAGATCACCGTAGTTTGGAATTCCTCAAGTCCGCCAGATGTCTCTCTCCTCGACAAGCTAGGTGGAGTTTGTTCCTAAACCAGTTTGATTTTGTCATCTCGTACCGCCCAGGTTCACGTAATGGGAAGGCCGATGCACTATCCCGAATCCACATGATGGACTCCGTGCCTGGGACCCCGTCTAAGATCGTCTTGTCGAATGCCAATTTCATAGGAGTGCTCCAGGACCGGGACCTGTGGGAGGAGATCAAGCTGGCCTATGATGGTGACGTATTTCTTGCTGCCCCACCTGACAATGTGAATCTTGTCTTTCAGAATGGTGTATGGCTTAGAGATCGCTGTATTTATGTCCCTGAGGCTGTGAGACTTCGAATTCTCAAATTGGTCCATGACTCCGTATTGGCCGGTCATCGGGGGGTACAGAAGACGCAGGAATTTTTAAGTAGTTTTTTCTGGTGGCCTACCTGTTTGAAGGATGTGAATGACTATGTCCGCTCTTGTGAGGTTTGTGGCCGGTACAAAGTTCCTCGTGTTTCACCTACTGGCCTTCTTAAGCCACTACCCGTACCATCTCGCCCTTGGGGGTCTATTTCGATGGACTTTATTGTGGAGTTACCCACCTCTGGCGGTAAGAATACTATTCTGGTGGTAGTGGACCGTCTAACGAAGGCTGCTCATTTTATTCCTTGCAGTGGTCTTCCCTCAGCTACAGAGACAGTGGATCTGGTTATCCAGAATGTTTTCCGGCTGCATGGGGTACCAGATGAGATCATCTCTGACCGGGGAATACAATTTACCTCTAGGTTTTGGAAAGGATTTTGTTCTGCACTCCACATTAATGTTTGCTTGTCTTCTGCATACCATCCTCAGACCAATGGGCAAACCGAATGAACCAATCAAACCTTGGAGCAATATCTACGCTGTTACGTCAGTCATTTACAGGATGATTGGCTGAAGCTTCTTCCGTTAGCAGAATTCTCATATAACAACTCACAGAGCAGTTCCACGAAGGTAACGCCTTTTTTCGCCAATTTGGGATATCATCCAAATATTTTGCCTAGGTCTCCGGTTGCTACTTCGGTACCAGCAGTTCAAGACAGAGTGACAGTGTTGCAACGTAATCTTGAAGTTTTGAAAGACTCCCTGACCGCAGCACAGGAGCGTTACAAGAAGTCGGCTGATAGATTCCGGAAACCGGCACCCATGTATAAGGTAGGAGACTCGGTTTGGTTGTCTACCAAGAATCTGAAATTGGGTGTTCCTTCGCAGAAGCTGGGGCAGAAGTTCATCGGTCCATTCAAGATCACTGTGATTGTGAGCTCTGTTGCTTGTCGGCTGAAGCTGCCACGAACTCTAAAGGTACACCCGCTATTTCATGTTTCTTTATTAAAACCAGTCTCTCTCAACACATTTCAGGGACGTATCGTACCTCCTCCTCCACCAGTGTTGGTTGATGGCGAAGAACAATTTGTTGTACAGGACATTATCGATTCAAGACTTCATAGGAACCGACTTCAGTATCTGGTTAGATGGCAGGGTTACTCTCCTGAAAACGATTCTTGGGAACCAGTAAGTAACATCAATGCTCCCCTGAAGGATGCTCAATTTCATCGTAGATACCCAGACAAGCCTGGTCCAGGATCGTCCTGAGGCCGTTTCTAGGGGGGGAGTAATGTCAGTATTCCGGGTTTTCCAAGTTACCTTGTGAATGATTTTGCCCTTCGTTAAGATGGAGTTTGCTGTTTTTGTCTGCCCTACTTCCTGTTCATTTGTTTAAAACCCAGGTCAGGTGTCAGCCTCTCTGCTGGAGTATTCTGCTTGGTTTCTCCATCAGCTCAGCTGCTTGTCTGCTGTACTTCTACCCGTGGCTCTGGACATTCTCTGCCTATGTAAGTTACGCTCTCAGTCTGCTGGCTTGGGAACTTAACCCTTGGTTCTCTCCTCCGGGTAAGAACTCTGTTTTGGAACTATGTTTGGGGCTTTGCTGCTGGACTTAGACTGTGTTTGCTACTTAATCCTTATTTCCTCCCCCCGGTGGGAGCTACAGGAAATTACACCAGTATAATTCTTTATGTGAACTAGTTTCTGGACTTACCCGTGTTTATGCCACACCTGGGATTAACCTGAGGACTTGTTTCTGGACTTCCCTGTGTTTACTTCATACCCGGATTTGACTCTTTCTGCACCAGCTGTGTTTGGATCTGCACGTCACCCGTCTCACTCACCTTGCCAAGGACTTTGGCCTAAGAACTCTTCTGTTTTGCTGTATATGGTTAAGGGACTTGTTTCATTATCAGTATATTGTTTGTGTGTTTTTGCTGTGTTACAAATACACTATTTGCACTAAAGAAACCCGTCTCTGTCTGTTCATTGCCCCATGCTACCAGAATCTTAGAGTTCCTACAATAGTATTACACCTGATGTGTCTGGGGGCTGCCCGCTGCAGGGGGGGGATTTTCACCCTCTTTTCCCGAAATCACAACTGGCAATGGCTGGACTGTGCCAGGGACATAGAAGGGGAACCTTGTGCTGTAAGCACCATATTGTTTGAATTGGGCGTTGGCCCAGCCGACAACGAAGAGGAAGAAAGAGGAAGAAGAAGGAGGAGGGGTTGATGAGTGAGAAAAAGGAGTAGAAGGAGGAGAGAGAGAATGTGGAGATGAGTGAAGAAGGAGGAAAGAGGTGTGGGGAAGGAGAATGAGGAGATAGAGAGAGACAGAAAGGTGTGGTGAAGAGAAAGGGGGAGAATCAGGGTGTGCGAAGGAGGTGGAGAGGGAAGAAGAAGAAACAGGAGGATTGGTTGAAGGGAGTGGAGAAGAAACAGGTGGAGAAGATAGGTGTGGTGGGGGAGTGGAGAAGAAGGAGAGAGAGGGTGAGGGAAAAAAGGAGGAAACAGATGTGGAGGAAAGAGATAGAAAGAGGAGAGGAAAGGAGAGTGAGAGAGAAGGAGGAGAGAAAGAGTGACAGAAAAAGGATGATAGAGAAGAACAACAAGAACAATAGAGAGGAGCAATGATGCCTTTTCCCTGTAGGGAGGGACGGTGTGCATACTGTGCAAAAAAAAACTCCCTATACAAATGGATTCTGCTGAGAGCAGACTGCGCAGATCCGATATCTCCCGTCTTATACACATAAAAATCACTTCCTGGTTTGCTCACATATCTTTCTGCACCACCTAAATGATGTAAGCTCTGCTGCTACTTCATACCATGTATTAGTATTCAGCAATTTAACATCAGCTAACTTCCCTTATTTTCCTTTCTACGTCATGCCATTCCGCAGCTTGAAGTCTGCCATTCTTATGAATTTCACATACTTTATACCTTCCAAAATTCTTCACATACTTAACACCTTTGTGTTCTGCCACTATCTTGGGGGCTGTTTTCTCGTCAGGAAGTAAAAGACCCTCCTGTTGCTTGGCCACCTTATTCCCCATGGCAAAAACCAAAATGAAAAACAAACAAAAAAAGGAAAAAAAAATAGCAAAAACTTCTAAAAATGAGTATATAAAAACTCCAAAAAAAACCCCAAAAGAACAGAAAACCATCAAAAACCTGGTACACGATCAAAAACTAAAAATTTTGATACAAAAGGAAAAACTTTTTTTTTTAAAAAAAGGAAAAAGTAAAGAGATTGAAGGAAAACTTAATAAAAAAAACATAAAAAACTTTAAAAAATATAAAAAAACAGAATAAAGACTTTCAAACGAGTAAAGAGTAAATAAAACAGCTATATTTTTTTCCCTTCTCTCTGCGCTCAACGCATTCAGAGACACACACTTCCCCTTTTCTTATGCTATTATATCCAATGTCACTAAAATCACGTATCTGAAAACACGTATGTCGCATCAAAAATTATAGATACAATTTGTTTCACTTCTTCACAAATAGCTACACATAGCCAGCATTGCAGAAACAGCCAGAAAAAAAAACAGATGTGACAGTGTGATTTACAATGCATATATCTCTGCTTGCAGCGTGGAAAAGGGGAAGTTCAGAAGAGAGAAAAAAAACTTTCTTTTACAATTGTATGCTCTTAAAGCAGCGATACATGACTCAAGCAGAAACAGATAGACGTCCGGGAGATGCCCCTTTATTGTTCTGTGACACGTGCAGGTTGCGCTGGGAACAGACTACTGCCAATCGCACTGGGCACACCTGTGCCCGGGCCGCCTAAGTGAGAAGCTCAACAAGCGGGAAAACTACCACCCCGGTCCGGTCGTCCTGACTGGATCGCCGGCACTACGGGAATCTGCAGTAGCCCTCTAAGTTATCACTACCCGTGCCTGGAGCCTGGGACTACCTGCCCCGGGACTCTACCTGTCCCTCCTATGTACGGGAATCCTGCAATAACTTATCGAGCGATTTGACCTCCTGCGGTCTGTTACCCAGCAACCACAAGCAAAACAGTCACTGTTCCTTTCTTCTCCCGGATCTTACACAAACACAGAACACATACACGGCACACAGCAGACACCTTGACTTATATCCCGGGGTTTGGATACAGGCTTTGGACTTTTTACACTACCTGGGAATGCGGTGGTGACCACACCTGACCGGCAAGAGGTATAGACCCGGACTGGGCACAGGGGACTTTCAGGTAAGATGATAACATTTTCTTACCTTACTTATGGAGCTGCGCAGTCTCCGTCCCGTGAACCAAGGCCGTGGCCAACACCTCCGTCTCTCCGGTCAGCAGAGTCCCGTGTGTTTCGTCCATGCCTCGCGTTGGGGGCCATTTGATATGGAAATTTGGTTTGGATAAATTTATCCCTGTGTGTGCTGTGGCCGTTCCCAGTAAGATTGAGTATTTTGAGCGCTCATCAAGAATGGACTGTACACCATTGTGACAGAAAAGCATTCCATCAATACTGATACTTTATTGTACATACATAGTTTTATAATTGCATATAGAAAGGAGTGGTTAGGGGTTGTTAGGGGTGGTTAGTTAATTACCATATTGTCTAGCTATTATTTCATTGGCTGACTGAGTACATAATGTATTTAACTGAGTACATGGCATATTCGGACTGAAGTCTACCTGGCAACAAGCTGATTTAGCCCTCTTGGATGTAGCTGTCACCCTTATCCTGCTATTTCAGCAAGACTTAGCGATATTCTAGACATTACTTCAGGACATCTGGCCTAAGTTCCTGTTTTTAGGTGTCTGAAACATACTGGAAAGTACAAAGAACCATCTGGCCTAGCTCATGTGGTTAAATTGAGCAATTGATTATAAACTAGCTGAGAATATAGATATATATATATATATATATATATATATATATATATATATATATATATATATATTTGTCTTTATGTAAGTATATATGATTTAAAGGAGTATACATGCAAGTGAGATCTATGTGATATATATATTTCTATCACAATACCATCTTACACAGGGACAAAGAGGGAGGTGCAGATGAAAGTGCAGGTTCCTTCATCAGGTGGGGGGGCATACTCGTTGGCAACGTCACTGGCACAGTTCACCTCATAGTACGCAAAAGTGCCTCTGCCAGTGGGAGGCGCCACCCACCATCAAACACACCGCCGTACTATGAGGGGCCAGTGCCAATGAGTGGGCCCCCCCTGCTTGCTCAGGATCACAGCACTTGCAAAGTTGAAATACTTACCTCTCCCTGCTCCACCGCCGTGACGTATTCCGCGTTTCCTGGGCCCACAAAAATCTTGAGCCAGCCCTACCCCCCCACAACTTTAGCCAAATGACCCCCAGTTTTCAATGCCTAACTTTTATTATAAAGTAAATTAAGATTGACAAGCTTAAGTAATAAGAATTGATGTTTTTGGCATTAAAATGGGCACAGTAGGTGTTTTCCTGTCCTCCACTCACTGCCGACTTTGATTCCCCATTGACTTGCATTAGGTTTCGTGTTTCAGTCGGCCCCCGACTTTTCGCAATAATCAGCCGATTTCACCAGAGCCGACTTTTGACAAAGTCGGGTTTCGCGAAACCCGACTCGATCCGAAAAAAGTAAAAGTCGCTCAACTCTACTCGTTTGTACTTTTCCTTCCTGTGTGTAACAGAGTTTGGGATTCAGCTTCCTGTTCACACTGTGTGGCGTTTTACCCAGTGTGTACAGGTGATCGCTGGCCGTGGATTCTGTCACTATTCACTAGCAGCAGTTTTCCATCTCTGCACGGTGGACCCCGGGTAGCGATTGTGCTTTATTATTTATTCTATTTAGTGCAATCCGCCAACCCTAACAACATGTCTCTGCAATTTCATGGACTTGTGAATGGCCCCATCTATAAAATCAAAGGTATGCGTACTATCCGTGAAAATCACGGACAGCATTGGTATGCAAAAATCGGACATCTGACTGAGCCCTTAATAAAACATTTTAAGTATTGATTCTGAAAAAAAAACAAAGAAACCACTGGTGATATAAAGTCATTTAAAAAGGAATGACTTAGGCTTCTTTCACACTTCTGTATTTACAATCTGCACAGGATCCGTCAAAATGTTGAAATGACGGATCCTGTGCAGATTGTTAAAAACGGGTGCACTGGGCCCATTTTTGTGACGGACCCGTCGAGGCTATGTGCACCTGTTGTGTATGCGTCTCAACTGCAAAAACGCATGCACAACACAACCCAGGTTAAAAATAAAAAAAATAAAAAAATCGCAATATTCTTATCGTCCGGCGTCCCGCGCAGCGTTACCGATGCTCGTGATGCTCCCGGCAGCTGGCGTTCCCAGTAATGCCTTGGGCGCAATGACCTCTGATGACGTAGCGGTCTCGCGAGACCGCTACGTCATCGGGTCATTTCACAATGCATTACTGGGAACGCTAGCTGCCGGCAGCGTCACAAGCATCGGTAACGCTGCGCGGGACGCCGGAAGGTAAGAATATTGTGATTTTTTTTTTTTTTTTAACCTGGATTATGTTGTGTATGCATTTTCGCAGTGGAAAACCGCTGCGAAGACGCATACACAACAGGTATTTTTTTTTTTTAACATTATATCTTGTTGTTACTATTGATGCTGCATAGGCAGCATCAATAATAAAAAAAGAGAGAGAGCGAGCGAGAGAGAATTTCCCTGACTGGAAATTCTTCCACGCATGCTCTGTTTCAAAAGACGGAACCCGTCGCTGGATTCCTGCTTTTGACAGTCAGCTACGGATCCTGCGCCCATAGGCTTCCATTATAGCCAACGACGGGCAGCGCAGGACCCGTCGCTGAGCGATTTTCCGACGTACAGAAAAAAGTTCCTCTGAACGTTTTCTCGGCGCGATGGACAGCAATTTTCCAATTTTGATGCATTTCGACGGATTTCGATGGGAGCTCAAAGACGGAAGTGTGAAAGAGGCCTTACTGCTAAAATCAAGATTTTATGTTAAATGCATTTTTATCTGAACATTTTTTTCATATCACTATCTGTAAAAAAAAAAGTAATTAGAAATCTTGCAACTTTCAAAATGTCCACTGGATTTTTTTAGACTCTTACCTTCTGTTCTTTCAGGAAACAAAATATGTAAATTAACAGCAATAGACTGATTCACACCCTATCATTTTTATTGAAGCCGCTAATCCGCATGTGAAAAGGTCACTGTAAAGGGAAAGGATGTGGTGGGGAACTGTGACATCGCCAAAGGTACATCCTGTATTTAGATGTGTTACCTGTCTGTAATGATAATGAGACTACTG
Source organism: Ranitomeya variabilis (assembly GCF_051348905.1). Lineage (NCBI taxonomy): Eukaryota > Metazoa > Chordata > Amphibia > Anura > Dendrobatidae > Ranitomeya > Ranitomeya variabilis. Next base: position 285,919,705 of record NC_135235.1, read on the forward strand.
AAACGTCTCAAGAGAGTATGTTTAAAATTGCTATCTTATTTTTAATACAGATTGTAATAAGAAAAAAAGGCAACATTTTGTACAAAATAATAGCCCAAAAAATTATTTAAATAGGTCATTTTCTGATGATAAATTCCCTTTAAGGGTTCTTTTACACTTACCATGGTTTTGTGTCCCATTTTTGCACCCCAAATAGATTTCTATGGGGCCACAAAAATTCCACTGATTGCCATATGGCCGCGAGGGCTGTATTTACGGCCATGAAAAAAATATCGAGCCTGCTCTATATTTTTCACGGCTTATGGACACATCCCCCATTGAAAATCAATGAGGCCGCAAAAACAATGGAAGCTTGATTTCGCTGTGCGCCGTGACTTCCAGTTTTGCGGAATGCCATTTTTTTCCCAATACTTTTACCATAGTATTGGATACCTGAAAAACGGCGATCTGCAAGTTTTTTAGTGGTCCGTTATTGCGGCAGACTGTGAAAATTGCGGCGATACAGCCCGCAATAACGGGCCGCAAAAAACCACGGTAAGTGTAAAAGAAGCCTAAGACATATTCTAGCAAATAATCTCATTTACTTTAGGTTAATTTAACATTAATTGTTGCTGTGGATGTAATACTAGCATATCAGATATATGTAAAATTTTACAAGCTATTCTTACATTTCGAATTGGAAAGGCAGGAATTTTCATAAGATTGAGTTCTAAAAGATGAAGCCGGACAAATCGCTACGGCACGATGACACGGTGCCTAAGGGTAGTTACATGTGTGTTGCTGAAGGGCGGCAGTGGCAGCATTAAGTATTTATACCATTTAGACAGCTTGGGTAACAATCTGTGACGCTCGGGGGTTAGAAAGATCATGCCTGTCTCTGCCAATGATGATGGATCAATGCTGTCTGCGGCCAAAATGTAGCTACGAGCTGGATGAACCTTAAATCCGTAAAGCTTCCAATTTTACTTCTTGAATCCCGCGCTGCCGGCTATGTGTACCAGTTTTATTTCCCGAGACCCGTCTGAATTCGCAGGCCAGATTAGCCCAGGGGCAGTTTGGCATGCGGAATAAAGATAGTCACATATTTAAAGATTACTGTCTGCCACCTCAAAAGCCATCGGAACACTGCTGCTGCTTGTGGAGGGTCTTTGGTGTTCATCGCAGCCCCGATGTCTGTCCAAATCCGGCTGAAAAGAGTGATTTACATGATGAGTTCATTGATGCCAAGATGTGTTGTGCCAGCTCGATTCTGGAAGGCATAGTAACCATACAGCTGGCGGTGAGGGTCACTAACATGGGGCTCCAAACTGGCAGCAAACCAGGGCTTTAAATATCATGTCATCCTGTTACAGTTTACAGGGTTTTTTTGTTTTGTTTTTTCGTTATGACTCGGCCTTACAAATAGACTTGACTTTTAACTTGGCATTGCAAATACAAGAGTTTAAATGTGATTATAAAATGTTATAAGGAGGATCAAATCACATGCCAAAACTCACATGGAATACCTTTTAAACACCTTAAAGGGGTATCCATCCTAAAACAGCACCACTCTTACCTATAGGCAGGATCTGGTATTGCAGCTCAGCCCTATTTACTTAGACGATAGAACTTTATTGACAATCTTCAGCCATGGTTGAATAAAAAAAAATAGACTTTTATTATAGTTGTGAAAGAAAGTTTAAAAAAAAAAAGAAAAATTAGACTTTTGTCATAGTAGTGAAAGAAAGTCAAAAACTATAAGAAAACTAAAAAATAAGAAAAGATCAATCAAGACAGCTAGATCTGTCATGACAATGAATGACCATGATTCTGATAATGAAATCCTAGAAAACTAGGGCTGTGTTTACCCGGTATGATCGTGGGTGTCAAATGGCTGCCGATTGGGCACATGAAAGCTGATCAGTGGTCATTTAATACCACCATTCTATAGGCACAGAAAGTTTGTTACTATGATCTTTCTGTGCACATAGAATATCATGTTATCGGCAGCACATCCACTGCTTACTTGATGTGCTGCCAAGAACAATGATTTTTAAGCTTGCTTAAAAATCGTCTCGCCCAACGAACAAGCGTTTTGCTCAATCTTTGGGTCATTGCTGGCCTGATTGGATAGTTAAGAATTAACATTCTTACAAACACTTATTCCCTTATCATCTACTTGTCCAAATGGACCCTATACCTTAGGAGAAGAATGCTTTTGTATGTGATGGGTGCAATGACTACAAAATAATTGCCAATTTGCAAAAGAATAATGGAAAATCAGTACAGAAGTCAAAGCCCGCTATGTTGGTGCAGCGCCCCAGAGTCCTGGTCGTTGCAGTACTGTGGCTCCGCCACTATGGGGAGCTATGGTGCGTCTGATGGCACTGAAGGAGTTCATCTGATCAGGTATCACAGACACCAATACATTTCACAGCTGGGCCTCCGGGGGGAGCTAAGGGTGCTATTCATTAGGCCACTCCCCACCATAGTGGGTAAACTGGGGGTCAGGCAGGAAGTTAGATCAGAAAGCTGACTGGGTTGGAACCAGGCAACACCTTGTGCCAGAGGGTGTTGTGGGGGAAGATACAGTAGGGTCTCTGTCAGGGGTGGGATCCTGACAGAGGCTTGGCAACAAGAAAGAACGTAACGGGACCGTGCCTGCTCCGGGTAGCAGCAGTCCCTAAGAAAGGATTAGAAGCGAGATAGATTGTGCTGAGTGAGAAACGAGATCACGCAAAGGAGAAATACCAGTAGGAGTCGTGCTGTAAGACCGAAGCAACATCCTACTGAGGCGCACTACCAGTGGCCGGAACGCCGAGGGAGTAGAATAATATTCAGCTTCAAGCAATACTCCAAACCGCGGCAGGGCAGTCAGTCTAAGGCGGGCTGTCTAACACATATCACCTATGCAGTCTTGGGGGGCAACTTGTGGAGAGGGGCGACTCTAGGGTCCCGGAAGAGCTCCGAGCCTACCCGTCAAACAGGTGCCGTCCCAACCAGAACACCAGGGAGGGACGGAGGATTAGCAGAACATCATCTAATCGAGTTGTGAGGGAACATCAGAAACAGACACAACAGTTGTGGGGTACTTTCCGTAAGCACAGCAGGGAAGGACCACAACACATAGCGCTAGTAGGAAGGCACCGATTTCCACCTGTGAAGAGAACTCTGGAGGTGCCATTGGACCGGCCGGACTTGCGCAGCCTGGTGAACCGTGTTCCGGACTGAGGACCCAGAGATCTTCAGTAAAGAGGTAAAGAGACTGCAACCTGGTGTCCTCGTCATTTACTGCACCGCACCACCACAGCATCCCCACCATCATTCACACCTATTATTCACTGTGCGCCCCACGGCAGGGTCATGGACCGGGGCCTAGCCGCCGTGACAACCCCAGAGCAGAGACTCATACAGGCCCGGTACCGGGTACCCCTCAGCCCTGCGGCAGTGGGGGCGCTGTAACCTGGCGTCACGAACAGGATCTACTTAAGCCTGAAGAATCAGGTCATGTGTGCCTTGGAACTGTGATTTACTGTGCTTGGACTGTACTTTATTGCAAAGACTGTGGATTGCCACTTGCCGCCAAAAGTTCCCGCCAAAACCGCCGCCATTACAGCGCTAAAGAGAGCGCAGGAGAAGAAGAAGGGCGTGGAAGTGGGCGTGAACAAGCTGAAGAGCGCGAAAGACAATGGCCGCCCAGTCTAAACATTCCGACCCCTTGAGGACGTGTCCGTCAGCAGCCGAGATCCGCCTCCTGATCCTCAATGGTGGGCAGAGACAGAGAAAACGAAACCGCCCACGCAGGAGAGAGCGGGAAAAGGACCAGGAAGAAGGAGTGAGCGACATGGAGGACGCCATGGCGAGCCGCCCGGAGCCGGAGCGTGGGGTCGGAGCAGAGGACTCCCCCAGCCACCCGGAGGGGCACCGCAGCCAGGCCTCCACCGCTGATGCTGAATTCCTGCAGGCCGGAGTGGACGAGCTCAGCGACCGACCCCGGCGGATGCAGCTGAGCACTGAGGCCGGGTGGAAGAAGGCCATCATCAGGAGCCTCACCAGACGTCTGTCGGCAGCCTCATCTGGTCCGGAGCAGGAAAGAAGTCCCAATTCTCCGAAGCTGAAAAGCAAGGCCCTGCCGGAAAGCGAGATGCTGCAAACAGAGATGACAACGCCGCAGCGCAAGGCCCCGCAACCAGCGTTCCAGACCCCAGCGGAGGCAGAGCAGACCGGCACCGGAGGGACCGCATCTGAAGTAGGTATGAAGGACGACCCTGCCCTGACGACCGACACCACTCCAGCGACTGCTAGTGCCACAGCTGCTGACCTCTTTCCAGTGACTGATCTTGCAGCAGCCGCTACCTCTGCTGCAGCAAATGCCCATACTCAAGCTGCGCAGACCTCCATCGCTGCGCATGATTTAACCATACATGAAAGACGGATTAACGGCGTTTGTCCAGCACTGGGTGTGACCCTGGACCTCACTTTGCCCAGGCCGGGAAGGGTTAAGTGCCGGGTGCAGCCCTGGAAGCCGTCCCACTAAACCTCGGAAACCTGAAACTGTACATAGTTAACTGTTTGTTTCCCTGCTTTTTGCTGCTTTAAACCCGACTAGGGTTTACTCTTAAAGGGATCCCTTTGTTTACCCGGGATCCCTTCCTCTGCTTTTGCTTTTGTTTCCTGTTTCCCCATTGTTATCAAGAACTGCCGCAATCATGAACAGTGCATGATACAAACTGCTTGTAAATAGTTTGCACCTTCTTAAAGGGGCTTCTTACTGGTTTTACTTAAAGAAGGACTCTTTGTGAAGATACCACACTGGAACCTTTGCTGAGTATGGACTGGTAGCTTGAGAAGGCGTGCTACTTCATAGAGACTTGGTCCCCTCATAAAGGGGATGTTCATTTGTTGCGCTTAAACCGTGATATTGCTTTAAGATTGGACGCAGTAATGTCTTGACCAAAGAAAGTGATGATAATGTTTACATGAGAAAGTTATATGTATTTAATTAGTTAATTGTGAAGAAAAGCTGATGATGTTCTCTGAGAAGGAAAGAGTGAAAGATAGAAGAAGGATGCAGTGGGCCCGTAGGGATAGACGTGGTGTCCAGCATGCATGATAGAAAGAAAGATAATGAGAAGGCTTAATGTTCAATAGAAAATGTTTTGATAATGTTGAAAGATAGTTAGGATAGAAGGTAAACCCTGAGTCCTCATAGGAGTCATGTAGAGATGGCTCAGTGCTCTTAAACTGAAAGTAATGTTATGTTCTATACTGTGTATAGTAGTTGAAAAGGCAGTAGGCCCTGGCGGAACGGGGCGGTCCTGTAACAGAAAGGAGAGGCAGTAGGTCTGGTGCCGATAGGACAGGCGGTCCTGCAGATCTAAAGAAGGGGAATTAAAAAGTTAAACTACCTTATAATGTGATTATAGGAAGGTCTTTAGTGGGTTCAGAGTGTATATCCTTAAAGGCAATGTTAAATTATTGTTCAACAATTTTGTACTTAGTAGAATACCCGGTTGGGTAACAGGAGTTATTTATAGCCTGTAATTTATAATGTTAACCATGTTTGTAACGTTCAAGTGTCCTTACCTCCCATAAAGGGAAGCCTGTTCAAGTATACTTATTGTTATTGCACTCAACAAAACTGTATGTCTTTTTGCTAACTTGTATTGTTGTTTTCTTCCCAGTCCCGGAGTACTGTGTTTAACCAGGGGGGAGTGCAGCGTCCCAGAGTCCTGGTCGTTGCAGTACTGTGGCTCCGCCACTATGGGGAGCTATGGTGCGTCTGATGGCACTGAAGGAGTTCATCTGATCAGGTATCACAGACACCAATACATTTCACAGCTGTGCCTCCGGGGGGAGCTAAGGGTGCTATTCATTAGGCCACTCCCCACCATAGTGGGTAAACTGGGGGTCAGGCAGGAAGTTAGATCAGAAAGCTGACTGGGTTGGAACCAGGCAACACCTTGTGGCAGAGGGTGTTGTGGGGGAAGATACAGTAGGGTCTCTGTCAGGGGTGGGATCCTGACAGAGGCTTGGCAACAAGAAAGAACGTAACGGGACCGTGCCTGCTCCGGGTAGCGGCAGTCCCTAAGAAAGGATTAGAAGCGAGATAGATTGTGCTGAGTGAGAAACGAGATCACGCAAAGGAGAAATACCAGTAGGAGTCGTGCTGTAAGACCGAAGCAACATCCTACTGAGGCGCACTACCGGTGGCCGGAACGCCGAGGGAGTAGAATAATATTCAGCTTCAAGCAATACTCCAAACCGCGGCAGGACAGTCAGTCTAAGGCGGGCTGTCTAACACATATCACCTATGCAGTCTTGGGGGGCAACTTGTGGAGAGGGGCGACTCTAGGGTCCCGGAAGAGCTCCGAGCCTACCCGTCAAACGGGTGCCGTCCCAACCAGAACACCAGGGAGGGACGGAGGATTAGCAGAACATCATCTAATCGAGTTGTGAGGGAACATCAGAAACAGACACAACAGTTGTGGGGTACTTTCCGTAAGCACAGCAGGGAAGGACCACAACACATAGCGCTAGTAGGAAGGCACCGATTTCCACCTGTGAAGAGAACTCTGGAGGTGCCATTGGACCTGCCGGACTTGCGCAGCCTGGTGAACCGTGTTCCGGACTGAGGACCCAGAGATCTTCAGTAAAGAGGTAAAGAGACTGCAACCTGGTGTCCTCGTCATTTACTGCACCGCACCACCACAGCATCCCCACCATCATTCACACCTATTATTCACTGTGTGCCCCATGGCAGGGTCACGGACCGGGGCCTAGCCGCCGTGACAACCCCAGAGCAGAGACTCATACAGGCCCGGTACCGGGTACCCCTCGGCCCTGCGGCAGTGGGGGCGCTGTATTGGCATCTTTCTTAATCTTGATTTCACATGTCCTAAAACGAGTGGTACAATTGGCAAGCTTTAAAAAAAATAAGTTTTTCGATACTCTGTTAAGAGATGTTTATTCTATATGTGTCTATATGTGGTTTTCTGATGGCTACAGCCTGATGAGGGTTTTGCTAATATGTCATGATAATGTATTGATTTTATTTTGTAGAAAAGTAGAATTCTTAGGTCACGTTCACACTATTAGTACTGAGTCAGTATTTTACATCAGTATTTGTAGCCAAAACCAGGAGTGGAACAATCAGAGGGAACGTATATTAGAAACATATGCACCACTTCTGTATTTATCACCCACTCCTGGTTTTGCTTATAAAAATTGATGTAAAATACTGACCAAATACTGAATGTGTGAATGTGGCCTTAATAAAATTTCAGGAAAGGCTAGAATGGACACATGGGTAAGACTTTGCGCCTTATCATCAGATGCAGGATTATAATGACAGTTAACACCTCTTTACACCTCTGATAAGACAGGTTCAACCATTGACTTGCTCTCTTCCTTCACAATGACTTTTTTCATCAGATACTTCACTACAAAAGATAAGGTCATGATCCGACTGTTGTGGCTAATGTGCATGTTTTATTTCCTGAAAAAACAGGAAGTTAGAGGCTAAAAAAAGCCCCAGTGGCCAGTTTGAAAATTACAATATTTCAGTTTTTTTATCTTAATACAGATTGTGATATGACAAAAAACAACTTTCCAACATTTTGTAGCACAAAAATATAATTTAATCAAGAGGTCTTTTTGTCATGATAGATTCCCCTTTAGTGACTTAAGGGAATAAAATCGTTCATAGAAAGCCTTCATTTTTTTTAGCTGGAGATTATCTTTACCAGGGTTATTTACACTCTTTGGTGCTATTCCTGCGAACAAAAATACCCAAACTTAAACAGAAACTTGATGGACCCAATAAGGTTGCATTGGTACCTGTTTATAAATGTCAACACAAAAAAATGGTCAATTTTCGGGAACATTCTTACTTCTGTTCCCTTCGTGTAAGGAATATTTGCCAGTTATCCATCTATAACAGTCATCTATAATATAAAGCCAAGTAACATAACCCATTTGCAGGCTTGGACTGGCCTACAGGAGAACAGGAGAATCCTCCGGTGGGCCGCTCTGAAAATTCTCTACCCAGTTCATTGGTATATAAATCTGTGATTGAGGATAATGTCACATTTGCATGTAGCTGAAAAGTAGAGACCTGGAGTTGGTTACTGGTGGGTTCTTTTCACCCTAGTCCAACACTGCTGTCCATCTATATGTTTTTGCATCTTCTTTATTAGGAAAAGTAAACCCAACTTTGCAGTGGAGACAAATCTGCGTGGAAATGGCATCAGGTTAGCACGGGTCACAAAGATTTGATTCTTTTACCAGAAATAAAAGCATTTTTAATTTTTCCATGAAGCAACATAAAGAAAGATGGACGTTTTACTACTTGTGTCTTAGCCAAGCCCTTCCTAATCCATCTTATGCTTAACAGATATCAACACTTGTGCTCGGAGATTTGTCTTGTATAAATACCCTCAAGAAATAAATAAACTGTAGGCTCTCTCTCCATCGCTCTCTTTTCCTCTGCCGATAATGTCCCCAGCTGCTGTCTGAGCCTGTGCTTCATTCTAGAGATAGCTCAGTCTTCGGTAGTAATATAGGGTAAGAAGCTCAGAAACCATTGTGGATTGCTTTTCAATTACTACGACATTAATCCTTGTATTTATGAACATAACATATTAAACAAAGGGGAAAAAAAACATAACAATGCCCCGACTATGAGATTCCTATGTTATAATTTTGGCATTCATTTCAACGACAAGCATACCTGTGGTTTTGTTTCTATTCTTTGTTGCAAATCCTAATTAATCCTCGACAGGCAGGATGGTGATGAGACCCAGATATCTGTTTTCATGAATCGAGCAGATCAGGAAGAGGGGGAGAAAGGAAAAAAAATTGCAAATTTGGGCACCTGCCAAGTGGCTCGCCAGACTCCCTATAGGCTCCTTCAGATAACAGATACGAGTCTTATAGACAGGTGGTCATCTCGGCATAGTATTGGTGTTAAATGCACAGCCATACATTGTACAAGCTGTGGCTTTAAACTAAGCCTAGTGGCTTTTAGTCTAGAGTTACCGCATGTTGGCTGACAGCCAGTCTTTCGTGTGTATCCGTGTTAAAAAAGAAAAGGTTATACATCACAAAGTTACGCAAGAACGGAATATATTAATATGTGTTTTATAAAAGGATTGATTGCATTACTTAATTATAAAATTAAAAAAATCATGAATAGTTGATAAAAAATGTCCACTGAAATATTATGGGAAAAGAAAATGCACCTATCAAAAGGGTATTGTTTGCTTAATGTAGAGGGAAAATATTCTAGCCTCTCCAAAATCCCCTAAAAAATGTAAAACCAGTATGTGGACCGATCAGCAGATTTTCTTGAGGGCTAGATATTCCTATAATTCAACAAAATGCAAAAAAGTTTAAAGCATACCTGTATTTTCACACAAAACCTGCAAAGAAACATAATCATGATGTTATCACCTCCTAAAATAAGCTAAAACTGCTTGCTCTTGGTGCACATAAGAGCCTAATATGTTAAAGATCTGTCCTAATTCTTAGGATCTGCATTTTCACATACAGTATTTTTAAATGGGTAAGCCATCTTCTTCAACATTCTACCAGTATTATCTATCCTGGAACTTCATTTAGATCACTTCCCAGCATACATTGCATCTGCCATTATCCAATGGCTTGCTTAACAGAACTGAAACCTCTCTGTTATGTCTGTATGCAGATTAAAATACATTAGATCCAAAAAGGAGACAAAGACCTGCCCCCACATCTTTTAAAAAAACAAAGACCTGCCCCCACATCTTTTAGAAAAACAAAGACCTGCCCCCACATCCTATAGAAAAACAAAGACCTGTTCCCACTTCCTGAATAGAGTCAAAGCCCCGCTAACATTTCCTAAAGAGAGACAAAGCCCTGTTCCCTCTTCCTATAGACAATGATCCGGCCTTCTTTCTGTAGAGAAGCAAAACCCCGTTCCCTCTTCTCCTAGAGACAAAGACCTGCCCACACTTTCTGTATAGAGATGAAGCACCAATCCCACTTCCTGTAGTGAGACAAAGTCCTGCCCCACTTCCTGTAGAGAGACAAAGCTATGTCTCCACATCCTGTAGAGAGACAAAGACTTGCCCATACTTCCTCTAGAGAGGCAAAGCCCTGTACCCATTTCCTGTAGAGAGATAAAGACTTGGCCTTGCTTCCTGTAGAGAGACAAAGTATTTCTCCCACTTACTAAAGAGAAACAGAAAGATCCATCCTCCACTTCTTGTAAAAAGACAAAGACCTTTCCCTACTTCCTGTAGAGAAACAAAGTTCTTCCCCCACTTCCTGTAGAGAGAAAAAGACCTGCCTCCACTTCCTGTAGAGAAACAAAAACCTGCCCCACTTCCTATAGAGAGTCAAAGCCCTGCTTCCTCTTCCCGAAGAGAGACAAAGTCCTTCCCCCACTTCCTGTAAAGAGACAAAAAGACTCATCCCCAACTTCCTGTAGACAGACAAAGCCCTTCCCCCACTTCCTGTAGAGAAACAAAGTTCTTCCCCCACTTCCTGTAGAGAGACAAAGACCTGCCTCCACTTCCTGTAGACCGACAAAGACCTTCCCCCACTTCCTGTAAAGAGAGACAAAGCATTGCGCCCTATTCCTGAAGAGAGACAAAGACCAGCCCCACTACCTGTAGAGAGACAAATCTCTGCCCCATACTTCCTGTAGATAGACAAAGCCCTGCCCCTATTTCCTGTAGAGAGAAAATGACCTGCTTCCACTTGCTATAATACCTTCCTGTGTTTCTGCTTAGACATGGATTACACTTTACAACAGGCAGTGAACAGCAAGACAGACAAAGGCAAAAAACACCTCTTTTCAGTGGTAAAACAACAATTTTTAGACAAAGTGATTGTCTATTCATCCCATTGTCTATCAAATGAGAACAAGTTGTCAGAAAGTGCAGTTATCGTGTATGCTGTTAATGATGACTTTCTAAATTGTGTCTCAATAGATAAGTGATAGGTAGCTTATTCTAAGCTTGCACAATTCTTACCTAAAAAGTAAATGTCCAAGATTTCTAGATACAACCATGGAAAGTACTTGCTTTCATAGCTGAAAAATATCTGACTTCAATTTCTCATATCATGTTACATGTGTCATGGAAAAACGGACCCAGTGTTGCATATCTTATCATCATTAATGTCACTCAGCCATGCACTCTAACTGTAATGTCGGCCTATCATCTGAAATAAAATGACAGTATTTGATTTGCGAAAACAGATGCACTTCTGTGCGGAACACATATTATACGTATAAATCATTATGGTAAAGTAACATCAGTAGTTGTTTTTTTAATTACATGATGATAAATGACAGCTGATAATATTTCCATGTGGTTGTATTTATTTTCAGGATTGCCAGTGAATTGTTATGAAATACATGGCATGGGTCAGTGACATAGGCAGAAGGGGCACATGTAGCATAAAGGCTGGGAATGCAGCTGATGTAGAGCTCTTAGAGAGAGATTAGCAGACTAGTTAGTCTCGTCTCTTTAGCTATTGAGTGAAGAGACCCTGTAATGGTCTCCCCTCGATAAAGAAATGTCTACAATCAGCAAACAACAGGGTTGATGGAAAGCAATGAGTAAAGTAAAAAATGACTAAAAGTCATACCTTATACACTGGTTTGTGCCCTGTAAAGCTCAAGGCTCAGTGGCACAAACTGACCATTAGACCTCAACCTTAAAACTGTGAAACTCTCTGCAACCGTTCTACTGTTCTGCAAATCAATTTAAGAGACCGTGTCCACCAAATATGAGAGTAATCACCAAGTACTTAACCTATTTAGAGACCGTAACGAGAATGTATGTGTGATTCTAGTGTAGCAATTAACTTGGGAAAATAGGTACAGCTAAAAACTGCAACTCACCTTGCCAGTTCCTGTACAGACTAGAGATCTTGAGCCCGCAATCTCTAGTCTCCCGATCACTTCATGTTCCTCCTAAAGATCCAGCGTGCAGAGCAGAGTGTAAATTATTTACCAAAGGAAAAGTGTGCTGAAAAAGGAAAAGATCCCAGAGTGAGTAAAATAAACCACAAAATACAAAATAAAGTACATACTGTGAGATAATATGCCACCTTCTTCCTAAAAAGAAACAGAATATAGGTGCAAAGTAAAAAACAGAAACAGCAGAAATAAACGGTAGCTGGAATTTCACTGACTGGCTTTAAATTACAGCAGAATGGCTAGACATCCAAATGAGGCAATCACTAGCAGGAAATATTAGCAGGGGGGGATATATAAAGCCGCACCCAAAGGGTGATAGGGAAGGCAAATGAGTAAATAAAAATACCTGTTACCCTAAACAGACTGCGGCAAGGGTAACAGAACCTAAACCCCCAGAGAAGAGGTGTATCTGCTGTGATAGAGAAGCAAACCACAAAACACAAGCTCAAGGGTTCGAACCGAGAAGTATAGCGGTATGTGTCGCTTAAAATGTTGGAACCATTAAGCTCTGTGCATCTCAGTGAGAAAATAAAATATTTTTCATGATTTCCATCGAAACAAGAAAATACAGTGCCATTTACGCTGCTTCTTACTTGTAGGAGGGTGATTAAAGAGGATAGTCTCATATCAGTAACTCCATGGTGAGTAACATATAGACAAGATTTCTGTCTTTGCCCATAATAGCAAACATTTTCTTACTGTTTGAGTTTCTCAGTGGCCCTTGGCCAGGGCTTAAATTAGACTCTTAATACACCACCACAGCACCCTTAGCACAGACTTCAGCCTCTGGCTATATGTCAATTTCCAAGCAATCCCTCTGAAATCTTCATGTTCTAGGACTTGTCCATCTATCACTTCATCCTCACATGGTAGCCAGGTCCTCCTCAAACTTCATCCCTGTTTGTCTTTTCTCACAGCCCACCATCATGCACCTTGGTGGCTGACCACCAGTCCCAACTCTCCAGAGATCTCACTGTCACTGGGGCACTTACTGCTCACAAACTCACCAAATGTGGGAAACACACCATGTTATATGGAAGCACCTCAAACCCACCTGTAGATGTGTGTTGGTGCCATGCTTTTAGCATCACAACATCCAATGTGAATTCTGCACGGAGCATTAAGCAATGGACCCTACTGGCTGACATTTCTAGAGTCTTCAACTAACAAAGGACTGGTACTCGCCCCCATCTCTTTAAGAGCCGACTTGATTCTTATTGTACTCTTGATATATGGTAATTGCTGTTATGTCTCTATATGCAGCTATGTGCATATGTTTATATATTGTCTTTCTTGTATATGTTTTATGCCTTTCAATCTGTTAAATGTATATATTTGCTTTTTGATGTACCTGTTAAATAGGGAAAGCATAGCACTGAAGTTTGCCCACTAGATGACGAACTAGTAAATGTAGGAGGGGTCAGCTGCAGCTAAGAGAGGGAGCACTTCATCATTTGAGTCAGAAGGGCCCAGGTGCCCAGACAGTCCACACGGTCTTAAGTGCCCAGGATGATAGCCGCGACCACGCAACGTTCACTAAGGGAAAAGCCCAGCTATTCACAGCATCGGGCCTGATCAGCAGTAGGCCAGTATAGCAGCAAGCAAGGAGACTAAAGACAGAAACCGTGACAGGACGAGGACGCAGGTAGCTCCAGTATGTGGCAGCTTATAGCATGGGCAGATACCCTCAGATCCGGCATGAAACGGCTGAGGAAACTCTCAGATGCAGTAAGCTTGGACCAAGAGTGTGCTGGGTCATCCCAAAGTACAGTACAGATGGGCAGGTTGCTCCCCAAGTGGCCACTTACTTTGGAGGCTGATAATCTCTTGTCTGGGGCTAAACAGACTAAGGAAGGTCTATCCGTAGCAGAGCTGAATTGACCTGGGCATGTGCTGTGTAACAGAAAGGAAAGTGCAGGGAAACAGGAAGAAATGTGCAATGTGAAACCTGTTGTAAATGCTGTGAAAAATATGGATGTGCTGTGTAAAGAAAATAGTAAAGTTGTTTATATGAAAGTTGAAAGGACTGTGTCTCAATCTGTGCAACATCATCTAAAGGGAGCCTACAGCAGAGCAGAGGGGACCCTGACGGCGCAGAAAGTGGAGCCACATGTATGCAAAGTAATGGACATTATTTTCATGTGAAGGGAGGCCAGGGCACAGACGCCCTGGTATCCTTGGCCATGACAATGGCCCTGGCTCTCTCTCATACCTACATAACTTGCCTGGGAATGTCTAAAGTCTGTGATTTAATGGCTAAACAATACGGTATCATCTTATACATTACAACAGTATCAAACATATTAGGCACATTAATAAACCACAGTGAAAACTTCACAGTGCAAGAGGGCAAAAAAGAGACCTTTTCAGTTTACCTCCCTTTGTAGTATACAGTTTCTTACTGTATGACAACCTCAATGCCAATGAGAGTCTCATTTTTTTTTTCCTGTTGGCTTCAGTATACTTTGCTTCAAGTGGAGAATAAACATCATGTGGAGAACCTATGACTCCTTGTTTGCAGTGGGACATAATGGCATACAGTTGGAAGGAAACTATGGCATCTCTTAAGCTGGCCATACACATTAAGGTACCTTCACACGAAGCGACGCTGCAGCGATAGCGACAACGATGCCGATCGCTGCAGCGTCGCTGTTTGATCGCTGGAGAGCTGTCACACAGACCGCTCTCCAGCGACCAACGATGCCGAGGTCCCCGGGTAACCAGGGTAAACATCGGGTTGCTAAGCGCAGGGCCGCGCTTAGTGACCCGATGTTTACCCTGGTTACCAGCGTAAAAGTAAAAAAAACAAACATTACATGCTCACCTGCGCGTCTCCCAGCCTCTGCTTCCTGACACTGACTGAGCTCCGGCCCTAACAGCACAGCGGTGACGTCACCGCTGTGCTTTCACTTTCACTTTAGGGACCGGAGCTCAGTCAGTGTGATGAAGCAGACGCTGGAGGACGCATGTGAGTATGTACTGTTTGGTTTTTTTACTTTTACGCTGGTAACCAGGGTAAACATCGGGTTACTAAGCGCGGCCCTGCGCTTAGTTACCCGATGTTTACCCTGGTTACCAGTGTAAAATATCGCTGGTATCGTTGCTTTTGGTGTCAAACACAACGATACACGGCGATCGGACGACCAAATAAAGTTCTGGACTTTATTCAGCGACCAGCGACATCACAGCAGGATTCTGATCGCTGCTGCGTGTCAAACGAAACGATATCGCTAGCGAGGACGCTGCAACGTCACGGATCGCTAGCGATGTCGTTTCGTGTGAAGGTACCTTTAGACTTATATCAGCAAAACCAGCCAATATCGGTCGGTTTGGCCGACAGCCTAATGAGTATGGGGGCAACAGCTGACTAATGGTTGGGAAAGATGTTGATCATGCCTGTCTGATTTCAGACTGCCGATTGCATTGTTCTCCCTTTGATAAGACGCCGGCCAACATGGCAGTCTACAGTTTTCTCCTATGTATTGGAAAGTCAGCTGAGATGGCTGTCAGCAGAACGATCTTTCAGCCGCCAGCCATCTAATGACCATCTAGTATGCCAACTTATATATACTAATAGAAAGCGAATCAACCTTTCTCTCAAATGAGCGTTCAGGGACCAGATAGAGTAAATTCTCTTCAAAATAAACTTTTTAAGAAGATCACCTCTGATCTAGACCAATGCTCCTATGTCCTATTTAGACTGGACCTTCGAGAGGACCTCTCTACTGCACATTAGAATTTTGAGCTTCCACCTTCTCTTAAAACTTCTCAAATTCGCTTTCATGGAGGACAAACAGTTGGTATAACTACAAAGAAAATATTTTATTTCTCCAGTCCTCATCTCTTCAAGAGAAACAAACCTGTCTTCTCCGTGATATTACACAATGACAAAGAATCTTTTACCTTGAAGGTCTAAGCAAATTTTCTCTGAACAAAAGCACAGTTCTCTCCCTCGTAATGGCTGTTAGGTTGGTTGGGATGTGTTGTACGATGTCTTTATTCTTCTTTTCCTTCACATTTCTCATCCCCCTCCCTGTCTCCCTGAGCTGAGTTTCCTGCCAGCTTGGCTTGTCGAAAAATCAAAATGAAATCTCCTCCATTTTTCTTTTCCTGAACAGATTGGAAGTCATTATGCTCAGCTAAGCTAAGAGATGGCCTGGGAGGGAGGAAAACATTTTGCAGTAAGATTCTCGGAGGCCAACGGAAGAAAACAGCCTGCAGATACAAGTCATTCTCAGCTCAAATTAAGTGTGTTTTACTGCAAATGCATGCAGGGATCAGATGCAGAAGTCACAGGGATAAATGTGCACTCTGTCTATGGTTTTCTGTGCTCTGTGTACATTTACAAAATTATAATAAATTATGATTACAATATAATGATATAGAACATCACCACTGAGTACATGAATTAGTTCTTAGTTATATGAGACTACATAGTTTGGCAAGGGCTCGATGGTGGACCATCATTAGGTCCTTCTGGAGCTCATTAGCTTCTTCTGGAGCTTCACAAAATTAAAATTAAGCATTTATTTTTAAGTTCCATATATATAAATGTAAGAATGTGGATTAAAATTATTATGTTTAAAGGGGTTATTTCCTTTCAGTAATTGAAAATCTCCAGCTACAGGTTATTATAAAGAAACATACAGCTCTGTACTCATCTTCCCGGGGTCAACAGGCGAATCTCCGCCAATACTTCTTGTGGTGGGTATTGGCTTTGGCGCTGACATCAAGTCCAGA
Organism: Ranitomeya variabilis; assembly: GCF_051348905.1. NCBI lineage: Eukaryota > Metazoa > Chordata > Amphibia > Anura > Dendrobatidae > Ranitomeya > Ranitomeya variabilis. The sequence continues at coordinate 285,936,395 of NC_135235.1, forward strand.
GCACAGCAGCCAATCAGTTCAATGAGCCCAGCACAATTTGGACCTGGGAACCAGCATGTTGGTCAGATGTATGGACACTTGTAGCATTCTAAAACTTATAAGGACATATGTGTTGCCCACCCTCCCCATTATGTAGTAATGTCCCCCATACTGGTATATATGTCCCCCATCCAGGCCCCATCCTAGTATTTGTGCACCCCTGGTAAAAATTACTGTTATTGTCAACTGGAAAGCAATTTGAAGATGAGATTTTCTCGAAAAGGACTAAAGTTAAAAATGACACATTTCCTTTGTATTTTATGCAAAAAAATATATTTTTTTTCATCTTTTACATTTTAAAAATTACATAAAGGAAAATGAGCTGACGCAAAAGTTAGGGCACCCTGCATGGTACGTACCTAGTAGCAACCCCTTTTGTAAGTATCACAGTTTGTAAACACTTTTTATAGCCAGACAAGAGTCTTTCAATTCTTCTTTGAGGGATTTTCATCCATTCTTCCTTGGAAAATTCTTCCAGACCTGTGAAATTCATGGGTCGTCTTGCATCCTCTGCTATTTTGAGGTCTAGCCACAGATTTTTTAATGATGTTCAGATCAGGGGACTGTGAGGGCCAGTGTAAAACCTTCAGCTTGTGCCTTTTGAGGTTGTCTATTGTGGATTTTGACATGTTTAGGATCCTTATCCATTAGTAGAAGCCATCCTCTTTTCACCTTCAGCTTTTCTATAGATGGTGTTATGTTTGCATCAAGAGTTTGTTGAAATTTCATTGAATCCATTCTTCCCTACACCTGTAAAATGATCCCCTTGCCATTGGCTGAAACACAACCCCAAAGCATGATTGATCCACCCCCAAATGCTTAATGGTTGGTGAGATGTTCTTTTCCTGAAATTCTGTGCCCTTTTTTCTCCACACATACCTTTGATCTGATCATTGTGAGAAAAGAGTTCTATTTTAATCTCATAAGTCCACAGGACTTGTTTCCAAAATGCATCAGACTTGTTTAGATGTTCTTTGGCATATTTCTCACACTGAATTTTATTGTGATGATGCAGGAGAGGCTTTCTTCTGATTACTCTTCCATTAAGGACATATTCGTACAAGTATCTCTGAACAGTAGAACAATGTACCACAACTCCAGAGTCTGCTAAATCTTTCTGAAGGTCTTTTGCAGTCAAGCAGGGGTTATGATTTACCTCCCTAGCAATCCTAGGAGCAGCTCTCCCTGAAATTTTGCTTGTTCTTCCAGACCTTATCTTGACCTCCACCTTTCCTGGTAACTGCTATACAGTATCTTATTGACATTTCAAACTGAGAGAAGGGCAACTTGAAATCGCTTTGCTATGTTATTATAGCTTTCTCCTGCTTTGTGGGCCTCAGCCATTTTCCTTTTCAGAGTGCTAGGCAGCTGCTTAGAAGAACCCATGGCAGCTGTTTTTGGCACAAGGTTAGAGGAGGCTGGGTTTTTATAAAGTTGGAAAATTTGCATCATCTGGCCTTTCCTAACTATGATATTGAACAAGCCATAACCCTAATAGGCTAATTAAGGTCTGAAACCTTGTTCAAAGTTATCTGAGCACACAAATCTCCAAGGGTGCCCAAACTGCTGCATGGCCCCATTTTCCTTTTTGCAATTTTTAAATTAAAAAGAAATGACAGTATATATATATATTTATATATATATATATTTATTTTCAACGCTATATATAAAAAATATGTTTCACTAAGGTAACACCATATTACTCCATACTCCCAACTTAAATTTCCAGATGAGTAGCAAGCACTGCAATAAGTTTAGAGCCACTGGTGACACCAGTGGGTGGTCATTTAGTAATAACATATTATAGAAAGTATTTAAAGAGTCACCGTTGTTTGCATACATGAATATTAAAATAAAAGGGGAGAAGCCAGTGTAAAGTGGGATTAATGTGGCTTTTAATACATTTAGGAGGCCGTAATGGCACAGCTAATATAAAAAACATAGAGTAGGACTGCCCCATTATAAGAATGCCTTGGCGTGGCAGGGTAGCTCAAAGAATTGATCAATTGTTTGCTAAAGGTCTCATTTTGAAATACAGTTAGAAATCAATATGTGCATGTGCACTTTATTATTGCTTTCTGACCATAAGCAGCACTGGCTTCTACCCTTTTTTATTTTGATATTGGTTTGTGGTTGACCACCACTGTTGCCGTGCATGCTGGGTTATGTACGCCATTCTTTCTGTGTTTTTCGTGATTGACCTAGGCTGCTGTACACATACAGCAGCCCTGCCCTAGGCTCTGTTTGATTGTGCACCTGTGTCCAAGCCTATCTTACCCTTCATCTGTGGTGCTGGTTAGGCAGTGTGGAGATTGTACCTGAAATGTCTATGTCCAGACCTGTTCAAACTTTATCTGTGATTGCCCTTTCTGGCGCAATGGGAATGATTCAGAAACGCTTCAGGTACAGTTTGCATTTAATGTGGTCTTGCTTTTAATACATTTAGGAGGCCGTAATGGCACAGCAAATATAAAAAACATAGAGTAGGACTGCCCCATTATGAGAATGCCTTGGTGGGGTGGCTGAAAGAATTGATTAATTGTTTGCTAAATTGCTCATTTTGAAATACAGAGTTAGAAATCAATATGTGCATGTGCACTTTATGTTTTGCATTTTGACCATAAGCAGCACTGGCTTCTCCCCTTTTTTATTTATATATGAATATTACACATAAAATAATATATTTTATTGGAGAAATTTGCATCTTTTTCCTCTAGGACTGATCATTCACTCTCAAAATTTACGGGTAAAATCTGTCTTCAGTGAAGACAGATTTTCCCATTTCTGAGCTACATCTCCTATATGAATAATGGGAAAATCTGTCTTAACTTAATACAGATTTTACCAATTTTACCCCAGAAATGAGAGTAAAATATCAATTCAGAAGGAGAAAGAAGCAGATTTCTCTGATAAGATATATTACGAAGTTTATTATTCTAATGCGTACTATTGATTTATGAAATAAAAAATTAAAAACACGGTTACACTTTAACAGAAGCTATTGGGAAAGTCCTGATGGTTGTACCTGGAGAATAATCATTTAGTTCACAGCTATTTCTATATCATGTTGTAGAAATTAGTTATCAGGCTTCGCAAAATCACTTGTGTCCACTATCATTGTATAACATTGAGACGTCCACCGGGCAAATGCCTTCTGTTCAGTCTTCTTCCAAGTCGCGCCTTACCAGATGAACGACAGTTAAGTTCAGCGTTGTATAGATTATTTTGGTTGCGTCTAGCCCCTACATGCGGCATTCTTCTCCAGACTTAGGGTGGGGACTGGTGATCTATGAATGGTTCCATTGTGATCTTGTTGTGTAGACACCTGGATCGCAAGGTTAGAAATCAATATGTGCATGTGCACTTTATGTTTTGCATTTTGACCATAAGCAGCACTGGCTTCTCCCCTTTTTTATTTATATATGAATATTACACATAAAATAATATATTTTATTGGAGAAATTTGCATCTATTTCCTCCAGGACTGATCATTCACTCTCAAAATTTACGGGTAAAATCTGTCTTCAGTGAAGACAGATTTTCCCATTTCTGAGCTACATCTCCTATATGAATAATGGGAAAATCTGTCTTAACTTAATACAGATTTTACCAATTTTACCCCAGAAATGAGAGTAAAATATCAATTCAGAAGGAGAAAGAAGCAGATTTCTCTGATAAGATATATTACGAAGTTTATTATTCTAATGCGTACTATTGATTTATGAAATAAAAAATTAAAAACACGGTTACACTTTAACAGAAGCTATTGGGAAAGTCCTGATGGTTGTACCTGGAGAATAATCATTTAGTTCACAGCTATTTCTATATCATGTTGTAGAAATTAGTTATCAGGCTTCGCAAAATCACTTGTGTCCACTATCATTGTATAACATTGAGACGTCCACCGGGCAAATGCCTTCTGTTCAGTCTTCTTCCAAGTCGCGCCTTACCAGATGAACGACAGTTAAGTTCAGCGTTGTATAGATTATTTTGGTTGCGTCTAGCCCCTACATGCGGCATTCTTCTCCAGACTTAGGGTGGGGACTGGTGATCTATGAATGGTTCCATTGTGATCTTGTTGTGTAGACACCTGGATCGCAAGGTTAGAAATCAATATGTGCATGTGCACTTTATGTTTTGCATTTTGACCATAAGCAGCACTGGCTTCTCCCCTTTTTTATTTATATATGAATATTACACATAAAATAATATATTTTATTGGAGAAATTTGCATCTTTTTCCTCCAGGACTGATCATTCACTCTCAAAATTTACGGGTAAAATCTGTCTTCAGTGAAGACAGATTTTCCCATTTCTGAGCTACATCTCCTATATGAATAATGGGAAAATCTGTCTTAACTTAATACAGATTTTACCAATTTTACCCCAGAAATGAGAGTAAAATATCAATTCAGAAGGAGAAAGAAGCAGATTTCTCTGATAAGATATATTACGAAGTTTATTATTCTAATGCGTACTATTGATTTATGAAATAAAAAATTAAAAACACGGTTACACTTTAACAGAAGCTATTGGGAAAGTCCTGATGGTTGTACCTGGAGAATAATCATTTAGTTCACAGCTATTTCTATATCATGTTGTAGAAATTAGTTATCAGGCTTCGCAAAATCACTTGTGTCCACTATCATTGTATAACATTGAGACGTCCACCGGGCAAATGCCTTCTGTTCAGTCTTCTTCCAAGTCGCGCCTTACCAGATGAACGACAGTTAAGTTCAGCGTTGTATAGATTATTTTGGTTGCGTCTAGCCCCTACATGCGGCATTCTTCTCCAGACTTAGGGTGGGGACTGGTGATCTATGAATGGTTCCATTGTGATCTTGTTGTGTAGACACCTGGATCGCAAGGTTAGAAATCAATATGTGCATGTGCACTTTATGTTTTGCATTTTGACCATAAGCAGCACTGGCTTCTCCCCTTTTTTATTTATATATGAATATTACACATAAAATAATATATTTTATTGGAGAAATTTGCATCTTTTTCCTCCAGGACTGATCATTCACTCTCAAAATTTACGGGTAAAATCTGTCTTCAGTGAAGACAGATTTTCCCATTTCTGAGCTACATCTCCTATATGAATAATGGGAAAATCTGTCTTAACTTAATACAGATTTTACCAATTTTACCCCAGAAATGAGAGTAAAATATCAATCCAGAAGGAGAAAGAAGCAGATTTCTCTGATAAGATATATTACGAAGTTTATTATTCTAATGCGTACTATTGATTTATGAAATAAAAAATTAAAAACACGGTTACACTTTAACAGAAGCTATTGGGAAAGTCCTGATGGTTGTACCTGGAGAATACTCATTTAGTTCACAGCTATTTCTATATCATGTTGTAGAAATTAGTTATCAGGCTTCGCAAAATCACTTGTGTCCACTATCATTGTATAACATTGAGACGTCCACCGGGCAAATGCCTTCTGTTCAGTCTTCTTCCAAGTCGCGCCTTACCAGATGAACGACAGTTAAGTTCAGCGTTGTATAGATTATTTTGGTTGCGTCTAGCCCCTACATGCGGCATTCTTCTCCAGACTTAGGGTGGGGACTGGTGATCTATGAATGGTTCCATTGTGATCTTGTTGTGTAGACACCTGGATTAATCGAAACAGGGTTGTTCCCAGGTCAATTTGTTCCCAAGTCAATTACTGGAGATGTGTCAACAGATTGTCAAATTATAGTCAAATGATAGACAGAGTGCTACAGTGTAAGACAATAAAGACAATAATAGCAATTATTGAGCTATAAAACCAGGAATGTCATGGCTGACATGATGTATCACAGCATCAGGTATATAAGATAGCCTCAGCTACTTACGCACAGGGTCTGAAAGGTTGTATAAACCATGTCTTTTGGTAAGTCGTGCATGCTATGTGACATCAAAATTCAAACATCTCAATTACTGTACTTTGCTATGGCTTAACACTAGCATAAAATATTTCTGCATTTTTACATCTTCCATCAAGAAAGCAAGTGGACGATTGAGTACTGGTACTCCACTGATCTCTAGTAAAGTGTATCATCAAGCTGTACTGTTGGGCTCTCCAGTCAGTGGAGTGCTCAACAGCATGGGTTCATTTAATAAATCTTGGGTTCAGTGCCCCCAGGGATTGCCATAATCTTCGTGCAACAGGGCTTCCATGGACCCACCAAAGGAAATGATGCCCAGGCAGTGTCACTGAGTGCACAGAGAGGAGCCAAACGAAGTTGAACTTGAGGGCATAGGAAGAAGATTGACAGCAAAGTGTAGAGCAGTTCCAGAAGTCACATATTTAGATGCCTCAGGGTAGCCAGTGATAGAGAGATATTCTCCAGTCTTCATCCTTATCCAATCAGGTGTGGATATGAAGGGTAGGTAATCAGGTTGTGGTCTTCAGGATAGTCCTCAGTAGATGGTTGGACCACAGATATTGGGCAGGTTTGTAGCTACAATTAGGAAAGAACCAGTTCCTCAACAGATATGACATGTCCAGGAAAAGTACCAGAAGGTTAGGGTGAGATCATTCAACGAATTGTCAAACAAGTCAGGTCAATCACAGAGAATCTTAGAAATGCAAACTAGAAAACAGAAAACTTACTACTGATGTCAATAACCAGGTTCTAGAAAATTGGAGCAATTTTCGTTTTTACGTCAAAGATGAAAGACAATGCATGATGTACCTGGTACCTATGCTGCGTCAGGAGCCATTTTGGGAAAGTATTGAGGTACAGCATCTGTTTTTCATTCTGATGCTGCAGTTTTGGATGGGTTGACACTACACCTGCCAAGGAGACGAAAGATTGTGGCAGCCAACTATGGCCTGCATTCTACAGATGGCCTCCAAAGTCAACTCCAAATAGGGTATCCTTCTGATGGAGCTTTGGGACACTGTGGCATTTGAGCATGTGCCCACCAGATGCTCCTCTGGTACTCCGGCGGCTAGTTGATCCTGATCACAAACATGGCTCAATATCAGACACAACTAGCTTCGGACTGGGCCCACCAGTAACCAGCTCCAGTCCCCCATTTTTCAGCTACATGCAAATGTGACATTATTCTCTATCAAAGATTTATATAACAATGAACTAGGTAGATTGGTATATGAATAAGATGCAGCCTCTGTCTGTACATAGTGATTCAAGTATACTGTACCAAATACTGCTCATATAAGAGGGTGGTGGACAACTCTTACACTGCGGCCCACCGGAGGATTGTCCTGTTCTCCCGTTGGCCAGTCCAAGCCTAATCACAACCCATGAGCATGTGTTAGTGCTGTTTCTGGGGGGTAAAATAGAAGACTTTTTAATTACTCTACCTTTTTCCATCTTTTCCCTCCACAGCCCCTTTTATCTCTTTCTTCAGGACATCTTTCCTATGAACCAATTTGCTCCCAGCTCATCAACAATCAATATTCACAAAAGTGTAAAAGTCATTAACTCGAAAGCCGTTAATAAGCAATGATTAGTCTTACACCTTCAGCAAATAGACCCCTAAGTGAGAGTGGAGTCTGTTCTGTCTTTTATGGTTCGGACCTATTAAGTTTGTCTGCGTCTGCATCCTCCATTCTCACATTGTGGTTTGGTGCTTGTTTTTTTTTCAATTAGCCTTCACTAATGGCGCACGTCTTGCATTATTTTCGACAAAAGTGTCTTAATTCATCTGCGGGTTTTGCTAAAAGTGTCAAAAATTGGAAGACGCCAGACGCCACCGATGCTTTTTGCTTAACCTATTAAAACATATTTTTCTTCTTTCTTTTTTTTTTTCGCTCTTGAGACAACCATACAACTTAGCCTAGTTAATCTATCTCTGTTTAAGCATGCAATGCAGTCATCCTCTGTGACTAAGGAATCTCTGCCAGGATTAAGAATGAGACAGGGGAATCAAAGCCAGTGAAGTGCAGACTGTGTGAAATAAGCGTTCTTAGCCGATTCAGAGGTAAACTTGAAAAGCTTTATGCTAGAAGAGTGATCACACCTATTGAAGGCCTCTAATCCCCACCATAAAGGAGACTGCAAGGAGTTTTCAAAGGGAAAGCTGCTGAGAAGAGCTTGCCGGTCGAGCTACAATGTGAAAACACACAAGCAACAGAAGTTCTGAATTTACTAGCATTACTAGTATTTTCTAGAGCACATTGCTTTTTTATTATTATTTTTTTAAGAGAGCAATATGGATAAAGCAACAAAAGAGGAGAAATGTAATCCCCCAAGTGTTTGGCTAAGTGTGCGAGCGAACGAGGCCAGCACGGAAAACATGTCGGCTGGCAAGGGATCATTTGCACTTCAGAGCTTTCCGCACACAAGATCTCACCACTCACCACTAGAGGTCACTGTTCAGCATGACTGCTGTCAGCGGGGCAGATTTTGAGCAGATCTAATCTTCCACACAGGATGGGACGAGGCTCGGACTGGCCCATAGGTTAACAGGGTAATCTCCCGGTGGGCCGCAGCGCAGATCTGGGCTCCCAACCCCCCTGTATGGACTGTACTTGGCATAATTCACTTGATTCACTCTGTACAGAAAAAAGCAGCATCCCAGCATTCATTAACCAAACTACCCATTTCTTTATTATATAAAGATACTGTATAGGCAAATTTGTGAACGGGGAAGTGTAATATTTGTATGCAGGTGAAAAGTGCCCCCCTGCCCCAAGGCCAATTTTACTGGTGGGCCCTTGGCACCCCAGTCAGACACTGGATGGGACTAAAGGTTTCTGAAACACTGACCTTGCGGAAAGTCTTGAAAGTATGTAACAGCGTAGTATGGGGGCAATTTCTGCCACCACCTACCACACTGCCAAATGATCCAGAAGGACCAAGCGCTAAAGCTATATACAAGAGAATTGTAGAGGTAGACCTCATACACATCATGTATACACCCTGGAAAAATTAATAGCCAGTGCCTCTTGTTTACCCTATAAAAATTCAGTGAAAGCCGCCTGATGACTATGTAAAAATTATGAGCAAGTGCCACCTGTTTACCCTCTAAAAATTATGAACAAGGAACACCTGTTTACCCTCTAAAAATTATGAGCGAGTGCTACATGATGACCATCTAAAAATTATGAACGAGGACTGTCTGTTTATCCTCTAAAAATCATGAGCGAAGGCTGCATGATGACCCTCTAAAAAGTATGAGTGAGGGTCGCCTGATGACTCTCAAAAAATTATGAGTGAGGGACACCTGATGACCCTCTAAAAATTGAGAGAAGGCAGCATGATGACCCTCTAGAATTTGGACGCATAAAGGGAAAGTTGACCGCACTCACTAAGTATGGACGCCTGCTCTCGATCCAAGGAACCCACTTGGAAAAGTAACAGCAGTCAAGGTAAATGAGAACAGCGTCCAGTCCAGGTGAAAAAATGCAATGATGCTTTTTTCCGCTTATCACTAGTCCCTTGTAGAAAAAAAAACACTAGGATTATGATAAATTTTATATGTTCAAACAGTTTTCCCAAACATAGCACTAGCAAGAGTTAAGGCTAGAATTAGGACTATGGTTAGGGCTAGGGGTAGGGATAGGACTACGGTTAGGACTAGGGTTAGGGGTAGGGTTAGGACTATGGTTAGGGCTAGAGTTAGGGTTATGATTAGGACTAGGGTTAGGGGTAAGGGTAGGGCCATGGTTAGGGCTAGAGTTAGGGCTAAGATTAGGGCTGAGGTAAGGGTTAAGGTTAGCATAATGAAATAAAAAGAAATCAAGCAGAAAATGTGACATAAAAAATATTAAATAATCTATAACTTTTTACTTAAAATTTTATGTGGGACTTCAGCAAATAGCAAGAAGAACTGGAGGGCCGAAGGGCAAACTATAATTGCATCAATATTTTCTGAAAGTTCAATGCATTTGCTTGGGGGATATGTGGCTTATTAGAAGACTGATAGAAGATACTCCCCCGGATGCTGACAACCCACGCTACACCACAGCAGATATTGTAGGTATTAATGTTTTTCTTTAATTTTTTTTTCCCTTTCATTTATTAGTCGATTTAACATTTTTTACAGGAATTGAACCTTAAAGAGTATAATGCATTGTATCCTGAGTGTCGCATGAGCCTCCTACAATATATGTAATGTCGTGTGGTATATTATCTGCGCTCTGTAATTACTCCCATTTGCAGACAGTTAATAGTGTTTTAATAAATTGAGTCTTGTTGCCTAGGAGCCGAATTCAGCATCATTATTTACATAAGCGCCCGGTATGATTGACTTGTTAATTCTGAACTGGCATCTCTGAAATGCAGAATTACATATTAAGATGAAGGAGTAATTACTCTCATGGGTCATTTGTAGGGTCGATGACCATTTAGCCGATGTGCACTGTCGCAGAAGTAGACACTCTGCACTAAGAGATGGTGGTGGCTCCTATCAGGCGGCATTCAGGTGGATGAGAAGTCATCTCTGGCACTGACAACATGATTGTGTGTGTTGTGTACATTGTGAGCTCAGTACAAAAAAAGAATGTGGTTACGGCAGGTTATGTTACAGAGCAGAATGTAAGACTTCCTGCAGAGAAAGTCAACTGATTACTAAAAATTGGTCATAGAAAATTGCCAATAACACAAGCACTGAGCAAAAGTTGGAAAACTATACGTTTTAGTGCCCTATGTGAATGCCCCAAGTATGTAAAAGATTAGAAAAGAGGTGCAATCGTCCCCCTATTCCCTTGGATGGATAGAGAGATAGATAGAATGTTAGAGTTGGAAGGGACCTCCAGGGTTGTCGTGTCCAACCCCCTGCTCAATGCAGGAGTCACTAACCCATCTCAGACAGATATCTGTCCAGCCTCTGTTTGAAGACTTCCATGGAAGGAGAACTCACCACCTCTCGTGGCAGCCTGTTCCACTCATTGATCACCATCACTATCAAAAAGTTTTTTCTAATATCTAATCTGTATCTTCTCCCTTTTCAGTTTCATTCCATTGATCCCTCTACACTGTGACAGCCCTTCAAATATTTGCAGACAGCTATTTAGTCTCCACTTAGTCTTCTTTTTTGCAAGCTAAACATTCCCAAATCCTATAACTGTTCCTCGTAGGACATAATTTGCAGTCTGCTCACCATCCTTGTAGCTCCTTCTCTGAACTTGCTCTTGTTTTTCGATGTCTTTTTAAAAATGTGGTGCCCAGAAATGGACACAGTATTCCAGATGAGGCCTGACCAAGGAGGAGTAGAGGGGGATAATTACTTCACATGATCTACACTTTATGCTTCTCTTAATACATCCTAGAACTGTGTTTGCCATTTTTTGCAGCTGCATCACACTGTTAACTCATATACAGTCTGTGATCTATTAGTATACCCAAGTCTTTGTCACACGTGCTGTTGCTTAGTTCTATTCCTTCCATTCTATAGTCGTAATTTTTGTTCGAAAAAATTGAACAGCACACTATTTCTCCAAGCATAGTAGGTGCAAGGCCTCCCAAGCCAATTATCCGTTATTTGAAAAATATAGGAACGAAAAAGCAGGCACTTCAATATTTACCAAAACATAAGGTAGACTTTAGATAAACCTTTCTCAAGCTTGAGATTTGGACCTGGGATCCCACCTGCATGGTGGTTAGATATATGGGTTCTTCTCAATCTTGAGAAAGGTTCATTGCAACCGAAACGTTGCCATGTCACATGGGCTACATAAAGTCTACCTTTTTTTTTGGTAAATGTTGGAGTGCTGCCTGCTTTTTTGTTCATAGATAAATAGATAGATACTGTATTTGTATGAAGAGAAAACAAATTCCAGTTTCATTGTGATACATTTAGGAATTGTTGTTTTAAACAAGTAATGCTAATTTCTAAATGCAAATCATGCAGATGGAAATGGAACGATCCCGGTAACAATCCGCAGGAAAGAGAATAAAGGAATTACTCTACTGGAGGGAATGCTATCTAATTACAGACAATTAAAAAGTTATTAGAGATTATTATTACTGTCATATATTTATAAAACATCAATATGCTGCAGGAATCCATACAATACGGCGGTGATAGTCTGCAATTAGAAAATGCCAATAGATGTGACACAATGTAAAAATGTGCTGATAACATGGGGCTTTTGTAATCAATCTTCACAGTCAAGAAAGCACAGCGATCGCCATCATTTATGTAATACTATAGCGGCCAATGAGGCAGCAAAAACGAATCTGGTGCATAACTGATACAAACAGAAGCAGAGGGTCCCATTGAACATTATGGGGTCTGTCTGGGTACCTTAATGAACATTTTTAGAAAAGACAAAAAGAGTTCTGCACAATGCGCTTTTTCTTCCATTCTAAAAGTGGACACATAAGGGAACCAGACGGACCCTATAATATTCAATGGGACCTTGTGCTTCTGTTGGCATCAGTTACGGAATATCTACCATTTTTCTATGGTTTACCAGATGTTACACTATTCGGGCATATTGACATGTTGGGCTGAGATTTATACATACGTTAAATACCATAAAGACGTTGTGCATTTGCATAACGAAATAGCAGAATGTGAACGTATACTTTGGCTGATACAATAGTTTTGTGTTGTCCTGATTGGAACATATGAACGAACTCTATCAATCCCAACCAAAGTGTTTTGTAACTGTGAAAAGGCAGTACCCTATAAAAGTGCCATATGGAAAGTCCTAGTCATAGCTTCCCCTCTAAATAGTGGTGTAAATAAAGTCCGATGGGCCCTGGTGGAAAATTTGGACCTGGACCCCACTGTATAGACCCTTGTAGCGTTCTAGATACTATAATGACATACGTGTTTGCACCCCATGTAATAATGCTCCTCATCCTGGCTACTTATTGTTATAATCTCCCTCATCCTAGGCCCCATGCTGTAACATTTTCCCCCATCCTGGGTCCTTTCCTGGAATAATGTCCCCCATCCTGGTATAATGTCATCCGTCCTGGTATAATGTCCCCCTTTCTGGTATAATCTCCCCATTCTGGTATAATGCCCCCAATCTTGGTATAATGTCCCTAATTTCAATATAATGTTCTCCATCCTGGTATAGTGTCCCCATCCTGGTATACAGTCACCAATTCTGGTATAATTTCTGCCATCCTGGTATAATGTCCTCCATCCAGGGACCCTTCCTGATATAATGTCCCCATTGTGGTATAATGCCCTGAATCTGGTATATGTCCCCAATTCTGGTATAAGTGCCCCCTTCCGTTCTTCTCCAGCACATTTTAAAAAGAAACAAACTATTCTACGCAACTTTTTCCTCTCCCACACCACACTTTTTTAGAAGGTGAAGCCGGCACCTGACTTCGGTGTGCCGGCACAGGCAGCACATGACATCACTGCCATATGCCAGCATTACTGGCAAGCCAACGTCTGCTGCCAGCCCATGATTTGCCAGCAGCTTGTTTTGTAGCGCAGCAGGTGTCTGCGCTGCAATACGTTTCACCTAAATGTGAGTCCGAAGTCACACATCCAGGAGAAATTGACAAAAACTAAGACAGAAAGAAAATAAACATATACCCTGTTGTAAGTAAAGGCACAAACTAGTAAGAGAAATGGACGCTACATCTGTAAGAGTAGACGTCACAGATTTGGCAGAAATGAGTTTCTGACTTTCCATTATATTTGGAATATAATAATGCGGTGAAGCTACTGCAGCGTCCGGAGTCAGGAGAAGCAATGAAACAGTTAAACGATAAGTCCAGCAGCTCCTCTACATCTGTACGGTACAGCAGCTTATCCCTTATTACGGGAGCACAGCACATGGCCGCGGTGGAGCAGCAGCTGGATTAACAATCATGAGCGCACATAAGGGCCCCGGACCCCAGCACAAGGCTGTTTGTCTCTTCCACCTTCCTTGTAACTGACAAAACAGCCTGTTTAGCTGTTCTAATTCGGACAAAGGGAGGCCATGCAAAACAAGGGTGATGGATAACAGGAGAAAGACACAAGGGGGTACCAACAAGAGGGGCAACAGTCAAGAAGTAAAAAAGAGGACAGGCATGAAGGGAAGCAGACAAAAGGCCAACGGTTGGTGGGGGAAAAAAGGGGAAAAGGAAAATAAGCGTAAAAGCTAAAGACAAAGGGGCAGATTTCAGAGATCTATACTTGGAGGGTGTGCTGTACTAAGCCAATGAAATGAATACAAACAATGGCTGACTTGCCAATATATTTAATCCAATTATAGACGTTATGTGCTTTTCTTCACGTGCTTTACCACCCCACCGCCAGCTGTTAACGCTGCCACTTTTATACACGATCTCCTCTAAGACGCGGTAAAGCTGCAGCAATTGACCAGAATGTGAAATGAGATGATGCCTGTATATTGGATAGTTGATATTTTATATATGTGATCGTTCAAGGATTTACAATATCACATTTGTTGGTGAGGTCAAGTAAAAGTGGCAATAAATGAAAGTCTTTCTATTGATAAACTGATGGCCACCCATCTAGTTGCTTATAAGGAAATCTGTCAGCACAAAGTCACTGTTCAAATCAAGCACTGGCAGTCGGTGCAATCTTGGGGTGGCCAAAAAGTTTAATGTAACTTTCCAGCTACTTGTTTTCTATCCATCTCCATCCTCCTCTTCCTTGGGTAACTTTCCAGCTACTTGTTTTCTATCCATCTCCATCCTCCTCTTCCTTGATTGACACTTTTGGCTTTACAGGAGCAAGAGGAGTACAGATATGGATGGAAAATATGTCGGCAGGAAGGTGCATTGCTCGGCCACGCTGTAAAGGTGGAGAAGATGTCAAACTCCCTCTCTGAAGAGTCCTGATGTATTATTTTATGTCACTTGTCTATTTTTGTATATTTTATCCTACTGGGGTTGCAGTTTCTCGTGGACAGGGTTAACTGTAAGGCCAGCCCATGATTTGGGGAGCAGTATATGGGCACTATGAGCTTAGATCCTGTTTTATATTTGGTTCAAGTTGAGCTTCTGAAAAGGAAGATACTCTCAGCAGTGTCAGCCATATTGGGTGTGTGCAAGAAAAGCACACTCACAGAAAGTAGTACGCTCCACCAATATCAAGTAACAGTGATGGCAGTTCTCTTCATAGCAGGCAACTTGGGACACCTTTTGTTTAGGGTCCTTGAAGTACATCTCTTCCAAGGATTGTCATGATATGTACTTTTGCCCTGTCCTGTATTTGAATAATATACCATTTGATGTATGTAACTGTTCTCTGGTTTCTTTTAGCTGTAATTTATGTATTTTCTTGTGCTGGGAGTTCACCTGTAACAATATGTCTCCTTCCCCCAATACTTGCAGCCCTGAGCTATAATGTAATTATGTAAGTAACCTGTCTCCTTTCCACAAGAAGTGTGTACCTGGACCTTAATTTAATTCAGGCTTGTGCCAACAGCTAGGGGAATTCCCCCATTGTTTTCGGAAACAGAAGATAACTCCAAATACACAAACTTCTAGACACACCGGAGCCTTCCATTCTAGAAGCTTCGGATGAACCCTCGTCCCCTACACACACATGGGCTGACCCCAGGAGCACAGACAAGAGACCCATGTGTGATCTAGTCAGTTGTGTGTCGGATACTGGAAGAAAAGGAACCAAAGCTGTCTGAGGAAGCAATCGGTATCCGTGTGATTGTGGTGGATCTGTTCGACTCGTGGAAGGACTATTGTTTCATTTATCGGGTGCGGGATTACTGGAAAGCACCTCCAGATCTGTTTCTTTACTTGGACTTATTGTGGACTTCTCGTGGACTTGAAGGACATTATGGATATTTGATGTTGTATGCTCCCTGCTTTAATAAATCTCGTTGGATCGTCCCTCGGCCTGTTGTCCCTTCTTGCTCTGCCGTACACCCCGTCACAAACTGGTTGGCAGCAGTGCGATCAGAGCAGAAGGAATTGAGGACAATGGCCCAACATTGGGAACCAACACCGCAGAGTACAAGAACTGAACTTTGGGGAGCCTACAATCAAAGGCCCGTGAAGTAGGAGTCCATTTTAAAGGACTCTCCAAGGAGCAGCTAATTGAGGCTTTGGAAGGAGTTTGCCTGCAAGATTACGCTGGGGAAGAATCCCCACAGCAAGGAGGAAAGACGGCAGCTGAAGGTAAATACCCAAAAAAAGTCAGTGGGTTGTGTGGTACGAGGAGGAGTTGGCATTGCTGGGAGAAGAGGCCACCATAGACGATAAGAGGGAGGCCATTCACAGAGCTCAGGAGAGGGAGGCCATTCACAGAGCCGAGGAGAGGGAGGCCATTCACAGAGCTCAGGAGATGGCATTGCTGGAGAGGCAGATCGCTTTGGAAGCAGCTAGAAGCTCCAGACAGACTGTAACCTCAGCACCCACCATGAGGGAACTCCCCAGAGTGTTCCGCAAAGACTTCAAGCTGTTTAATGAGGCTGCAGGCGACATTGAGGGCTTCTTCCAGGACTTTGAGCATCAGTGTCGATTAATGGAAGTCCCGGAAAGGGAGCGAGTCTGACATCTGGTGGGGCTCTTAGAGGGTGGAGCTGCCGAAGCCTATAGAGCTATGGACCCTCGGGGGAACCGTGAGTATGCGGAGATTAAACAGACTATTCTAGAACATTATGTTGTGATGCCAGACACTTACAGGACTCAGTTCCGTACTTTAGCCTGTGATGGGGAAGTGTCTTTTAAGATATATGCTCATAGACTCAAACAAATATGTCATCACTGGCTGGAGGCAGAGGAGGCCTTAACCTGGGAGACCTTCCTCCAGGTTATCCTAAAAGAGCAGTTTTACTTAAAGTGCCCTGCTGAGATCCAGGAATGGGTGCGTGAGAGGAGACCAGCGACAGTGGAAGAAGCTGCATCTCTCGCTGATGAGGCTCTCACCATCAAGCCTCAGTGGAGGGTTCTGTTGGAGGATGGAGAGAGGCCTACCAGCTCCACAACACCGGTGGCCCCCTGTTCTTCTGTCCCCATTGTTCCCCATTCCTCTAAGCCACCACCTCATGCTGATACCCGTGTAAATGTGCCTCCAGTTGCTTCTACTGCGTTTTCTGGAATACGACGAGGAGAGGAAGTAGCAGAGCGCAGGTGTTATGGTTGTGGGCATCCGGGGCATCTGCAGGCCTCATGCCCAGCCAGCCCATGGAGGAGTCGTCCTCAAACCCTTACCGCACCTTCAGGTGGGAGCCGGCCTCCAGGTTCCCTTACCCCTCGCCCAAGAGGACGCCTTGGATGGAGTGAGACCCAGCACAGATGCTATCGATGTGGGCAGCCGGGGCATCTGCAAGCCTCCTGCCCAGCTGTTCAAATGAGAATTGATCCTGTACCCAGTCATATTATTAATTATGTACAGCCAAGTGCCATGGAGGAAGATGTATCACCACTACGTGAGGACTGGCCTAGTGCCTCACCCACCCATGTTGCACCACTAGGAGTTTATGGTGTGCGACCCGCAGCTATGACGACTTCTGCTCATCAAGGTAAGCCCTTGCAGGAGGTCGTGCTGGATGGACAGAGACTTATTGGATTTTGTGACTCAGGGGCTTTCCTCACACTGGCTGATCCCCGAGTGGTTCAGCCTGAGGCAATCCATAGAGGACCTGGGATTGTCATTGAACTGGCTGGTGGACAATGGAAGACTATTCCCACAGCCACTGTGGATCTGAACTTTGGTTTTGGGGTCAGGCGATGTGTGGTTGGGGTGATGGGTGGTCTGCCTGCAGATGTTCTCCTGGGCAATGATGTGGGAGAGCTACGATGCCAATTCGTGGCTGCATGAAGCCACATGTAAGTTACGCTCTGCCTGTGTGTACTTAACCAGCGACATGTAGAGGTCCCTAGTACGTACACAAATTGGGAGGGGAAGGGATTGTCATGATATGTATTTTTGCCCTGTCCTGTATTTGAATAATATGCCATTTGATGTATGTAACTGTTCTCTGGTTTCTATTAGCTGTAATTTATGTATTTTAGGGGAATAGCTAGGGGAATTCCCCCATTGTTTTTGTAAACAGAAGATAACTCCAAATACACAAACTTCTAGACACACCGGAGCCTACCATTCTAGAAGCTTCGGATGAACCCTCGTCCCCTACACACACATGGGCTGACCCCAGGAGCACAGACAAGAGACCCATGTGTGATCTAGTCAGTTTGTGTTGGATACTGGAAGAGAAGGAACCGAAGCTGTCTGAGGAAGCAATCGGTATCCGTGTGATTGTGGTGGATCTGTTGGACTCGTGGAAGGACTATTGTTTCGTTTATCGGGTGCGGGATTACTGGAAAGCACCTCCAGATCTGTTTCTTTACTTGGACTTATTGTGGACTTCTCGTGGACTTGAAAGACATTATGGATATTTGATGTTGTATGCTCCCTGCTTTAATAAATCTCGTTGGATCGTCCCTCGGCCTGTTGTCCCTTCTTGCTCTGCCGTACACCCCGTCACAAACTGGTTGGCAGCAGTGCGATCAGAGCAGAAGGAATTGAGGACAATGGCCCAACATTGGGAACCAACACCGCAGAGTACAAGAACTGAACTTTGGGGAGCCTACAATCAAAGGCCCGTGAAGTAGGAGTCCATTTTAAAGGACTCTCCAAGGAGCAGCTAATTGAGGCTTTGGAAGGAGTTTGCCTGCAAGATTACGCTGGGGAAGAATCCCCACAGCAAGGAGGAAAGACGGCAGCTGAAGGTAAATACCCAAAAAAAGTCAGTGGGTTGTGTGGTACGAGGAGGAGTTGGCATTGCTGGGAGAAGAGGCCACCATAGACGATAAGAGGGAGGCCATTCACAGAGCTCAGGAGAGGGAGGCCATTCACAGAGCCGAGGAGAGGGAGGCCATTCACAGAGCTCAGGAGATGGCATTGCTGGAGAGGCAGATCGCTTTGGAAGCAGCTAGAAGCTCCAGACAGACTGTAACCTCAGCACCCACCATGAGGGAACTCCCCAGAGTGTTCCGCAAAGACTTCAAGCTGTTTAATGAGGCTGCAGGCGACATTGAGGGCTTCTTCCAGGACTTTGAGCATCAGTGTCGATTAATGGAAGTCCCGGAAAGGGAGCGAGTCTGACATCTGGTGGGGCTCTTAGAGGGTGGAGCTGCCGAAGCCTATAGAGCTATGGACCCTCGGGGGAACCGTGAGTATGCGGAGATTAAACAGACTATTCTAGAACATTATGTTGTGATGCCAGACACTTACAGGACTCAGTTCCGTACTTTAGCCTGTGATGGGGAAGTGTCTTTTAAGATATATGCTCATAGACTCAAACAAATATGTCATCACTGGCTGGAGGCAGAGGAGGCCTTAACCTGGGAGACCTTCCTCCAGGTTATCCTAAAAGAGCAGTTTTACTTAAAGTGCCCTGCTGAGATCCAGGAATGGGTGCGTGAGAGGAGACCAGCGACAGTGGAAGAAGCTGCATCTCTCGCTGATGAGGCTCTCACCATCAAGCCTCAGTGGAGGGTTCTGTTGGAGGATGGAGAGAGGCCTACCAGCTCCACAACACCGGTGGCCCCCTGTTCTTCTGTCCCCATTGTTCCCCATTCCTCTAAGCCACCACCTCATGCTGATACCCGTGTAAATGTGCCTCCAGTTGCTTCTACTGCGTTTTCTGGAATACAACGAGGAGAGGAAGTAGCAGAGCGCAGGTGTTATGGTTGTGGGCATCCGGGGCATCTGCAGGCCTCATGCCCAGCCAGCCCATGGAGGAGTCGTCCTCAAACCCTTACCGCACCTTCAGGTGGGAGCCGGCCTCCAGGTTCCCTTACCCCTCGCCCAAGAGGACGCCTTGGATGGAGTGAGACCCAGCACAGATGCTATCGATGTGGGCAGCCGGGGCATCTGCAAGCCTCCTGCCCAGCTGTTCAAATGAGAATTGATCCTGTACCCAGTCATATTATTAATTATGTACAGCCAAGTGCCATGGAGGAAGATGTATCACCACTACGTGAGGACTGGCCTAGTGCCTCACCCACCCATGTTGCACCACTAGGAGTTTATGGTGTGCGACCCGCAGCTATGACGACTTCTGCTCATCAAGGTAAGCCCTTGCAGGAGGTCGTGCTGGATGGACAGAGACTTATTGGATTTTGTGACTCAGGGGCTTTCCTCACACTGGCTGATCCCCGAGTGGTTCAGCCTGAGGCAATCCATAGAGGACCTGGGATTGTCATTGAACTGGCTGGTGGACAATGGAAGACTATTCCCACAGCCACTGTGGATCTGAACTTTGGTTTTGGGGTCAGGCGATGTGTGGTTGGGGTGATGGGTGGTCTGCCTGCAGATGTTCTCCTGGGCAATGATGTGGGAGAGCTACGATGCCAATTCGTGGCTGCATGAAGCCACATGTAAGTTACGCTCTGCCTGTGTGTACTTAACCAGCGACATGTAGAGGTCCCTAGTACGTACACAAATTGGGAGGGGAAGGGATTGTCATGATATGTATTTTTGCCCTGTCCTGTATTTGAATAATATGCCATTTGATGTATGTAACTGTTCTCTGGTTTCTATTAGCTGTAATTTATGTATTTTAGGGGAATAGCTAGGGGAATTCCCCCATTGTTTTTGTAAACAGAAGATAACTCCAAATACACAAACTTCTAGACACACCGGAGCCTACCATTCTAGAAGCTTCGGATGAACCCTCGTCCCCTACACACACATGGGCTGACCCCAGGAGCACAGACAAGAGACCCATGTGTGATCTAGTCAGTTTGTGTTGGATACTGGAAGAGAAGGAACTGAAGCTGTCTGAGGAAGCAATCGGTATCCGTGTGATTGTGGTGGATCTGTTGGACTCGTGGAAGGACTATTGTTTCGTTTATCGGGTGCGGGATTACTGGAAAGCACCTCCAGATCTGTTTCTTTACTTGGACTTATTGTGGACTTCTCGTGGACTTGAAAGACATTATGGATATTTGATGTTGTATGCTCCCTGCTTTAATAAATCTCGTTGGATCGTCCCTCGGCCTGTTGTCCCTTCTTGCTCTGCCATACACCCCGTCACAGAGGACCCTTATACTTAAATTGTCATCAGCAGAATCTCCCCAGGCACTTTGCTGTCATTGCTCCTTCTCCTCATTCACAAACAGGCTGGACAGGCCTATGTCATCACTGTTGCTCTCCGACAGTCTCCTCATGACATGAGTTTACGAGACACCATCACTTTGCTTGGTATTACACACTGCTCTCCACTCCATTCCACATTCAGTAGGGTAATGGCACCAGTTCTCTTTTCCGGGAGGTTGTACTTTGGACATGTCAGGCGCATCACTCCTCGGTCCTGGTGTCTCCTCCTTCAGCCACTCCTCCTGTGTTCGTCTTTCACCTCCCAGTGGGCAGGATGTCCTTTACCAATGCAACTTCTCCTGGTGCATGCTTGCCACAACGGGTTGGGTTTTCTTCATTCCATTCCATATTCAGCAGGGTAATGGCACCAGTTCTCTTTTCCGGGAGGCCGTACTTTGGACATGTCAGGCGCATCACTCCTCGGTCCTCGTGTCTCCTCCTTCAGCCACCCCTCCTGTGTTCGTCTTTCACCTCCCAGTGGGCAAGATGTCCTTTTAAAATGCACCTTCTCCTGGTGCATGCTTCCCACAAAGGGTTGGGTTTTCTTCTCAGGGCATCTCCTTCTCTGAGTTAGACTTCTAGTGGGTTGGTTATTTCTTGGTTGTCCAGAATGTAGAATAACTGTTAAATGTGCATTTTAGTACATAGCATGAAACTAAAAAAGTTGTATAAAAAAGAGGACATATTCTCCACTAAGAGCCTCATCTTAACTTACGGTACTTACAATGCCTTCTATTGATATGGAAAGTGACTGACCACAGATGGTGAAACATTATAACTTTTCAACAAGTTTAAACTACTTTAAGTCTAATATCTCAAGAAACTGTCTCAGAATTCATTGTGTGTAACTGTTTTTAAATTGGTGGTTCCTCTTCATCAGCATTCTACCAGTACTATAGGTGGTGTTTGAACTTTCTTTAAATTCCAGTATGCATTTTTCCGACCATTGTCCAAAGACTTAATTGCCCAAAATTTAATGTTAACCTCTCTGCTGTTATGCCTGTATGTAGCTGTGTGTAGTGTGACAGACAGGAGAGCAGGAGCAAAGAGGCAAAGACCTGTTCCTACTTCCTTTAGCGAGACAAACACCCACCCCACATTTCGTGTAGATGGACAAAGACCATCTGTTTGATTGTATTTGAGTTGGCGACTCTAGGTAAGCACCTGACCTGACCTGATTTATGTTTGGATGTGATGGTCAGTTTTTTGATATTTGTATCAGCCTTCTAACTGAGCACTCTGCCCCTTAGCCTTAGGTGTTTTTAATTGCAGCAGGATTCTACCCCTCCACAGAGATGTAGACTTTAGTCCAAGAGAGGATTCATACTTGGTTCCCAGACAGATGTAGAATGTCTAAGAGAGGATTGGCATTAGGTCCTGGCAACGAGAAACGCCTTAATGTGGCTGCCAGGTACACATGAATTGGAAAATTTATGTGCTAAGCATTTTCAATTTTTCATATTTCTAGTGCAGTAATGCAATTCAATTCTCCTATTTTAAGTTTGCATGCTATAGCGCTACAGAGTACTGCCTTATCTGTTTGATTGTATATGAGTTGGCGACTCTAGGTAAGCACCTATTCAGACCTGATTTATGTTTGGATGTTTGGATGTGACGGTCAGTTTTTTTTATATTTGTGATCTATTAGCATACCCAAGTCTTTTTCACATGTGCTGTGGCTTAGTTCTATTGCTCCCAATCTATAGATGTAATTTTTGTTTTTCTTGCCCAGATGCAGAATCTTGCATTTCTCCCTGTTAAATACCATTCTATTAAGGTACCGTTACACTAAACGACTTACCAACGATCACGACCAGCGATACGACCTGGCCGTGATCGTTGGTAAGTCGTTGTGTGGTCGCTGGGGAGCTGTCACACAGACAGCTCTCTCAGCGACCAACGATCAGGGGAATGACTTCAGCATCGTTGAAACTGTCTTCAACGATGCTGAAATCCCCCTGCAGCACCCGGGTAACCAGGGTAAACATCGGGTTACTAAGTGCAGGGCCGCGCTTAGTAACCCGATATTTACCCTGGTTACCATTGTAAAAGTTAAAAAAAAAAACAGTACATACTCACATTCTGATGTCTGTCACGTCCCCCGGCGTCCACAGGGTTAAAGCTGCTTTCGGCAGGAGCGCTGGTAATGCACGCGCTACTGCCGAGAGCTTCCCTGCACTGAATGTGTCAGCGCCGGCCATAAAGCAGAGCACAGCGGTGACGTCACCGCTGTGCTCTGCTTTACGACCGGCGCTGACACCGTCAACTGTTGTGAATTCTGCTCTTGGGTTCCCTCCGGTGGTTGTTGATAGTAATGCAGTTGTCCCTGGTTTGCAATCCTGGGCAGGTGTCCCTGCTGATTGCAGCTCTGACTGGGATATTTAGGTGTGCAGGATTCATTAGCCCTAGCCAGTCGTCCATTGTTCTTGGAGGTTTTGCATCTCTGTCTGGTTCCTCCTGCCCTGCTGCCAAATCAGCAAAGATAAGTGTCTGGTTTTTTTTCTACAGCACACATGCTGTGTGCTTTACAATTCAGTGCTATTCATGGTTTTTTCTTGTCCAGCTTAGACTGTGTTTGGATATTTTCAGTCAAGTTGGATTCTCAGGAGAAGCAGATATACATTCCATGTCTTTAGTTAGATGTGGAATTTTTGTATTATCTGCTGTGGATATTTTTAGGGTTTTAATACTGACCGCTTAGTATTCTGTCCTATCCTTTCCTATTTAGCTAGTGTGGCCTCTTTTGCGAAATCCTGATTTCTGCCTGCGTGTGTCTTTCCTCTAATACTCACAGTCAACATTTGTGGGGCGCTGCCTATCCTTTGGGGTTCTGCTCTGAGGCAAGATAGAATTCCCATTTCCATCTATAGGGGTATTTAGTCCTCCGGCTGTGTCGAGGTGTCTAGGATGTGTTAGGTACACCCCACGGCTACTTCTAGTTGAGGTGTCAGTTTAGGGTTTGCGGTCAGTACAGGTTCCACCTACTCCTAAGAAAGTCCCATGCGGCTCCAAGGTCACCAGATCATAACAGTACAACTGGCCAGCAATGAGTTAAATGCATCTCAGAAGAAGGGAAGAAAGGTGTTGAGCCATTTTTTTTTCTGTAGCCTGCTTTGTCTTTTCTTCCCTCTTTTTCTCTGAGTGACTGAGGAGTCTTGTGCTAGCATGGATGTTCAGGGATTAGCTTCTCGTGTAGACCAGCTTGCTGCTAGGGTACAGAGTATTTCTGATTATATTGTTCAGACTCCAGTTTTAGAGCCTAAGATTCCTACTCCAGATTTGTTTTTTGAGGACAGGTCCAAATTTTTGAGTTTTAAAAACAACTGTAAACTGTTTTTTGCTCTGAGACCTCGATCCTCTGGTGATTCCATTCAGCAGGTTAAAAGTGTCATCTCCCTGCTGCGTGGCGATCCTCAGGATTGGGCATTTTCCCTGGAATCTGGGAATCTGGCCTTGCTTAATGTAGACGCCTTTTTTCAGGCTTTAGGATTATTATATGATGAACCAAATTCTGTGGATCAAGCGGAGAAGACCTTGTTGGCCCTGTCTCAGGGTCAAGAAGCGGCAGAATAGTATTGTCAGAAATTTAGAAAATGGTCTGTGTTGACCAAATGGAATGATGATGTTTTGGCGGCAATTTTCAGAAAGGGTCTTTCTGAATCCGTTAAAGATGTTATGGTGGGGTTTACCACGCCTTTCGGTCTGAGTGATTCTATGTCTCTGGCCATTCAGATTGATCGGCGCTTGCGGGAGCGCAGAACTGTGCGCGCTGTGGCGTTGTCCTCAGAGCAGATGCCTGAGCCAATGCAGTGTGATAGGATTCTGTCTAGAACGGAACAACGGGGATTCAGACGTCAGAATAGGTTGTGTTTTTATTGTGGCGATGCTTCTCATGTCATTTCAGTCTGCCCTAAGCGTACCAAGAGGATCGCTAGTTCATTTACCATCAGTACTGTACAACCTAAATTTTTGTTATCTGTGTCCTTGATTTGCTCATTGTCATCATTTTCTGTCATGGCGTTTGTGGATTCAGGCGCCGCTTTGAACTTAATGGACTTTGAGTTTGCCAGGCGTTGTGGTTTTCCCTTACAGTCTTTGCAGAACCCTATTCCTTTAAGGGGCATCGATGCTACACCTTTGGCTAAAAATAAGCCCCAGTTCTGGACACAGGTGACCATGTGCATGGCGCCAGCCCATCAGGAAGATTGTCGATTTCTGGTGTTGCATAATTTGCATGATGCTATCGTGCTGGGTTTTCCGTGGTTGCAGGTACATAATCCTGTGTTGGATTGGAAGTCTATGTCTGTGACTAGTTGGGGATGTCAGGGGGTTCATAATGACGTTCCTTTGATGTCAATCTCCTCTTCTTCCTCTTCTGAAATTAAAGAGTTTTTGTCTGATTTTCAGGATGTATTCGATGAGCCCAAGTCCAGTTCCCTTCCACCGCATAGGGACTGTGATTGTGCTATTGACTTGATTCCAGGCTGTAAGTTTCCTAAGGGCCGACTTTTCAACCTGTCTGTGCCTGAACATACCGCCATGCGGAGTTATGTTAAGGAGTCTTTGGAGAAAGGGCATTTTCGGCCATCTTCTTCACCGTTGGGAGCAGGATTTTTTTTTGTTGCTAAGAAGGATGGTTCCTTGAGACCCTGTATTGATTATCGCCTCTTGAATAAGATCACGGTCAAGTTTCAATACTCTTTACCTCTGCTTTCCGATTTGTTTGCTAGGATTAAGGGGGCTAGTTGGTTTACGAAGATTGACCTTCGGGGGGCATATAATCTTGTTCGGATTAAGCAGGGTGATGAATGGAAAACTGCGTTTAATACGCCCGAAGGCCATTTTGAATACCTTGTGATGCCATTCGGGCTCTCTAATGCTCCATCTGTTTTTCAGTCCTTCATGCACGATATCTTCCGGACTTACCTTGATAAATTCATGATTGTATATTTGGATGACATTTTAATTTTTTCCGATGATTGGGAGTCTCATGTGAAACAGGTCAGGATGGTATTTCAGATCCTTCGTGATAATGCTCTGTTTGTGAAGGGGTCTAAGTGTCTCTTTGGAGTGCAGAAGGTTTCTTTTTTGGGCTTCATTTTTTCTCCCTCATCTATAGAGATGGATCCGGTTAAGGTTCAGGCCATTCATGATTGGATTCAACCCACATCCGTGAAGAGCCTTCAGAAATTTTTGGGCTTTGCTAATTTTTATCGCCGTTTCATTGCTAACTTCTCCAGTGTGGTTAAACCCTTGACCGATTTGACGAAGAAAGGCGCTGATGTGACGAATTGGTCCTCTGCGGCTGTCTCTGCCTTTCAGGAGCTTAAACGCCGATTTACTTCTGCCCCGGTGTTGCGTCAACCAGATGTTTCTCTTCCGTTTCAGGTTGAGGTTGATGCTTCTGAGATTGGGGCAGGGGCCGTTTTGTCTCAGAGGGATCCTGTTGGTTCCTTGATGAAACCGTGTACCTTCTTTTCCCGTAAGTTTTCGCCGGCTGAACACAATTATGATGTCGGCAATCGGGAGTTGTTGGCTATGAAGTGGGCGTTTGAGGAGTGGCGACATTGGCTTGAGGGAGCTAAGCACCGTATTGTGGTCTTGACCGATCATAAAAATCTGATTTACCTCGAGTCTGCCAGACGGCTGAATCCTAGACGGGCTCGATGGTCCTTGTTTTTTTCCCGTTTTGATTTCGTGGTTTCGTATCTTCCGGGTTCTAAGAATATTAAGGCTGATGCCCTCTCTAGGAGTTTTTTGCCTGATTCTCCTGAGGTCCTTGAACCGGTCGGCATTCTGAAAGAAGGGGTGGTCCTTTCTGCCATTTCCTCTGATTTACGACGGGTTCTTCAGGAATTTCAGGCTGATAAACCTGATCGCTGTCCAGTGGGGAAACTGTTTGTTCCTGATAGATGGACTAGTAGAGTGATTTCTGAGGTTCATTGTTCTGTGTTGGCTGGCCATCCTGGTATTTTTGGTACCAGAGAATTGGTAGGTAGGTCCTTTTGGTGGCCTTCTTTGTCATGTGATGTGCGTTCTTTTGTGCAGTCCTGTGGGACTTGTGCGCGGGCCAAGCCTTGTTGTTCCCGTGCTAGTGGGTTGCTTTTGCCCTTGCCGGTCCCTGAGAGACCCTGGACGCATATTTCTATGGATTTTATTTCTGATCTTCCGGTTTCCCAGAAGATGTCGGTCATCTGGGTTGTTTGTGACCAGTTCTCTAAGATGGTCCATTTGGTGCCTTTGCCTAAATTGCCTTCCTCTTCTGATTTGGTTCCATTGTTTTTTCAGCATGTGGTTCGTTTGCATGGTATTCCGGAGAATATTGTGTCGACAGAGGTTCCAAGTTTGTTTCTAGGTTTTGGCAGGTCTTTTTGTGCTAGGCTGGGCATTGATTTGTCTTTTTCATCCGCATTTCATCCTCAGACAAATGGCCAGACCGAGCGAACTAATCAGACTTTAGAAACTTATCTGAGATGCTTTGTGTCTGCTGATCAGGATGATTGGGTGGCTTTCTTGCCATTGGCCGAGTTTGCCCTTAATAAT
Source organism: Ranitomeya variabilis (assembly GCF_051348905.1). Classification (NCBI taxonomy): domain Eukaryota; kingdom Metazoa; phylum Chordata; class Amphibia; order Anura; family Dendrobatidae; genus Ranitomeya; species Ranitomeya variabilis. Next base: position 285,963,935 of record NC_135235.1, read on the forward strand.
CGGGCTAGTTCGGCTACCTTGGTTTCGCCCTTCTTTTGTAATTTTGGTTTTCATCCTCGTTTTTCTTTGGGGCAGGTTGAGCCTTCTGACTGTCCTGGTGTGGATTCTGTGGTTGACAGGTTGCAGCAGATTTGGGCTCATGTGGTGGACAATTTGGTATTGTCTCAGGAGGAGGCTCAACGTTTTGCTAACCGTCGTCGGTGTGGTGGTTCCCGTGTTATGAACTGGTGGTTTAGGAGCAACATGGGCGTGCTCTGGAGGAGGTGGTACCTGTACTGACCGCAGTTCCTGAGCTTAACACAACACTAGAAGTAGCCGTGGGATGTTCCTGTCACTCCCTAGACACCTCGTCACAGCCGGAGGACTAACTACCCCTAAAGATAAAAACAGGAAAGCTATCTTGCCTCAGAGAAAATCCCCAAAGGACAGACAGCCCCCCACAAATATTGACTGTGAGTGGAGAGGGAAATGACATACACAGAATGAAACTAGGATGAGGCAAAGGTGGCCAATCTAGCTAGATAGATAGAACAGGACAGAATGCTGTGCGGTCAGTATTAAAAACTAGAAAAATCCACCACAGAGCTTACAAAAATCTCCACACCTGACTAAAGGTGCGGAGGGTAAATCTGCTTCCCAGAGCTTCCAGCTTAACTGAATAAATCCATACTGACAAGCTGGACTAGAAAAAACAAAGAATGTGCTGAACGATTAAGTCCACAACAAGTGGAAAGCAAAAGAACAAAGCAAGGACTTATCTTTGCTGAACTGGTCAGAATATCAGGGAAATCCAAGAGAGATGTGAATCCAAGCAGGAACCATTGACAACTGGCACTGGCTGAAGGATGGAGCCAGGATAAATAGCCGAGCCAGAATAGACGATCAGTGGAAGCAGCTGCTGACTGCTAAATCCAAGGAGCAGCAGTTCCACTTAAATCCACCGGAGGGAGCCCAAGAGCAGAACTCACAACAGTAGCCCCCCCTTGAGGAGGGGTCACCGAACCCACACCAGAGCCCCCAGGCCGATCAGGACGAGCCAAGTGAAAGGCTTGAACCAAATCGGCGGCATGGACATCGGAGGCAACAACCCAAGAATTATCCTCCTGGCCATAACCCTTCCACTTGACAAGATACTGAAGCCTCCGCCTCGAAAAACGAGAATCCAAAATTTTCTCCACCACATATTCCAACTCCCCTTCAACCAACACCGGGGCAGGAGGATCAACAGAGGGAACAACGGGCACCACATATCTCCGCAACAAAGATCTATGGAAAATATTATGGATGGCAAAAGAGGCTGGAAGGGCCAAACGAAAAGATACCGGATTGATAATCTCAGAAATCTTATAAGGACCAATAAACAGAGGTTTGAACTTGGGGGAAGAAACCTTCATAGGAACATGAGGAGAAGATAACCAGACTAAATCCCCCACCCGAAGCCGGGGACCAACACACCGACGGCGGTTAGCAAAACGTTGAGCCTTTTCCTGAGACAACGTCAAATTGTCTACCACATGAGTCCAAATCTGCTGTAACCTGTCCACCACAAAATCCACACCAGGACAATCAGAAGGCTCAACCTGCCCCGAAGAAAAACGAGGATGAAAACCAAAATTACAAAAGAAAGGCGAAACCAAAGTAGCCGAACTAGCCCGATTATTAAGGGCAAACTCGGCCAACGGCAAGAAAGCCACCCAATCATCCTGATCAGCAGACACAAAGCATCTCAAATAGGTTTCCAAGGTCTGATTCGTTCGCTCAGTTTGGTCATTTGTCTGAGGATGGAACGCCGAAGAAAAAGACAAATCAATGCCCATCCTAGCACAAAAGGTCCGCCAAAACCTAGAAACAAACTGGGAACCTCTATCGGACACAATATTCTCCGGAATGCCATGCAAACGAACCACATGCTGAAAAAACAACGGAACCAAATCAGAAGAGAAAGGCAATTTAGGCAAAGGTACCAAATGAACCATCTTAGAAAACCGGTCACAAACCACCCAGATAACCGACATCCTCTGGGAAACCGGAAGATCCGAAATAAAATCCATGGAAATATGCATCCAGGGCCTCTCGGGGACCGGCAAAGGCAAAAGCAACCCACTAGCGCGGGAACAGCAAGGCTTGGCCCGGGCACAAGTCCCACAGGACTGCACAAAAGAACGCACATCCCGCGACAAGGAAGGCCACCAAAAGGACCTAGCAACCAAATCTCTGGTACTAAAAATCCCAGGATGACCAGCCAACACTGAACAATGAACCTCAGAAATTACCTTACTAGTCCATCTATCAGGAACAATCAGCTTCCCCACTGGACAGCGGTCAGGTTTATCAGCCTGAAATTCCTGAAGCACCCGCCGCAAATCAGGGGAGATGGCAGAAAGAATCACCCCTTCTTTAAGAATGCCAACCGGCTCCAGGACTCCAGGAGAATCAGGCAAAAAACTCCTAGAGAGGGCATCAGCCTTAACATTCTTAGATCCCGGAAGATACGAGACCACAAAATCAAAACGGGAGAAAAACAGGGACCATCGAGCCTGTCTAGGGTTCAGCCACTTGGCCGACTCGAGGTAAATCAGATTCTTATGATCGGTCAAGACCACAACGCGGTGCTTGGCTCCCTCAAGCCAATGTCGCCACTCCTCAAATGCCCACTTCATAGCCAACAACTCCCGATTGCCAACGTCATAATTGCGCTCCGCAGGCGAAAACTTTCTGGAAAAAAATGCACACGGTTTCATCAAAGAACCATCAGAATTCCTCTGAGACAAAACGGCCCCTGCCCCAATCTCAGAAGCGTCAACCTCAACCTGAAAAGGAAGAGAAACATCCGGCTGACACAACACAGGGGCAGAAGTAAATCGGCTTTTAAGCTCCTGAAAGGCCTCAACAGCCGCAGAGGACCAATTCGTCACATCAGCGCCTTTGTTCGTCAAATCGGTCAGGGGCTTAACCACACTGGAAAAGTTGGCACTGAAACGGCGATAAAAATTAGCAAAGCCCCAAAATTTCTGAAGGCTCTTCACCGATGTGGGTTGAATCCAGTCATGAATGGCTTGGACCTTAACAGGATCCATTTCTATAGACGAGGGAGAAAAAATAAAACCCAAAAAAGAGACCTTCTGAACTCCAAATAGGCACTTAGACCCCTTCACAAATAAAGCATTATCATGAAGGATCTGGAATACCATCCTGACCTGCTTCACATGAGACTCCCAATCATCGGAAAAAATCAAAATGTCATCCAAATACACAATCATGAATTTATCAAGATAATTGCGGAAAATATCATGCATGAAGGACTGAAATACAGAAGGAGCATTAGAAAGCCCGAAAGGCATCACAAGGTATTCAAAATGGCCTTCGGGCGTATTAAATGCAGTTTTCCATTCGTCACCCTGTTTAATACGAACAAGATTATATGCCCCTCGAAGGTCAATCCTAGTAAACCAACTAGCCCCCTTAATCCGAGCAAACAAATCAGAAAGCAAAGGTAAAGGGTATTGGAATTTGACCGTGATCTTATTAAGAAGGCGATAATCAATACAGGGTCTCAAGGAGCCATCCTTCTTGGCAACAAAAAAGAATCCCGCTCCCAATGGTGACGAAGACAGCCGAATATGCCCCTTCTCCAAAGACTCCTTGACATAACTCCGCATGGCGGCATGCTCTGGCACAGACAGATTGAAAAGTCGGCCCTTAGGGAACTTACAGCCAGGAATCAAGTTAATAGCACAATCACAGTCCCTATGTGGAGGAAGGGAACTGGACTTGGGCTCATCAAATACATCCTGGAAATCCGACAAAAACTCAGGGACTTCAGAAGAGGGGGAAGAGGAAATTGACATCAAAGGAACGTCACAATGTACCCCTTGACAACCCCAACTAGTCACAGACATAGATTTCCAATCCAGCACCGGATTATGTTCCTGTAACCATGGAAAACCCAGTACAACAACATCATGCAAGTTATGCAACACCAGAAAATGGCAATCTTCCTGATGTGCTGGAGCCATGCACATGGTCAGCTGAGTCCAATACTGAGGTTTATTCTTGGCCAACGGTGTAGCATCAATCCCCCTCAAAGGAATAGGGCTCTGCAAAGGCTGCAAGGAAAAACCACAATGCCTGGCGAATTCCAAGTCCATTAAGTTCAGGGCAGCGCCTGAATCCACAAATGCCATGACAGAAAAGGACGATAATGAGCAAATCAGGGTCACAGATAAGAGAAATTTAGGCTGTACTGTACTGATGGTAACAGACCTAGCGACGCTCTTAGTACGCTTAGGGCAAACAGAAATAACATGAGCAGAATCACCACAGTAAAAACACAGCCTATTCTGACGTCTGAATCCCTGCCATTCTGCTCTAGTCAAAATCCTATCACATTGCATAGGCTCAGGACTCCGCTCAGAGGACACTGCCATATGGTGCACAACTTTGCGCTCGCGCAGGCGCCGATCAATCTGAATGGCTAGAGACATATATTCGCTCAAACCAGCAGGCATGGGGAACCCCACCATAACATCTTTAAGGGCTTCAGAAAGACCCTTTCTGAAAATTGCCGCCAGAGCATCCTCATTCCATATAGTGAGCACAGACCATTTTTAAATTTCTGGCAGTATAATTCTGCCGCTTCCTGACCCTGACATAGGGCCAACAAGGTTTTTTCTGCATGATCCACAGAATTAGGTTCGTCATACAATAATCCGAGCGCTTGAAAAAATGCGTCTACATTAAGCAATGCCGGATCCCCTGATTCAAGGGAGAATGCCCAATCCTGGGGGTCACCACGCAGCAGAGAGATGACGATTTTAACCTGCTGAATGGGATCACCAGAGGAACGGGGTTTCAAAGCAAAAAACAATTTGCAGTTATTTTTAAAGTTCAAAAACTTGGATCTGTCCTCAAAAAACAAATCAGGAGTAGGAATTTTAGGCTCTAAAGCCGGAGTCTGGACAACATAATTTTGGATACTCTGTACTCTTGCAGCAAGTTGATCCACACGAGAAAACAAACCCTGAACATCCATGCCAGCACCAAAATCCTGAACCACCCAGAGATTAAGAGGAAAAAAAGACAAAACAGACTACAGAAAAAAAATGGCTCAGAATTTTTCTTTTTTCCTTCTTTTGAGATGCATTTATTTCATTTTTGGCCAGTTGTACTGTTATGAACTGGTGGTTTAGGAGCAACATGGGCGTGCTCTGGAGGAGGTGGTACCTGTACTGACCGCAGTTCCTGAGCTTAACACAACACTAGAAGTAGCCGTGGGATGTTCCTGTCACTCCCTAGACACCTCGTCACAGCCGGAGGACTAACTACCCCTAAAGATAGAAACAGGAAAGCTATCTTGCCTCAGAGAAAATTCCCAAAGGACAGACAGCCCCCCACAAATATTGACTGTGAGTGGAGAGGGAAATGACATACACAGAATGAAACTAGGATGAGGCAAAGGTGGCCAATCTAGCTAGATAGATAGAACAGGACAGAATGCTGTGCGGTCAGTATTAAAAACTAGAAAAATCCACCACAGAGCTTACAAAAATCTCCACACCTGACTAAAGGTGCGGAGGGTAAATCTGCTTCCCAGAGCTTCCAGCTTAACTGAATAAATCCATACTGACAAGCTGGACTAGAAAAAACAAAGAATGTGCTGAACGATTAAGTCCACAACAAGTGGAAAGCAAAAGAACAAAGCAAGGACTTATCTTTGCTGAACTGGTCAGAATATCAGGGAAATCCAAGAGAGATGTGAATCCAAGCAGGAACCATTGACAACTGGCACTGGCTGAAGGATGGAGCCAGGATAAATAGCCGAGCCAGAATAGACGATCAGTGGAAGCAGCTGCTGACTGCTAAATCCAAGGAGCAGCAGTTCCACTTAAATCCACCGGAGGGAGCCCAAGAGCAGAACTCACAAAAGTGCCACTTACAACCACCGGAGGGAGCCCAAGAGCGGAATTCACAACATTCCCGGCTTCGGGTTGGGGATTTGGTCTGGTTGTCTTCCCGTCATGTTCCTATGAAGGTTTCTTCCCCTAAGTTTAAGCCTCGCTTTATTGGTCCTTATAGGATTTCTGAGATTATTAATCCGGTGTCTTTTCGATTGGCCCTTCTGGCTTCTTTTGCCATCCATAATGTCTTCCATAGATCTTTATTGCGGAAATATGTGGTGCCCGTTGTTCCCTCTGTTGATCCTCCGGCCCCTGTGTTGGTTGATGGGGAGTTGGAGTATGTGGTTGAGAAGATTTTGGATTCTCGCTTTTCGAGGCGGAGGCTTCAGTACCTTGTCAAATGGAAGGGTTATGGCCAGGAGGATAATTCTTGGGTTTTTGCCTCTGATGTCCATGCTGCTGATTTGGTCCGTGCCTTTCATCTGGCTCGTCCTGATCGGCCTGGGTGCTCTGGTGAGGGTTCGGTGACCCCTCCTCAAGGGGGGGGTACTGTTGTGAATTCTGCTCTTGGGTTCCCTCCGGTGGTTGTTGATAGTAATGCAGTTGTCCCTGGGTTGCAATCCTGGGCAGGTGTCCCTGCTGATTGCAGCTCTGACTGGGATATTTAGGTGTGCAGGATTCATTAGCCCTTGCCAGTCGTCCATTGTTCTTGGAGGTTTTGCATCTCTGTCTGGTTCCTCCTGCCCTGCTGCCAAATCAGCAAAGATAAGTGTCTGGTTTTTGTTTCTACAGCACACATGCTGTGTGCTTTACAATTCAGTGCTATTCATGGTTTTTTCTTGTCCAGCTTAGACTGTGTTTGGATATTTTCAGTCAAGTTGGATTCTCAGGAGAAGCAGATATACATTCCATGTCTTTAGTTAGATGTGGAATTTTTGTATTATCTGCTATGGATATTTTTAGGGTTTTAATACTGACCGCTTAGTATTCTGTCCTATCCTTTCCTATTTAGCTAGCGTGGCCTCTTTTGCTAAATCCTGATTTCTACCTGCGTGTGTCTTTTCCTCACAGTCAATATTTGTGGGGGGCTGCCTATCCTTTGGGGTTCTGCTCTGAGGCAAGATAGAATTCCCATTTCCATCTATAGGGGTATTTAGTCCTCCGGCTGTGTCGAGGTGTCTAGGGTGTGTTAGGTACACCCCACGGCTACTTCTAGTTGCAGTGTCAGTTTAAGGTTTGCGGTCAGTACAGGTTCCACCTACTCCTGAGAAAGTCCCATGCGGCTCCAAGGTCACCAGATCATAACAGTCAACCCTGTGGACGCCGGGGGACGTGACAGACATCAGGATGTGAGTATGTACTGGTTTTTTTTAACCTTTACAATGGTAACCAGGGTAAATATCGGGTTACTAAGTGCGGTCCTGCACTTAGTAACCCGATATTTACCCTGGTTACAAGTGAACACATCGCTGGATCGCACACACGCCGATCCAGCGATGACAGCGGGTGATCAGCGACCAAAAAAGGTCCTGATCATTCCCATCGACCAAGGATCTCCCAGCAGGGGCCTGATCGTTGGTCGCTGTCACACATAACAAGATCGTTAGCGGGATCGTTGCTTACGTCACCAAAAGCGTGACATTGCAACGATATCGTTAACGATATCATTATGTGTGACTCAGCCCTTAGTCACTGATCATTGTTCAAGCTTATCTAGATCTGTCTGAATCCTTTCTCTGTCTTCTCTAGTGTTAGCTATCTCTCCTAGCTTTGCATCGTCTGCAAATTTGATTAGCTTACCTTCAGTTCCCTTATCTAGATCATTTATGAAAATGTTGAACAACACTGGGGCCAGGACAGAGCCTTGTGGTTCTCCACTTGAAGCCCTCTTCCAATTAGATATGCAACTATTTATCACCGCTCTTTGAGTATGATCACTGAGCCAGTTATGAATCCACCTAACTGCAGCCTAGTCAATCCCATACTTGGTCATTTGTTCAATAAGGATAGTATGAGATACTTTATCAAATGCTTTGCTGAAGTCGAGATGTACTGTATCTACCGCAATTCCCTGATCCACCCAGTCAGTAATTCCACAATAGAAGGAAATTAGTTTAGTCTGGCATGACTTGGTTGCTACAAACCTATGCTGGCGCTGGTTGATTACTGTATTCTTATCCAAGTACTTACATACATGCTGTTTAATAATTTGTTGAAAGTTGTTTCCTGCTATAGAAGTAAGGCTCACTGGCCTGTAATGTCCTGGCTCCATCTTCTTTACTTTTTTGAAGATAGAGATAAAATTTGCCTTTCTGCAATTTTCTGGGACTTTTCCTGTTCTCCAGGATATTTCAAAGATTCTGGCTAGTAGTTCTGCAATTTGCTCTGCTATCTCTTTCAGTACGCTTCAATGTAATTCATCTGGAACAGGAAATTTAAATTCATTTAAATTAGCTAAGTGTTCCCTCACCATCTCTATGTTTATAGATAGTGTGGATTCTTTTATTCCTTCAGTAGCACCGTGAAGATCAATTGATGTTGCAAACGCTTAATTAGAGAACAATTGCTTTCTTAGGTGGAGACTTTCCAGTAACAGGAGGATGTAGCAGTGCTGTGAGTGCTGCAAGAGGCAACTCAGCAAGGCAGCAGGACACTAGGAGGAGCAGAGCGGAAAACGCAGTGAGTAGGATGGCTTCCACTTACCACACAAGTCACTGATGTTGCACTGTCTCATTGTCTCAGCTGATGGACATGGATTACACTTGACAACAGGCAGAGGACTGCATGTCACACAGGAGGGAAAAACCCAGTAGCCATCATTTTTCTTATAACTAAATGGGTTGCTATCTACCTGCCGCTTATACCCAGCACTGGATCAGAGTAGTCACCGACCACTCCTGCTGGCGATGACAGGGCAACTCTTCCTCTTCCAGGCTGCTCTGTCGATGGGTGTGACTGTTGATGTCATGATGATTGACAGCTGTCTTCCCACAGTTAGGCAGCTGGGAGCTGGCTGTCACTCAGCATGACGTCGCATGACCACTCTGTGTCAGCAGAGATCTGCGCTGGGCACAACAGGCAGGTAAGTAGCAACTACCTGCCTGTTAGTTCTTAGGCACATAGTAAAAAAATTGTCCTGGATAACCCCATTAAGACAACATAATTTTTGCATAAAGTGATTTACAGATTCAATATTTATAACAAAATCTGTCAAATGAGGTCAAGTTGTAGCACAGACCTATCTGGTTTATTAGGAATCACTCCATATTAGTTATGGTGTTAAAGTGAAAACTGTATATAAGCGTATATGGCATTTAATTGTCTTCTATAGTTTGGAACCCGCTATTCTGTATAATCATTTCCGATCTTTTGTGATAATTCTTCAATAACGCACTTTTTTTTTGTTCTGCTATCCAGACTGACAACAACCGTCTACGTGAAACCATTTCAATTACCGCTAGCATTGTTCTAATACTCCATTATAAATAGAAGCAAACACTGAGCATCAGGCTCCACGACAATATCCGCCATGCTTCACTAACCCAGGTGTGTGTTGTCATTCATACAGCTTCGCTAGGATCTTCTTTGAAATATGTGTGCTTCAGAGAGACATATCATTACCATCTGCAGAAGTGCTTATTCATCTATAATCCTCTTCAAACCACTTGACACAAAACCCCTGACACCAAAAACACAAGAATTTTCTTCTTATGAAAACGATGAATAATTTGTTGTACCTCTGTACTTTGATTTATGTTTTGGGTTCCTTTTTTTTTTTCGTCTGCTCTGCACAATTTTCTCAGACATGCACACATTTTATGGAAACCCCAAATGCCCCCCCCCCCCTATTGTTGAGGACCCTTCGCAGGAAAACAGTTCAAAATATTTGCCTCTGTTTAATCAAATTCTAAATATTTAGTAAATAAAAGGAAATGTTACATTTATATGATTTCCGCTTTTTATGTGTCGTTATGTCACCTTGTGGACTTATCATTTTCAGGTCTATAGAAGTAAAATGTTGCCTCTATTAAGAACTTTTTAGTACAGAGTATACTCTACTTTCTTTTTTTTTCAGTATGTTACTTTATGCAGAAAGAAAATTTCCTTCATTTATTTTTTTTAAGAAACCGTCAACACGTAGGACAGCTGCTGTTAGCAGATCTTGTGATGTTGCTCTTTTTTTCATCACTTTTATGGATAACAATAATATCTAATTTAATATAAAGAGCGCCTGTCATTTAAATTTTTATTTCATAAATCAATAGCGCACATGTAAATAAACAACTTTGTAATATATCTTACCAGAAAAATCAGTTTTTTTCTCCTCCTGGATGGATCGTTTACTCTTAATTCATGGGCAAAATCGGCAAAATCTGTTTTCCTTTCTTACTGAGGAAGGAGATGGCAGTTGGTGTTTTTAAAATTCTACAGAGAGGGGAAAGGAGGAACTAGAGGAAGACACAGACATTCTGCTGCAAGTTCTCCTGGAATCACATTTATAGTTCCCCATAGAACTTTATAAGCACCAACTGCCATCTCCTATCTCAATAATGGGACAGTTTGTGTTCAGTGAACACAGATTTTCCCTTTACTGAGATAGGAGATGACAGTTGGTGCTTTTAAAATTCTATGGAGGAGGGAGGAGCTAAAATTAAAAGCAGAGACAAACATTCTGCTGCAAGTTCTCTTGAAATAACAGCTACAGTTCTCCATAGAAATCTATAAGCACCAACTGTCATCTCAAAATTGAAAAATTTGTATTCTCCAATACAGATATTACCCATGAATTGAGAATTTTGAGAGTGCATTATTGATTTACAGAAAAAAAAGAATTAAACTGATGGTTGCTTGTTAAGCATTCTCCAGGACAAAAACATGGACGGCTTATCATTTGACTATACCACTGAGGTTTAATTAGCCAGGGACCCCCATCAGTCAGCACAATGAAGGGGCCACAGCACTTCACCTCATCCCCTTCATTATTTACACAGACTCAGATGCCCATCTGTAAAAGTATCTGCACCTGTAGAAATAAGTAAATGAGACAAGTGGCAGCCGCCTGTACAGACAAGTCACCGTCTAAGGATTGGTTCATATCCATTAGGAGCTTTTCGTTAAAATTCCTTCAGAAAAGCTGGAAAAAGATTGCTTATTTTTTTGCATAAATGGAGCACATCATAACGGAAACCCGACAAACCTAATTTTAGTCAATAGGGTCCATCAGGGACCCTTGTTTTCTGTTATGTCACTGATCTGTCAAACTTTAGAATTTCATTTTTTGCTCCTAAAATAGAACAGAAAAAACAGAATTCTCAATGCAGATGCGACCTCAGTCTAGACCATCATGGCATGCTCCTCTTCCAAGAGCAAAGTGGACTCTTTATTTTGCTGATTTTTGAGGGTCTCATAAATTGGACTCCCATAATCATACATTGATATCCCATCATAAGAATAGAAAATTCAAGCTTAAATAATACCTGACCTTCCACACAAACCATGTAGAAAAGCGTTCCATCCCACCCATAGAAAGCTAAAAGTGCAAATACCAGTCTAATGCATCCAGGAACTATCCCAACTCTTACACTCTGTTATCTGACATCTACTCTTCAGACTGGATGGATCCTCTTGATCAGCATTCTGCCAGCACATTGCTCATCCACAGGTGATAAATGTTATATCAGAGGGGGTCCTAATGCTGGACCAATGCTAAAACTGGGAGCACCCACCCATAGTATATGGCTGTGGAGGGTGATGGCCAGGCATGTAGGGGGTGATGGCCAGGCATGTGGGGGGTGAGGCAGTAACCGGTGTCACCGGTAGGGGTCGCTGTTTGTTCTCCCCAGGATGTGCACGGAGGCGTAGTGAGGCCACGAGGGGGCATTGCAGTCGCAGGTGTAGCTGTGATCACAATGGTGAAGCAGTGACCGATGTCACAGGTAGGGGTCCCTGTGTGTTCTACCCAGGTGGTGTACGGAGGCGTATGAAGGCCATAGGAGTGCTGGTCAGTCACGGGCGTAGCAGTGGCTGCAATGCAGACTAGAAATAAAAGTAAAGTGTTAGTCTTGGACATGCTAGTGTCCAAGGCAGATGTAGGGGAAACCTGCTCTGGGGTGTCGTGTTGTGAAACAGACTGCAGGATGGTAGTCATGCAGTTTGCTTCATTCCAGGCCCAGGTTTTCTATGTGGCTGAAGGCCAAAGGTTTCTTCGTTAAAAGCCCTGCAGTAAAGGGTTTGGGTGTGTCAGGGTCAGTTTCAGTTTTGGTGTAGATGAGAGTGCAGAGCAGAGGTTCTGCAGAGCTTTGTCTGTGTGAAGAGACACAGGTCAGAGCGGAGCCAATAGGCCTGGCATCCACAGCGTACACAGTGGTGCTGCCGTCCACGGTAACTGGTCTTGGAGGTGGACTGTCTTGTTCCTGGAGGTGAACCGGAGGTAGACCGTCCTGTGCCCGAAGGAGGACTGGCGTATGTAACGACTGCAAACAGGAGGCTATCAAGGACTGTGAACAGTTGTGAGTAAGAGACATTGACTTCACAGTGCAGTTGCCCACGGCTACTGGTCAAAGGGAAGGCCAGCGTGTTTAGTGACTGTTAACGGAAGGATGCCATGTAGTATGTAGTGCGGTGAAATGGACACTAATACTATGCACTGAGATTAGATGCACTTGTGTGAATTGGGACATTTAATGCTGTGAAGAAACACATTAAAGGAGTTTTGTGTTTGAACTTTGTGGATCACTGCCTCATCACTGCATAAGTGTGCTACCGCTGCACTACTAAGGTGATGGCCAGCCATGTAGGGGTTGATGTCCACACATGTAGGAGGTGATGGTCAGACATGTAGGGGGTGATGGTCAGACATGTAGGGGGTGATGGCCAGGCATTTGGAGGGGGTGATGATCAGACATGTAGGGGGTGATGGCCAGGCATTTGGGGGGGTGATGGTAAGACATGTAGGGAGTGATGGTCAGACATGTAGGGGGTGATGGCCAGGCATTTGGAGGGGGTGATGATCAGACATGTAGGGGGTGATGGTCAGACATGTAGGGGGTGATGGTCAGACATGTAGGGGGTGATGGCCAGGCATTTGGAGGGGGTGATGATCAGACATGTAGGGGGTGATGGTCAGACATATGGGGGGTGATGGCCAGACATTTAGGGGGTGATGGCCAGGCATTTTGAGGGGGTGTGTTGTGAATTCCGTTCTCGGACTCCCTCCTGTGGTCATGAATGGTACTTTGGTTAGTTCTGCTCTTGGACTCCCTCTGGTGGCTTTGAGCGGAACTGCTGGTCACTGAGGTTGGTTTTGTCAGCTGCTCTCGTTTATTGCTATGCTGGCTTCCCTATTTAACTCCACTCAGATCGTTACTTCATGCCAGCTGTCAATGTTTCAGTATTGGTTCAGATCTCTCTTGGACTTCTCTGAGGACCTGTCTACTCCAGCAGAAGCTAAGTCTTTGCTAGTTCATTTGTTGTTACTGCTTCCTGAATATATTTCTTAGTACTGCTAATTTCTAGTCCAGCTTGCTATCATGATATTCCCTTGCTAGCTGGAAGCTCTGAGGTGCAGAGTGGCACCTCCACACCGTGAGTCGGTGTGGGGAGTCTTTTTGCTTACTCTGCGTGGTTTTTTGTAGTCTTTTGTGCTGACCCCATAGTTCCCTTTTCTATCCTCTGACTATTTAGTGAAGTCTGGCCTCCTTTGCTAAAACCTGTTTCATTCCTGTGTTTGTGACTTTTCTCTTAACTCACAGTCAATATATCTGGGGGCTGCCTTTACCTTTGGGGAATTTCTCTGAGGCAAGGTTAGGCTTCTATTTCTATCTTTAGGGGTAGTTAGCTCTTAGGCTGTGAAGAGGCGTCTAGGGAGAGTTAGCTACGCTCCACGGCTATTTCTAGTGTGTGTGATAGGAGTAGAGTTTGCGGTCAGCAGAGTTCCCACTTTCCCAGAGCTTGTTCCGATTACTAGTTTACTCATCAGGTCATTCCAGGTGCTCCTAACCACCAGGTCCATAACAGTACAGCTGGCCAACAAAGTGTTAATGCATCTCAAAAGAGGGATAAGAGAAGTTCTGAACCCATTTTTTTTTTCTTTGCAGTGTGTTTTGTCTCTCTTTTCCCCTTAATCTCTGGGTGGTTCAGGACTCAGGTGTAGATATGGATATTCAAGGTCTGTCCTCTTGTGTGGATCATCTCACTGCAGGAGTACAAAGCATTCAAGATTATGTAGTTCAGAATCCGATGTTAGAGCCTAGAATTCCAATTCCTGATTTGTTTTCTGGGGATAGATCTAAGTTTCTGAATTTCAAAAATAATTGTAAACTGTTTCTTGCTTTGAAACCCCGCTCCTCTGGTGACCCCATTCAGCAAGTAAAAATTATTATTTCTTTGTTGCGTGGTGACCCTCAAGACTGGGCATTCTCCCTTGCGCCAGGATATCCTGCATTGCTTAATGTAGATGCGTTTTTTCTGGCGCTTGGATTGCTTTATGACGAACCGAATTCAGTGGATCAGGCAGAGAAATCTTGCTAGCTTTTGTGTCAGGGTCAGGATGAAGCAGAGATATATTGTCAGAAGTTTAGAAAATGGTCTGTGCTTACTCAATGGAATGAGTGTGCTCTGGCAGCAATTTTTAGAAAGGGTCTTTCTGAAGCCCTTAAGGATGTTATGGTGGGATTCCCCACGCCTGCTGGTTTGAATGAATCAATGTCCTTGGCCATCCAAATTGATCGGCGTTTGCGTGAGCGCAAAATTGTGCACCATTTGGCGGTGTCCTCTGAGCAGAGGCCTGAGCTTATGCAATGTGATAGAACTTTGACCAGAACTGAACGGCAAGAACACAGACGTCAGAATAGGCTGTGTTTTTACTGTGGTGACCCCACTCATGCTATCTCTGATTGTCCTAAGCGCACTAAGCGGTTCGCTAGGTCTGTCACCATTGGTACTGTACAGCCTAAATTTCTTTTGTCTGTTACTCTGATTTGCTCTTTGTCATCCTACTCGGTTATGGCATTTGTGGATTCAGGCGCTGCCCTGAATTTGATGGACTTGGAGTTTGCCAGGCGCTGTGGTTTTTTCTTGGAGCCTTTGCAGTATCCTATTCCATTAAGGGGAATTGATGCCACGCCGTTGCCAAGAATAAACCTCAGTACTGGACTCAGTTGACCATGTGCATGGCTCCTGCACATCAGGAAGATATTCGCTTTTTGGTGTTGCATAATTTGCATGATGTGGTCGTGTTGGGTTTGCCTTGGCTACAGGTTCATAATCCAGTATTGGATTGGAAATCAATGTCTGTGTCTAGTTGGGGTTGTCAAGGGGTACATGGCGATGTTCCGTTGGTGTCAATTTCTGCTTCCACTCCTTCTGAAGTCCCTGAGTTTCTGTCGGATTACCAGGATGTATTTGATGAGCCCAAATCCAGTGTCCTACCCCCTCATAGGGATTGTGATTGTGCTATAAATTTGATTCCTGGTAGTAAGTTTCCTAAGGGCCGACTTTTCAATTTATCTGTGCCAGAGCACGCCGCTATGCGGAGTTATATAAAGGAGTCCTTGGAGAAAGGGCATATTCGCCCGTCTTCATCACCGTTGGGAGCAGGGTTCTTTTTTGTGGCCAAGAAGGATGGTTCTCTGAGACCCTGTATAGATTACCGCCTTCTCAATAAGATCACGGTCAAATTTCAGTACCCTTTGCCTCTGCTGTCTGATTTGTTTGCTCGGATTAAGGGGGCTAGTTGGTTCACCAAGATAGATCTTCGAGGGGCGTATAACCTTGTGCGTATTAAACAGGGCGATTAATGGAAAACAGCATTTAATACGCCCGAGGGCCATTTTGAGTACCTGGTAATGCCATTCAGGCTTTCAAATGCTCCATCTGTGTTTCAGTCCTTTATGCATGACATCTTCCGAAAGTATCTGGATAGATTCATGATTGTATATTTGGATGATATTTTGGTCTTTTCGGATGATTGGGAGTCTCATGTGAAACAGGTCAGAATGGTATTCCAGGTCCTTCGTGCTAATTCCTTGTTTGTGAAGGGGTCTAAATGTCTCTTCGGAGTTCAGAAGGTTTCCTTTTTGGGCTTTATTTTTTCCCCTTCTACTATCGAGATGGACCCTGTTAAAGTTCAGGCCATTTATGATTGGACTCAACCTACATCTGTGAAGAGCCTCCAGAAATTCCTGGGCTTTGCTAATTTTTACCGTCGCTTCATCGCTAATTTTTCTAGTGTGGTTAAACCTTTGACTGATTTGACAAAGAAAGGTGCTGATGTGGTGAATTGGTCCTCTGCGGCCGTTGAGGCTTTTCAGGAGCTGAAACATCGTTTTTCTTCGGCCCCTGTGTTGCGTCAGCCAGATGTTTCGCTCCCTTTTCAGGTCGAGGTTGATGCTTCTGAGATTGGAGCAGGGGCTGTTTTGTCTCAAAGAAGTTCTGATGGCTCTGTGATGAAGCCATGTGCCTTCTTTTCTAGAAAGTTTTCGCCTGCTGAGCGTAATTATGATGTTGACAATCGGGAGCTGCTAGCTATGAAGTGGGCATTCGAGGAGTGGCGACATTGGCTAGAGGGAGCCAAGCACCGCGTGGTGGTCTTGACGGATCACAAAAATCTGACTTATCTCGAGTCTGCCAAGCGGTTGAATCCTAGACAGGCTCGATGGTCGCTGTTTTTCTCCCGTTTCGATTTTGTGGTCTCATACCTTCCAGGTTCTAAGAATGTGAAGGCGGATGCCCTTTCTAGGAGTTTTGTGCCTGATTCTCCAGGAGTCCCTGAGCCGGCTGGTATTCTCAAAGAGGGGGTAATTCTGTCTGCCATCTCCCCTGATTTGCGGCGGGTGCTGCAGGAGTTTCAGGCTGATAGACATGACCGTTGTCCAGCGGAGAAACTATTTGTCCCTGATAGATGGACTAGCAGAGTTATTTCTGTGGTTCATTGCTCAGTGTTGGCTGGTCATCCTGGGATTTTTGGGACCAGAGATTTGGTGGCTAGGTCCTTTTGATGGCCTTCCTTGTCTCGAAATGTGCGTTTTTTTGTGCAGTCCTGTGGGGCTTGTGCTCGGGCTAAGCCCTGCTGTTCTCGTGCCAGTGGGTTGCTTTTGCCCTTGCCAGTCCCGAAAAGGCCTTGGACGCATGTTTCCATGGATTTTATTTCAGATCTTCCTGTCTCTCAAAGGATGTCTGTCATATGGGTGGTTTGTGATCGCTTTTCTAAGATGGTCCATTTGGTACCCTTGCCTAAATTACCTTCCTCCTCTGATTTGGTGCCATTATTTTTTCAACATGTGGTTTGTTTGCATGGCATTCCGGAGAACATTGTGTCGGACAGAGGTTCCCAGTTTGTCTCTAGGTTTTGGCGGTCCTTTTGTGCTAAGATGGGCATTGATTTGTCTTTTTCTTCGGCTTTCCATCCTCAAACAAATGGCCAAACCGAACGAACCAACCAGACTTTGGAAACCTATCTGAGATGCTTTGTTTCTGCTGATCAGGATGATTGGGTGACCTTCTTGCCATTGTCTGAGTTCGCCCTTAATAATCGGGCTAGTTCGGCTACTTTGGTTTCGCCTTTTTTTTGCAATTCTGGTTTTCATCCTCGTTTTTCTTCGGGGCAGGTTGAGCCTTCTGACTGTCCTGGTGTGGATTCTGTGGTGGACAGGTTGCAGCAAATTTGGACTCACGTACTGGACAATCTGACGTTGTCCCAGGAGAAGGCTCAACGTTTCGCTAACCGCCTTCGTTGTGTTGGTCCCCGACTTCGTGTTGGAGATTTGGTTTGGTTGTCTTCTCGTTATGTTCCTATGAAGGTTTCTTCTCCTAAGTTTAAGCCTCGTTTCATTGGTCCTTATAAGATTTCTGAAATTCTCAACCCTGTCTCATTTCGTTTGGTCCTTCCAGCTTCTTTTGCCATCCATAATGTGTTCCATAGGTCGTTGTTGCGGAGGTACGTGGCGCCTATGGTTCCCTCCGTTGATCCTCCTGCCCCGGTGTTGGTTGAGTGGGAGTTGGAGTATGTGGTGGAAAAAATTTTGGATTCTCGTATTTCGAGACGGAAGCTTCAGTACCTGGTTAAGTGGAAGGGCTATGGTCAGGAGGATAATTCCTGGGTTGTTGCCTCCAATGTCCACACTGACGATTTAGTTCGTGCTTTTCATTTGGCTCGTCCTGATCGGCCTGGGGGCCCTGGTGAGGGTTCCGTGACCCCTCCTCAAGGGGGGGGTACTGTTGTGAATTCCGTTCTCGGACTCCCTCCTGTGGTCATGAATGGTACTTTGGTTAGTTCTGCTCTTGGACTCCCTCTGGTGGCTTTGAGCGGAACTGCTGGTCACTGAGGTTGGTTTTGTCAGCTGCTCTCGTTTATTGCTATGCTGGCTTCCCTATTTAACTCCACTCAGATCGTTACTTCATGCCAGCTGTCAATGTTTCAGTATTGGTTCAGATCTCTCTTGGACTTCTCTGAGGACCTGTCTACTCCAGCAGAAGCTAAGTCTTTGCTAGTTCATTTGTTGTTACTGCTTCCTGAATATATTTCTTAGTACTGCTAATTTCTAGTCCAGCTTGCTATCATGATATTCCCTTGCTAGCTGGAAGCTCTGGGGTGCAGAGTGGCACCTCCACACCGTAAGTCGGTGTGGGGAGTCTTTTTGCTTACTCTGCGTGGTTTTTTGTAGTCTTTTGTGCTGACCGCATAGTTCCCTTTTCTATCCTCTGACTATTTAGTGAAGTCTGGCCTCCTTTGCTAAAACCTGTTTCATTCCTGTGTTTGTGACTTTCCTCTTAACTCACAGTCAATATATGTGGGGGCTGCCTTTACTTTTGGGGAATTTCTCTGAGGCAAGGTTAGGCTTCTATTTCTATCTTTAGGGGTAGTTAGCTCTTAGGCTGTGAAGAGGCGTCTAGGGAGAGTTAGCTACGCTCCACGGCTATTTCTAGTGTGTGTGATAGGAGTAGAGTTTGCGGTCAGCAGAGTTCCCACTTTCCCAGAGCTTGTTCCGATTACTAGTTTACTCATCAGGTCATTCCGGGTGCTCCTAACCACCAGGTCCATAACAGGGGTGATGATCAGACATGTAGGGGGTGATGGCCAGGCATTTGGGGGGGTGATGGTAAGACATGTAGGGGATGATGCTCAGACATGTAGGGGGTAATGGCCAGGCATTTGGAGGGGGTGATGATCAGACATGTAGGGGGTGATGGTCAGACATGTAGGTGGTGATGGTCAGGCATTTGGGGGTGGTGATGGTAAGACATGTAGGGGGTGATGGTCAGACATGTAGGGGGTGATGGCCAGGCATTTTGGGAGGTGATGTCACACATGTAGGGGATGATGGTAACACATGTAGGGGGTGATGGCCAGGCACATGGGCAGCGCAGCCCACTATATGCGTCTATGGAAGATCTCTAAACATTCATGTATTGACTATAGGTAATTAGATTCCACTGCAAATGCAAACAATAATGTCCAAGTTTGTACAAAACAAACTAAATAAAAGTGGGCATATTAAAAAAATGTAAGGGGTTGTTGGATCTCAACTTTTTAAATGGGTAAAATTGCAAAATGCTTTGTGAAACAAGTAACTTTGCAATTTACCTTTTACTAAATTCCTCTCTGTTCTCAGGAACAAAGTGATTTTTTTTATTTTATAGTTTGTTGGTCATTGTCTAGGTTACCAGCCACCCTGTAGTTTGTCAGTGGACGGTCTCCTAGGCACGAAGCGCATCGCTTACAAGCTGTTTGCTATACAGCGCACAAGAGCAGCTCTAAAGCTAGCCGGATCACTGCAGTGAAGGAGGTAGAAGATAGTGGCCGATTCAAACATTCTGCTGCAAGTTTTCCTGAAACAAAAGTTACAGTTCTCCATAGAACTTTATGGGCACCAACTGTCATCTCATCAATGGAAAAATCTGTTTTCACTGAATATACGTTTTACCTGTGAACTGAGAATTTTGAGTATGACCGATCAGTCCTCATGGAGAAAGAACAATTAAAAAATTGCAAAGGAAGCTCACGTTAGAAGTGTGTAAGTCACAGTGACTAAAAGTGCACGGTACCCGTGAGATTGGACAAGTATAGAATCATGTGGACAATCGGAAAAACAAATCAATGAACATAAAAGAAAAAGCACCAAAACCGACCATGAAGTCCACTAAAATGTATTTTTATTGTGTACAAAATAGTAATATAAATACAGGAGTAAGAGGTAAAACATCCAGGATAATAGAAGTAAAATTAAGGACGCACATACAGGAATTTTACCTATATATCCCAATAAAGAAACAGCAACAACTTACAAGTCAAATATAAATAGCCATTTTTTTGTGCGGATAAGAACCCTTGAAAATCAACAGTGTAAAACTTGTGACAATATAATGTGCAAATATATAAGGTAACTGCAACCGAAAAAATGATTAAAAACGTGCCCCCAAGAAAATGTGGCATGCAGAAATATATATATAACTTATTAGCGGTGAAACAATAACGCTGTGTAAGGATATTTATAAATGGCACATGTGCATGGACACTAATGGGATATACGGTAATGGTAAAAATCAAAGGGTCAAATAAAGCGGATAACAAGGGTGTATCTGTAGTGCTAAGCTACTTACAATAGAATGCAGGACCCTGGCTCCTGGATAGCGTCCTCCCCAACACGCGTTTCGGCGCTATTGCCTTCGAAGGCACAATACACAATAAAAATACATTTTAGTGGACTTCATGGTCGGTTTTGGTGCTTTTTCTTTTATGTTCATTCATGGAGAAAGAAGCAGACTTCTCTGATTAGAGATATTGCTGTTACATACAGCGGACTCACTCTGTGCGGCGGGTCCCCTAAGCCCAAGGTTCGGGTGGGCACATAGGCTGAGCGCATCTGTGAAGCAACCAGATGTAGCACGCAGAACAAGGACAAGTAGAATGTAAACTAAAACTTTAATAAAGTCCTGGAAACAGACAGATAGCAGAGTTACTGTACATCTCTGGCAGATAGAAGTTATAGGACACCTCAGACAGGTAGCAGGGTTACTTTAAGTCTCGGCCAGGTAGCAGGGTTACAGTAAGCCTCTGCCAGGTAGTAGGGTTACTGTAAGCCTCGGCCAAGTAGTAGGGTTACTGTAAGCCTCGGCCAAGTAGTAGGGTTACTGTAAGCCTCGGCCAGGTAGCAGGGTTACTGTAAGTCTTGGCCAGGTAGTAGGGTTACTGTAAGCCTCAGACAGGTAGCAGGGTTACTGTAAGCTTCGGCCAGGTAGCAGGGTTACTGTAAGCCTTGGCCAGGTAGTAGGGTTACTGTAAGCCTCGGCCAGGTAGCAGAGTTATTGTAAGCCTCGGCCAGATAGCAGGGTTATTGTAAGTCTCAGCCAGGTAGCAGGGTTACTGTAAGCTGCGGCCAGGTAGCAGGGTGACTGTACACCTCGGACAGGTAGCAGGGTTACTGTAAGCCTCAGACAGGTAGCAGGGTTATTATAAGCCTTGGCCAGGTAGTAGGGTTACTGTAAGCCTTGGCCAGGTAGCAGGGTTACTGTAAGTCTTGGCCAGGTAGTAGGGTTACTGTAAGCCTCGGCCAGGTAGCAGGGTTACTGTAAGCCTTGGCCAGGTAGCAGGGTTACTGTAAGCCTTGGCCAGGTAGTAGGGTTACTGTAAGCCTCGGACAGGTAGCAGGGTTACTGTAAGCCTCGGCCAGGTAGCAGGGTTACTGTAAGACTTGGCCAGGTAGTAGGGTTACTGTAAGCCTCGGCCAGATAGCAGGGTTATTGTAAGTCTCAGCCAGGTAGCAGGGTTACTGTAAGCCGCGGCCAGGTAGCAGGGTGACTTTACACCTCGGACAGGTAGCAGGGTTACTGTAAGCCTCAGACAGGTAGCAGGGTTATTGTAAGCCTTGGCCAGGTAGTAGGGTTACTGTAAGCCTCGGCCAGGTAGCAGAGTTATTGTAAGCCTCGGCCAGGTAGCAGGGTTATTGTAAGTCTCGGCCAGGTAGCAGGGTTACTGTAAGCCTCGGACAGGTAGCAGGGTTACTGGACACCTAGGACAGGTAGCAGGGTTACTGTAAGCCTTGGACAGGTAGCAGGGTTACTGTAAGCCTCAGACAGGTAGCAGGGTTACTATAAGCCTCATACACTGTAGACATAAGGCAGCAAGATGAAATTTATTATAGGACAGTTTTGAGAGCAAAGTCAGAATCTGATGCCAGATTGGCCTAATCTCAGTGGAAGGACTAGAAGTTGTGGATGAGAACGGGAAGCGACGCTGCCAAGAGTCAATGACCCACAACTAAGCGTTGGCACAATCTCTCTGTAAACATGACATAACATAATACCTACTGCGGACGGCAACTGCCCCGTGATATCCCAGCTGCCACAACCTGGAACAATGGATGGGTGGTCCGGCATCTGCAGCAGCACAGAAGACCATATGGGCTGAAGAAGCCATGTAGCCTCGTCCCTAGATTTATACATAAATATTAATGAGAGGGGATTTGGGGGTGATAAAAGTTTTCATGAACTTCTTTTATGTCCGGCACAAGCTTAACTGTCTTGTAGAATCATAAATTAATTACTTTTATACTGAATTTCTCCATAAAATCCTTTTTTTCTGCATTTTTACAGTCCCATGTTCCAAACATTTTTTTTTAAGTATTTTTTTTCTAAAAATGTCAAAATTGTATCTTTCTATTCAGAAATGGGGCTAATAGCTTCTGTAAACTGGGACCTCCACCACCTCATAGGACGGACATAGAATGTGTGTGCACTATAGGTAGACAATGTCATTTAAGGACCACTTAGGCAGGTTTTTCTTTTTCGTTTCCCCATCGTTGCATTAAAATACTCGTCCAAGAAAATCGGTGGTGCGCAAGAACCCTTAATATAAATCGATGAGTCTCACAGACCTAGGGTCATTCACATGTCAGATAAACAGTCCTAGCTTCACCAGTTATTTTGTCCACAGTTTCCTTCGAGTTCCATCTGAGTTTGGTCCTAGTTTGGTCCTAGCTGGCTAGTGGGATACTTACCACCTGGCTTAATCGGAGTTTAGTCCGAGTTTCTCCACTTTCCATTATCAGTCCATGAAAAACAGACTCAATTTTTTTCACGGACCCATAGACTTGCGTTGCCGATTTTGATCTGATCTTTGGATCAATATCGGTTATCTCTCCATGATTTTGAAGGCACCTCTCAGGCTGCGGAAAAATCGGTATGTGAACAGCCCTATGTAATATACTAGGTAAGAGTGAGACTATATTAGTATTTTATGTATCACACTATTAATAGACAATTTTTCCTTTAAAGGAACCTGTTGCCAAATTTTTTTCATATAAAGTAGAGACAACACCAGTAAGTCCTCTGTTACAGCATTCTAGCAAGCTTTGTATATGTCCCCAATCCCCTCTGCATAACACAAAAAATACCTTTTATTATACTCCCACATGGGGCGGTCCGGTCCAATGGGCGTCTCTGGTCTTGATACAGCTCCTCCTCTCTTCTTACGATCGCCGCCCTCCTTTTCGCTTCCTGTGGATGACGTGACCTACGTCATCTGTACAGTGTCCTTCATCACACTCCTTTGTTCTGCCCTGCCGAAGGCAGAGAAAAGTACTGTAGTGTGCATGCGCCGGCTTTACCTACAGGTCATCAACGCTTTGGCCTTTCCCGGCGCATGCGCACTACAATACTTTTCTCTGCCTTCGGCAGGGCAGACCGATGCGCGCGATAAAGGAACTGTGTGAACGACGTAGGACGCATCATCCTCTGTAGGCAAAAAAGAGGACGGAGAAGGTAGGAAGAGAGGAGGCGACAGATCTTTATTTGCCTTGCAGATCGGATTGGGGACATGAGTACAGCTTACTAGAATACTGTAAAAGAGGGTTTAAAGGTGCTGGCCCTACTTTCTATGGAAGAAAAGCTGATGACGGATCCCTTTAACTAGTTGGGCTCTACATCTGCCTGTGGCCAGATTGTAGCAGGTGCATCTTTTTTTTCCCCAACAAATCCACATTATTGTCGCTTCCGCTATTATTATTATTGAGTAGTGTTGAGCATTCCGATACCGCAAGTATCGGGTATCGGCCGATACTTGCGGTATCGGAATTCCGATACCGGGATTCCGATACTTGCCGCGTATCGGATACCGGAATCGGAAGTTCTAAGATTCAAAAAGCAGAAATTCAGCCAATGAGATTGATTCCAAGTGTGGGCACATCCTGTTTAGCATGGAGGGCATGAAACTACTGGCAAGGCTGTGATTGGCTGGTGTAATGATGTCATGATGCAGTTTAAAAGTCGCTGGCGCCATTTTGCGATCACTCTGCTGTGAATTCAGTTAGTGACAGGACGCTGTTTGCTGACTGAGGGACAGTTTAGAGATAGCGATTTGCTTCTTTGTGCTTTCCAAAGGCTAATTTAGCAACCGCTGTGTTCACCTACTATTCACCTTGCTTTTGCCTTGTAGCGCTGTTTTCACAGCGATCTGCAGGGTCTGTGTGTGTGTGTGTGTGAGTGCAGCCCAGTCTCCAGTCTGAGTGCAGCCACATAGGCCATCCATAGTTGGTTGTATTCAGTTCAGGGAGGGTGGTTCATTGCCTCATACTGTTCCTTTTTTTTTTTTTTTTCCCAAGTAGTGTAGTCTGCTGCTAATTTATTCAAAAAAATCCTATTAGTGTCTTTCCACCCGTCTCCAGCTAATTTGTGGAAAAACACTACATAGGATAAAGTAGAGGAGGGTTTTTGGGCCTTGCAGCGCCGTTTACGGCTGTCTGCACGGTCTCCGTGTGACTGCAGCTCGCCCTGTAATCTGTGAGCAGCTGTAGCCTGGTTGTCTCCAGCTCAGGGTTTTTCACTGCGTCATACCGCCAAATCAATTTTCTTTTTTTTCAAAGTAGTGTAGTCTGCTGCTAATTAATTTAAAAAAATCCTATTAGTGTCTTTCCACCCGTCTCCAGCTAATTTGTGGAAAAACACTACATAGGATAAAGTAGAGGAGGGTTTTTGGGCCTTGCAGCGCCGTTTACGGCTGTCTGCACGGTCTCCGTGTGACTGCAGCTCGCCCTGTAATCTGTGAGCAGCTGTAGCCTGGTTGTCTCCAGCTCAGGGTTTTTCACTGCGTCATACCGCCAAATCAATTTTCTTTTTTTTCAAAGTAGT
This sequence comes from Ranitomeya variabilis, assembly GCF_051348905.1. Classification (NCBI taxonomy): domain Eukaryota; kingdom Metazoa; phylum Chordata; class Amphibia; order Anura; family Dendrobatidae; genus Ranitomeya; species Ranitomeya variabilis. The sequence continues at coordinate 285,988,954 of NC_135235.1, forward strand.
GTAGTCTGCTGCTAATTAATTTAAAAAAATCCTATTAGTGTCTTTCCACCCGTCTCCAGCTAATTTGTGGAAAAACACTACATAGGATAAAGTAGAGGAGGGTTTTTGGGCCTTGCAGCGCCGTTTACGGCTGTCTGCACGGTCTCCGTGTGACTGCAGCTCGCCCTGTAATCTGTGAGCAGCTATAGCCTGGTTGTCTCCAGCTCAGGGTTTTTCACTGCGTCATACCGCCAAATCAATTTTCTTTTTTTTCAAAGTAGTGTAGTCTGCTGCTAATTAATTTAAAAAAATCCTATTAGTGTCTTTCCACCCGTCTCCAGCTAATTTGTGGAAAAACACTACATAGGATAAAGTAGAGGAGGGTTTTTGGGCCTTGCAGCGCCGTTTACGGCTGTCTGCACGGTCTCCGTGTGACTGCAGCTCGCCCTGTAATCTGTGAGCAGCTATAGCCTGGTTGTCTCCAGCTCAGGGTTTTTCACTGCGTCATACCGCCAAATCAATTTTCTTTTTTTTCAAAATAGTGTAGTCTGCTGCTAATTTATTCAAAAAAATCCTATTAGTGTCTTTCCACCCGTCTCCAGCTAATTTGTGGAAAAACACTACATAGGATAAAGTAGAGGAGGGTTTTTGGGCCTTGTAGCGCCGTTTACGTCTGTCTGCACGGTCTCCGTGTGACTGCAGCTCTATCTGTTGTCAGTTCAGCCCCCAAAAAATAAATAAATAATAAAGTTCACCAAACACACCAGTTACACCACTTTACATTTCTGTAGGCCACATTAGCTCATATTTGTGTCTAGTCCACACTTTAGATAATTAGTGCTTCTTATACCTGTTAGGAGGAGTTGCTCAGGAATAAGCACACAAATCCGTTAGTACTTTTCTGCTTATCTTTATCAGTCAACCAAGATGAAGAAGGCAGTGAGTAAGGCACGGGGGCGTGGGAGCCGTCGCGGAGCAGGGAGGGGACGTGGGGATTCTGTGCCTGCTGCGGGCACCGGTGACTCATCAGCACCCACTTTCACCAGGCAACAGTCGTTCATGCGAAGCTTTGTGTCCGAGCGCCGTACACCGCTGCTGCGTGAAGAACAAATTGAAGCTGTTGTCGGATGGATGGCAGCTAATGCATCAACTTCCATTAGTGCCACATCCTCTCAGACACAGAGCACTGGAGAGCAGCCATCTGTCTCTTCACCACCTGCCAAATTGCCCAGGCAGACAGAGAGCCCAGGACAGGAGCCGTCTCTACTTCTGTTCTCTGAATCTCTTGGCTTGGAAACAGGGGGCCAGCCAAGCAGCATTGGAGAAATGGAAGAAGAGGCAGGGTGCAGTGATGCCCAACAGCTTTTTCTGTCTTCCTCTGAAGAGGCGGGTGGGCCAGTGGCTCCGGTCACCACATCGCAGGCCGCATCAGCTGATGATGACACTCAGGTGCCACTTACTGGTGCGTGCTCTGCTGCTGAGACTACCCAGGAGGAGCAGTTGGGGGCAGAGGGTAGTGTAGATGATGAGGTCCTCGACCCATCTTGGCGTGAGGGACAGGAAGGTGGTGGGAGCAGCTCTGAGGAAGAGATTCCCCGTACGGCCCAAAGAGGGAGAGGGAGGGGGAAGACTGCGGATCCTGCAGCCTCCGCTTTGGCACCCGTTAGGAGCATGTCTCTTCCAAAAGCCAAAAAGGGCGCTCCCAAGACTTGCAGTGCCTGGTCCTTTTTTGACACAGTTGCAGATGACATTTGCTATGTCAGATGCAACGTGTGTCATCAAAAAGTCAAAAGAGGTCGAAATGTCAGCAACCTCAATACCTCCAACATGTGGAAACATGTGCGCAACAGGCACCCGGCGGAGTTAGAAAAACACACTGAAGAGGTAGGCCAACCAACAGCGGCAGCTACCACCTCTTCAGCTCGTGTTGCCTCTTCCTCTACCTCACACGCAGCTGGTTCGGCGTCCTCCCAGGATCGCCGTGGAAGAACCTCTGCCCCTGTTGTCCAGAGACCCGCTGTAATTCCACCCGCAGCGCCACTTTCCCAGTCATCCACACACTCCCAGCCCAGTCTACAGCCATCGGTAGTACAGGCATGGGAGAAAAGGCGGCCTTTCTCGTCAAACCACCCACGAGCACAGGCTCTGACTGCAGGCATTGCCAAACTTCTGTCACTGGAAATGCTGTCATTCAGGCTGGTGGAGACTGACAGCTTCCGTGACTTCATGTCATTGGCAGTCCCACAGTACAAAGTGCCCAGCCGCTTTTACTTCAGCAGGCAAGCCGTCCCTGCCCTGCAGAAGCATGTGGAGGGACACATAAAACACGCGCTACTGAACGCCGTCAGTAGCAAGGTCCACCTCACCACCGATGCGTGGACCAGTCAACATGGACAGGGGCGATACCTTTCCCTCACTGCCCATTGGGTTAATGTCGTTGAGCCGGGTACAGACCGTGCGAGTGGCGCAGGACGTGTCCTGCCCACTCCAAGGATTGCAGGAATCCATTCTGTACGCATTGACTCCTCCTCTTACACCAGTTCCTCAGAATCATCGCTGCAGGAGCCGTCACAGTCCACCTCCACATGGACCCGTGATGAACGTGTACCTGTTACGACCGACATGAGCACAGCCGTGGCCAAACGTCAACAGGCCGTCTTGAAATTAATTTTCTTGGGGAATCGTAGCCACACAGCGCAGGAGCTCTGGAATGCCATCAAGCAGGAGAGCGATGTGTGGTTTGTGCCAGCGAATCTCCAGCCAGGCATGGTAGTGTGTGATAATGGCCGAAATCTGGTGGCAGCTCTGGGCCTCGGCAACCTCACTCACATCCCATGTCTGGCACATGTGCTCAATTTGGTCGTGCAGAGCTTTTTGAGGGACTATCCGGATCTTGATGCACTGCTGCACAAGGTTCGCCTAGAGTGTGCTCACTTGCGGCGTTCCAGCACGGCAAAAGCGCGCATTGCGGCTCTGCAGCGCCGACACCGCCTGCCGGAACATCGCATCATATGTGACCTACCTACCAGGTGGAATTCCACGTTACATATGTTGGAGCGGTTGTGTGAGCAGCAGCAAGCTGTAATGGAGTACCAGCTGCTTCAGGCGCAAAAAAGTCGCAGTCAGCGCCGTACAGACTTCACAACCACAGAGTGGGCCACTATGAATGACGTCTGCCAGGTTTTGCGTCCCTTTGATTATTCCACGCGGATGGCGAGTGCAGATGATGCACTAGTCAGCATGACTGTCCCCCTTATCTGCCTGCTTGAAAAATCACTGCAAGCGCTAAGGGATGATGTTGTGGAAGAGGTGGAGGATGAGGATTCACCATTTCCATCATCTTCTGGACAGTCAGCGCCACGTGGTTCCTCACAAACGCGTAGGCAGGGGACCGTTTGTGAGGAGGATGAGGAGGAGTCAATGGAGGAGGAAGACATCCGTCCAGAGGAGGGAGTTACACAATTGTCCAGTACTCAGTGTGTACAGCGAGGGTGGGGTGATGACGAGCGGGCAGAGATCACGCCTCCAGCAGGGGACAGCGTTTCTTGGGCAGTTGGCAGTCTGCAGCACATGGTGGATTACATGCTGCAGTGCCTGAGAAACGACCGCCGCATCGCCCACATTCTCAACATGTCTGATTATTGGGTGTTCACCCTCCTCGATCCTCGCTACCGGGACAACGTAGAAAGCCTCATCACACCGTTGAACCGGGAGCGAAAAATGCGGGAGTACCAAGACACACTGGTCAATTCCATCATCTTCTCCATTCCAACTGAGAGAAGTGCTGCTAGTGCATTCCAAAGCAGCTCAGTGCGTCCAGGCCGTGGTGGAGGCTCTGCACAAAGAGGGAGCAGAAGCAGTGCCTCTGCCCAAGGCAAGACCAGTATGGCCGAACTGTGGCACAGTTTTCTGTGCCCGCCACAAAAGTCTACACCATCACAGACGGCTCCAGTCAGCAGGAGGCAACGGTTCCGTCAGATGGTGACAGACTACATGTCTTGCCCTCTTGCTGTACTCCCAGACGGCTCTTCCCCTTTCAAGTTTTGGGTCTCAAAGCTGGATACATGGCCAGAGCTAAGCCAGTATGCATTGGAGGTGCTGTCTTGCCCTGCGGCCAGTGTATTATCGGAACGTGTCTTTAGTGCTGCAGGTGGTGTACTAACTGACCGTCGCATGCGACTATCCTCCGATAACGTTGACCGGCTTACTTTCCTGAAAATGAACAAGGCCTGGATCTCGCCGGAATTTGCCACTCCTCCTCCTGATTGAATAATTAGGTCACTGTATACGTTATCCAGGTCTCCTGTTGTGTTCATCTTTCTACCACCTGAACTTAAATTCCTGGGCTCCAACACCGCCAGTTGAGGCTCAGACGTGCCGTCTGCACAGTCAAAACATACGACCCAGTGTTATTGGGTTTCAGTAATGTCAGCTGATCCCCAGCTGTGTAGCCGGCAATGTGTCATGCGACCGCCACGCTGACACAACAACTGAAATGTAAGGGAATCTGTCCCCCCCCCCCCCAAGGCGTTTGTTACTGAAAGAGCCACCTTGTGCAGCAGTAATGCTGCCCAAGGAAAAGGTAGCTATTTTTGTTTAGCTCCTTGCACACGCAGAACTTAACACTTATAAAATGTGTCCACTGATACCGTAAAACCGTCCCGGAGGTGGGACTTTACTTCGTAATGTGACGCAGCCCAGCCGTCATTCCTACCCCCCCGGCGCCGCGCACCGGCTCCTCAGCGTTGTTTTATTCCGTCCTGGAGCCTGCGCTGTTATGTTATCCCGTGGCCAGGCACACTTAGCGCTGCCCGTCTTCTGGCATCATTTGGTGTCTGGATGGCTGCGCCTGTGCGGCCGCGCTGGCAGAGAGCCCGCCTCGCAGTGTCTTCTGATTTAATCCCACTGGGGGCCTGGGATCCATGGACATGCGCAGTGCATATCTGAACCTCCACCTCTCACTCATTTCCCTATGGCTTCTTCAGACTGTTCGGTGTCAGCTGGTCCCTAACAGCATGCCACGGCCGTGACACCGCACAGTCTGAAGAAGCCATAGGGAGATGAGTGAGAGGTGGAGGTTCAGATATGCAGTGCGCATGTCCATGGATCCCAGGCCCCCAGTGGGATTAAATCAGAAGACACTGCGAGGCGGGCTCTCTGCCAGCGCGGCCGCACAGGCGCAGCCATCCAGACACCAAATGATGCCAGAAGACGGGCAGCGCTAAGTGTGCCTGGCCACGGGATAACATAACAGCGCAGGCTCCTTGACGGAATAAAACAACGCTGAGGAGCCGGTGCGCGGCGCCGGGGGGGTAGGAATGACGGCTGGGCTGCGTCACATTACGAAGGAAAGTCCCACCTCCGGGACGGTTTTACGGTTGCAGGGGACACATTTTATAAGTGTTTAGTTCTGTGTTTGCAAGGAGCATGATGAAAAGAGCCACCTTTTCCTTTTGCATCTTTTGTGCTGCACAAGCTGGCTCTTTCAGCTACAAACGCCTTGGGGGGGGGTTAAAGGTTCCCTTTCGACTTTCTCAGGCTTCGGCCTACATTGTGTTCCTCTGCTTTTCCACCTGTCCCTGGGCTCCAACACCGCCAGTTGCCGTCCAGAAGTGCTGTACGCACAGTCAACAGTCCCTCCTCTGTTATTGGGGTTCAGTAACGTCAGCTGTTCCCCTGCTGTGTGTGTGGCAATCCCTCCTACCTCCTCCAACCTCCTCCTCCTCCACCCGTCCCTGGGCTCCAACACCGCCAGTTGCCGTCCAGAAGTGCTGTACGCACAGTCAACAGTCCCTCCTCTGTTATTGGGGTTCAGTAACGTCAGCTGTTCCCCTGCTGTGTGTGTGGCAATCCCTCCTACCTCCTCCTACCTCCTCCAACCTCCTCCTCCTCCACCTGCCCCTGGGCTCCAACACCGCCAGTTGCCGTCCAGAAGTGCTGTACGCACAGTCAACAGTCCCTCCTCTGTTATTGGGGTTCAGTAACGTCAGCTGTTCCCCTGCTGTGTGTGTGGCAATCCCTCCTACCTCCTCCAACCTCCTCCTCCTCCAACCGTCCCTGGGCTCCAACACCGCCAGTTGCCGTCCAGAAGTGCTGTACGCACAGTCAACAGTCCCTCCTCTGTTATTGGGGTTCAGTAACGTCAGCTGTTCCCCTGCTGTGTGTGTGGCAATCCCTCCTACCTCCTCCAACCTCCTCCTCCTCCACCCGTCCCTGGGCTCCAACACCGCCAGTTGCCGTCCAGAAGTGCTGTACGCACAGTCAACAGTCCCTCCTCTGTTATTGGGGTTCAGTAACGTCAGCTGTTCCCCTGCTGTGTGTGTGGCAATCCCTCCTACCTCCTCCTACCTCCTCCAACCTCCTCCTCCTCCACCTGCCCCTGGGCTCCAACACCGCCAGTTGCCGTCCAGAAGTGCTGTACGCACAGTCAACAGTCCCTCCTCTGTTATTGGGGTTCAGTAACGTCAGCTGTTCCCCTGCTGTGTGTGTGGCAATCCCTCCTACCTCCTCCAACCTCCTCCTCCTCCACCCGTCCCTGGGCTCCAACACCGCCAGTTGCCGTCCAGAAGTGCTGTACGCACAGTCAACAGTCCCTCCTCTGTTATTGGGGTTCAGTAACGTCAGCTGTTCCCCTGCTGTGTGTGTGGCAATCCCTCCTACCTCCTCCTACCTCCTCCAACCTCCTCCTCCTCCACCTGCCCCTGGGCTCCAACACCGCCAGTTGCCGTCCAGAAGTGCTGTACGCACAGTCAACAGTCCCTCCTCTGTTATTGGGGTTCAGTAACGTCAGCTGTTCCCCTGCTGTGTGTGTGGCAATCCCTCCTACCTCCTCCTACCTCCTCCAACCTCCTCCTCCTCCACCTGCCCCTGGGCTCCAACACCGCCAGTTGCCGTCCAGAAGTGCTGTACGCACAGTCAACAGTCCCTCCTCTGTTATTGGGGTTCAGTAACGTCAGCTGTTCCCCTGCTGTGTGTGTGGCAATCCCTCCTACCTCCTCCAACCTCCTCCTCCTCCACCCGTCCCTGGGCTCCAACACCGCCAGTTGCCGTCCAGAAGTGCTGTACGCACAGTCAACAGTCCCTCCTCTGTTATTGGGGTTCAGTAACGTCAGCTGTTCCCCTGCTGTGTGTGTGGCAATCCCTCCTACCTCCTCCAACCTCCTCCTCCTCCACCCGTCCCTGGGCTCCAACACCGCCAGTTGCCGTCCAGAAGTGCTGTACGCACAGTCAACAGTCCCTCCTCTGTTATTGGGGTTCAGTAACGTCAGCTGTTCCCCTGCTGTGTGTGTGGCAATCCCTCCTACCTCCTCCTACCTCCTCCAACCTCCTCCTCCTCCACCTGCCCCTGGGCTCCAACACCGCCAGTTGCCGTCCAGAAGTGCTGTACGCACAGTCAACAGTCCCTCCTCTGTTATTGGGGTTCAGTAACGTCAGCTGTTCCCCTGCTGTGTGTGTGGCAATCCCTCCTACCTCCTCCTACCTCCTCCAACCTCCTCCTCCTCCACCTGCCCCTGGGCTCCAACACCGCCAGTTGCCGTCCAGAAGTGCTGTACGCACAGAGCCAAACACCTCGCCAATGTGTTAGTGGGGTTCAGCACCGCCAGCTGTTCCCCTGCTGTGTATACGGCAACGTGTACTGCGACCGCCACGCAGGCACAACAAGTTAAATGTAAGGGAACCTGACCCCCCCCCCCCCCCAGGCGTTTGTTACTGAAGGAGCCACCTTGTGCAGCAGTAATGATGCAAAGGGAAAAAGTGCCTCTTTTCGTGATGCTCCTTGCACATGCTGAACCAAACACTTATGAAATGTGTCCCCACACAGCGTTAAACCGTCCGGTAGGTGGAACTTTCCTTTGTCGTGTGACGCAGCACAGCCATCATTTTTACCCCCTTGGCGCCGTGCGCCGCCTCCTCAGCGTTGTTTTAATCTGTCCCGGAGCCTGCGCTGTTAGGTTAGCCCTTGGCCATGCACACATGTTGCGCTGCCCGTCTTCTGACCTCATTTGGTGTCAGGCTGGCTGCGCCTGTGCGGGTGCGCTGGTCGAGATCCCGCCTCGCAGTGTCGTCTAATGTAATCCCACCGCGGGCCTGTGATCCGTGCCCGTGCGCAGTGCATATCCTCTCCTCTCACTCCCCTCCCTACGGCTTCTTCAGACTGTGCGATGTCAGCTGGTCCCTAATAGCATGCCACGGCCGTGACACCGCACAGTCTGAAAAAGCCGTAGGGAGGGGAGTGAGAGGAGAGGATATGCACTGCGCACGGGCACGGATCACAGGCCCGCGGTGGGATTACATTAGACGACACTGCGAGGCGGGATCTCGGCCACCGCACCCGCACAGGCGCAGCCAGCCTGACACCAAATGATGTCAGAAGACGGGCAGCGCAAAATGTGTGCATGGCCAAGGGCTAACCTAACAGCCCAGGCTCCGGGACAGATTAAAACAACGCTGAGGAGGCGGCGCACGGCGCCAAGGGGGTAAAAATGATGGCTGTGCTGCGTCACACGACAAAGGAAAGTTCCACCTACCGGACGGTTTAACGCTGTGAGGGGACACATTTCATAACTGTTAGGTTCCGCATGTGCAAGGACCATAATTAAAAGAGCTAAGTTTACCTTTTCCAGCATTAGTGCTGTACACAATGGCTCTTTCAGCTACAAACGCCTGGGGGGGGGGGGGTTAAAGGTTTCCTTTCAACTTGCTCGAGTGCAGGCTTCGGCCTACACTCCGCTCCCCCTGCTCCTCCTGCTGACCCTGGGCTCCAACACCGCCAGTTGGGGCCCGGTACTGCTAGCTGCACAGAGAAAAACACCTCGCCAATGTGTCAGTGGGGTCCAGCACCGCCAGCTGTTCCCCTGCTGTGTAGCCGGCAACGTGTCCTGCAAAAGTCACGCAGACACAACACACCCAAAGCTGCCGCCTGTGCAGGCTTCGGCCTACACTCCCCTCCCCCTGCTCCTCCTCCTCCTGCTCCTCCTCCTGCTGTCCCTGGGCTCTAACACACCGCCAGTTTTTGCCCAGATGTGCTAGCTGCACAGAGAAAAACACCAGCCAATGTGTCAGTGGGGTCCAGCACCGCCAGCTGTTCCCCTGCTGTGCAGCCGGCAACGTGTCCTGCAAAAGCCACGCAGACACAAGAACTGAAATTGAAGGGAACCTGTCCCCCCTCCCCCAGGCGTTTTTACGTTATCCAGCCACCTTGTACAGCGGTAATGCTGCATGTGTGCAAGGTGGCTCAGAAACGTATTCTCCTCGCACATGTGGAACTGAAAACACGTCTGCAATGTGTCCTCTGTGTGACCATTTAACCGTCCCGGTGGTGTGACTTTCCTTTGTAATGACACGCTGCAACCCCCTTGGTAGCGCTGCCCGTCTTCTGGCATCATGGTTTGGCTGCCTGCGCCTCTGCGGCCGCCCTGACCCACACAACGCCCCTCGGTGTCTTATTTATTGGGACTGCGAGGGTGTGATTGATGGGCAGGATCAGTGCATCAGTTCGCCTGTCCCTCCTCTCCTTCCGCCTTCTTCGGACTGTGCGGCTTCATGGCCGTGGCATGCGATAAGGGATCAGATGACGCCGCACAGTCTGAAGCGGGTGTAAGGACCCGAGTGTGAGAGGCGAACATATGTGCTGCGCCAGGCCCTGAATCCCAGCCCCGCAGTGTTTTAACAATGTTAAGACACTGCGGGGCTGGGATTCATGGGCATCGCGAACCGCACCGGCCGACATTACATGATGCCAGAAGATGGGCAGCGCTAACGGCGCTAGGCCAGGGGATAACACGACAGCGCAGACTCCTGTACAGCAAATAACAACGCTCGGGAGGCTGCACCCAGCACCAAGGTGGGATTCTTGACACCTGTGCTGCGTCTCATTACAAAGGGAACTCTCGCCTCCATTACACAGTTTGACTGTCTAAAGGGCTGAATGTTATACGTGTTCCATTCAGCGTGTGCAAGGAGAAAAATTACAAGAGCAACCTTTGACTTGCGCAGCACTGCTGCTGCATAAGCTGTGGCTCTTCTACTTTGTAACCCCTGAGGGGGGGTTAAAGGTGACTTTTGAAATCGGTTCAATTAGGCTTCGGCCTACACTCTGCTCCACCTGCAGAGCCCGGGCTCCAACAACGCTCGTTGCTGTCCGGAAGTGCTGGCTGCACAGAGCCAAACACCTCGCCAATGTGTCAGTGGGGTCCAGCACCGCCAGCTGTTCCCCTGCTGTGTAGCCGGCAACGTGTCCTGCAAAAGTCACGCAGACACAACACACCCAAAGCTGCCGCCTGTGCAGGCTTCGGCCTACACTCCCCTCCCCCTGCTCCTCCTCCTCCTGCTCCTCCTCCTGCTGTCCCTGGGCTCTAACACACCGCCAGTTTTTGCCCAGATGTGCTAGCTGCACAGAGAAAAACACCAGCCAATGTGTCAGTGGGGTCCAGCACCGCCAGCTGTTCCCCTGCTGTGCAGCCGGCAACGTGTCCTGCAAAAGCCACGCAGACACAAGAACTGAAATTGAAGGGAACCTGTCCCCCCTCCCCCAGGCGTTTTTACGTTATCCAGCCACCTTGTACAGCGGTAATGCTGCATGTGTGCAAGGTGGCTCAGAAACGTATTCTCCTCGCACATGTGGAACTGAAAACACGTCTGCAATGTGTCCTCTGTGTGACCATTTAACCGTCCCGGTGGTGTGACTTTCCTTTGTAATGACACGCTGCAACCCCCTTGGTAGCGCTGCCCGTCTTCTGGCATCATGGTTTGGCTGCCTGCGCCTCTGCGGCCGCCCTGACCCACACAACGCCCCTCGGTGTCTTATTTATTGGGACTGCGAGGGTGTGATTGATGGGCAGGATCAGTGCATCAGTTCGCCTGTCCCTCCTCTCCTTCCGCCTTCTTCGGACTGTGCGGCTTCATGGCCGTGGCATGCGATAAGGGATCAGATGACGCCGCACAGTCTGAAGCGGGTGTAAGGACCCGAGTGTGAGAGGCGAACATATGTGCTGCGCCAGGCCCTGAATCCCAGCCCCGCAGTGTTTTAACAATGTTAAGACACTGCGGGGCTGGGATTCATGGGCATCGCGAACCGCACCGGCCGACATTACATGATGCCAGAAGATGGGCAGCGCTAACGGCGCTAGGCCAGGGGATAACACGACAGCGCAGACTCCTGTACAGCAAATAACAACGCTCGGGAGGCTGCACCCAGCACCAAGGTGGGATTCTTGACACCTGTGCTGCGTCTCATTACAAAGGGAACTCTCGCCTCCATTACACAGTTTGACTGTCTAAAGGGCTGAATGTTATACGTGTTCCATTCAGCGTGTGCAAGGAGAAAAATTACAAGAGCAACCTTTGACTTGCGCAGCACTGCTGCTGCATAAGCTGTGGCTCTTCTACTTTGTAACCCCTGAGGGGGGGTTAAAGGTGACTTTTGAAATCGGTTCAATTAGGCTTCGGCCTACACTCTGCTCCACCTGCAGAGCCCGGGCTCCAACAACGCTCGTTGCTGTCCGGAAGTGCTGGCTGCACAGAGCCAAACACCTCGCCAATGTGTCAGTGGGGTCCAGCACCGCCAGCTGTTCCCCTGCTGTGTAGCCGGCAACGTGTCCTGCAAAAGTCACGCAGACACAACACACCCAAAGCTGCCGCCTGTGCAGGCTTCGGCCTACACTCCCCTCCCCCTGCTCCTCCTCCTCCTGCTCCTCCTCCTGCTGTCCCTGGGCTCTAACACACCGCCAGTTTTTGCCCAGATGTGCTAGCTGCACAGAGAAAAACACCAGCCAATGTGTCAGTGGGGTCCAGCACCGCCAGCTGTTCCCCTGCTGTGCAGCCGGCAACGTGTCCTGCAAAAGCCACGCAGACACAAGAACTGAAATTGAAGGGAACCTGTCCCCCCTCCCCCAGGCGTTTTTACGTTATCCAGCCACCTTGTACAGCGGTAATGCTGCATGTGTGCAAGGTGGCTCAGAAACGTATTCTCCTCGCACATGTGGAACTGAAAACACGTCTGCAATGTGTCCTCTGTGTGACCATTTAACCGTCCCGGTGGTGTGACTTTCCTTTGTAATGACACGCTGCAACCCCCTTGGTAGCGCTGCCCGTCTTCTGGCATCATGGTTTGGCTGCCTGCGCCTCTGCGGCCGCCCTGACCCACACAACGCCCCTCGGTGTCTTATTTATTGGGACTGCGAGGGTGTGATTGATGGGCAGGATCAGTGCATCAGTTCGCCTGTCCCTCCTCTCCTTCCGCCTTCTTCGGACTGTGCGGCTTCATGGCCGTGGCATGCGATAAGGGATCAGATGACGCCGCACAGTCTGAAGCGGGTGTAAGGACCCGAGTGTGAGAGGCGAACATATGTGCTGCGCCAGGCCCTGAATCCCAGCCCCGCAGTGTTTTAACAATGTTAAGACACTGCGGGGCTGGGATTCATGGGCATCGCGAACCGCACCGGCCGACATTACATGATGCCAGAAGATGGGCAGCGCTAACGGCGCTAGGCCAGGGGATAACACGACAGCGCAGACTCCTGTACAGCAAATAACAACGCTCAGGAGGCTGCACCCAGCACCAAGGTGGGATTCTTGACATCTGTGCTGCGTCTCATTACAAAGGGAACTCGCGCCTCCAACACAGTTTGACTGTATAAAGGGCTAAATGTTATACGTGTTTCATTCAGCGTGTGCAAGGAGAAAAATTACAAGAGCAACCTTTGACTTGCGCAGCACTGCTGCTGCATAAGCTGTGGCTCTTCTACTTTGTAACCCCTGAGGGGGGGTTAAAGGTGACTTTTGAAATCGGTTCAATTAGGCTTCGGCCTACACTCTGCTCCACCTGCAGAGCCCGGGCTCCAACAACGCTCGTTGCTGTCCGGAAGTGCTGGCTGCACAGAGCCAAACACCTCGCCAATGTGTCAGTGGGGTCCAGCACCGCCAGCTGTTCCCCTGCTGTGTAGCCGGCAACGTGTCCTGCAAAAGTCACGCAGACACAACACACCCAAAGCTGCCGCCTGTGCAGGCTTCGGCCTACACTCCCCTCCCCCTGCTCCTCCTCCTCCTGCTCCTCCTCCTGCTGTCCCTGGGCTCTAACACACCGCCAGTTTTTGCCCAGATGTGCTAGCTGCACAGAGAAAAACACCAGCCAATGTGTCAGTGGGGTCCAGCACCGCCAGCTGTTCCCCTGCTGTGCAGCCGGCAACGTGTCCTGCAAAAGCCACGCAGACACAAGAACTGAAATTGAAGGGAACCTGTCCCCCCTCCCCCAGGCGTTTTTACGTTATCCAGCCACCTTGTACAGCGGTAATGCTGCATGTGTGCAAGGTGGCTCAGAAACGTATTCTCCTCGCACATGTGGAACTGAAAACACGTCTGCAATGTGTCCTCTGTGTGACCATTTAACCGTCCCGGTGGTGTGACTTTCCTTTGTAATGACACGCTGCAACCCCCTTGGTAGCGCTGCCCGTCTTCTGGCATCATGGTTTGGCTGCCTGCGCCTCTGCGGCCGCCCTGACCCACACAACGCCCCTCGGTGTCTTATTTATTGGGACTGCGAGGGTGTGATTGATGGGCAGGATCAGTGCATCAGTTCGCCTGTCCCTCCTCTCCTTCCGCCTTCTTCGGACTGTGCGGCTTCATGGCCGTGGCATGCGATAAGGGATCAGATGACGCCGCACAGTCTGAAGCGGGTGTAAGGACCCGAGTGTGAGAGGCGAACATATGTGCTGCGCCAGGCCCTGAATCCCAGCCCCGCAGTGTTTTAACAATGTTAAGACACTGCGGGGCTGGGATTCATGGGCATCGCGAACCGCACCGGCCGACATTACATGATGCCAGAAGATGGGCAGCGCTAACGGCGCTAGGCCAGGGGATAACACGACAGCGCAGACTCCTGTACAGCAAATAACAACGCTCAGGAGGCTGCACCCAGCACCAAGGTGGGATTCTTGACATCTGTGCTGCGTCTCATTACAAAGGGAACTCGCGCCTCCAACACAGTTTGACTGTATAAAGGGCTAAATGTTATACGTGTTTCATTCAGCGTGTGCAAGGAGAAAAATTACAAGAGCAACCTTTGACTTGCGCAGCACTGCTGCTGCATAAGCTGTGGCTCTTCTACTTTGTAACCCCTGAGGGGGGGTTAAAGGTGACTTTTGAAATCGGTTCAATTAGGCTTCGGCCTACACTCTGCTCCACCTGCAGAGCCCGGGCTCCAACAACGCTCGTTGCTGTCCGGAAGTGCTGGCTGCACAGAGCCAAACACCTCGCCAATGTGTCAGTGGGGTCCAGCACCGCCAGCTGTTCCCCTGCTGTGTAGCCGGCAACGTGTCCTGCAAAAGTCACGCAGACACAACACACCCAAAGCTGCCGCCTGTGCAGGCTTCGGCCTACACTCCCCTCCCCCTGCTCCTCCTCCTCCTGCTCCTCCTCCTGCTGTCCCTGGGCTCTAACACACCGCCAGTTTTTGCCCAGATGTGCTAGCTGCACAGAGAAAAACACCAGCCAATGTGTCAGTGGGGTCCAGCACCGCCAGCTGTTCCCCTGCTGTGCAGCCGGCAACGTGTCCTGCAAAAGCCACGCAGACACAAGAACTGAAATTGAAGGGAACCTGTCCCCCCTCCCCCAGGCGTTTTTACGTTATCCAGCCACCTTGTACAGCGGTAATGCTGCATGTGTGCAAGGTGGCTCAGAAACGTATTCTCCTCGCACATGTGGAACTGAAAACACGTCTGCAATGTGTCCTCTGTGTGACCATTTAACCGTCCCGGTGGTGTGACTTTCCTTTGTAATGACACGCTGCAACCCCCTTGGTAGCGCTGCCCGTCTTCTGGCATCATGGTTTGGCTGCCTGCGCCTCTGCGGCCGCCCTGACCCACACAACGCCCCTCGGTGTCTTATTTATTGGGACTGCGAGGGTGTGATTGATGGGCAGGATCAGTGCATCAGTTCGCCTGTCCCTCCTCTCCTTCCGCCTTCTTCGGACTGTGCGGCTTCATGGCCGTGGCATGCGATAAGGGATCAGATGACGCCGCACAGTCTGAAGCGGGTGTAAGGACCCGAGTGTGAGAGGCGAACATATGTGCTGCGCCAGGCCCTGAATCCCAGCCCCGCAGTGTTTTAACAATGTTAAGACACTGCGGGGCTGGGATTCATGGGCATCGCGAACCGCACCGGCCGACATTACATGATGCCAGAAGATGGGCAGCGCTAACGGCGCTAGGCCAGGGGATAACACGACAGCGCAGACTCCTGTACAGCAAATAACAACGCTCAGGAGGCTGCACCCAGCACCAAGGTGGGATTCTTGACATCTGTGCTGCGTCTCATTACAAAGGGAACTCGCGCCTCCAACACAGTTTGACTGTATAAAGGGCTAAATGTTATACGTGTTTCATTCAGCGTGTGCAAGGAGCGAAATTAAAAGAGCAACCTTTGACTTGTGCAGCACTACTGCTGCATAAGCTGTGGCTCTTCTACTTTCTAACCCCTGAGGGGGGGTTAAAGGTTACCTTTGAAATTGGTTCAAGTAGGCTTCGGCCTACACTCTGCTCCCCCTGCAGAGCCCGGGCTACAACACCGCTCGTTGCTGTCCGGAAGTGCTGGCTGCACAGAGCCAAACACCTCGCCAATGTGTCAGTGGGGTCCAGCACCGCCAGCTGTTCCCCTGCTGTGCAGCCGGCAACGTGTCCTGCAAAAGCCACGCAGACACTTGCTCTTGTACCTTCTGCTCCACATCCTGGTTCCAGTACCGTCAGCTGGTTCCGGGCAGAGCCTTTGGCTTAGGTGCCTCCCTCTGGGTATCCGAGTTCCACCAACGTCAGGTGGTCCTTGGTAGTGCTTTCAGGCACGGGTACCTCCTGCTTAGTAACCGGGTTCCAGTAACGTCAGCTGGTCCTCGGTAGTTCCATTGGCTCTTGGACCTTCGGCTACCCATCCGGGTTCCAGCACCGTCAGCTGGTTCTCGGCAGTGTCTTTTGCTCTTGTACCTTCTGCTCCCCATCCTGGTTCCAGTACCGTCAGCTGGTTCCGGGCAGAGCCTTTGGCTTAGGTGCCTCCCTCTGGGTATCCGAGTTCCACCAACGTCAGGTGGTCCTTGGTAGTGCTTTCAGGCACGGGTACCTCCTGCTTAGTAACCGGGTTCCAGTAACGTCAGCTGGTCCTCGGTAGTTCCATTGGCTCTTGGACCTTCGGGTAGCCATCCGAGTTCCAGTTCCATCAGCTGGTTCTCGGCATTTTCTCAGCCTTCTTGTACCTTCTGCTACATTTCCAAGTTCAAGAGACTAAACACGATGACCCGGAAGAACACCCCTAAGATGACGACGACACCAGAGACGACAACCACCGTGATGACGACGACCCTGGAGACGATGACCCTGAAGACCACCCCGATGACGACGACCCCGGAGACCACCCCGATGACGACGACCCCGGAGACGACGACCCTGGAGACGACGACGACCTGGAAGACCGAGAAGCAGAAGAACAAGAGGCTGCAGAACAAAGAGCAGAAGGACATTAAGCATAACACAAAATATCAGAGCAAAAAAATATTATGTAAATTATAAGCAGAAGAAGACTAAGCAGTGTATGGGGGTGAGTCCGTTCCTCCTCGTGGTGCCCCTGGATAAAGCCTGATGCTGCAGGCCAAACTGAACGCGGACAAATGTAACTGGTTTGTGACAGGCAGAACGGAAGGTGTAATCTTCAAACTTTTATAGATAACAACTACGGGAATGCCTGTCACAAATAAGAATATGATGAAGAAGTTGAATATGATGAAGATAATAGTAAAATAAAAAGAATATGAACAATGTAACCCAAAAAATAATAGGTAGAAGATGAAGAAGAAGATGAATAAGGTGAAGAAGTTGATGTCAAAGAAGCTGATGATGAGGATAATTAAGAAGAAAGCGTGGGAGAAGTAAAAAAGAAGGTGAAGGGCGTGGAAGTAGTGAAACATCAATATCTGACATAAAAAAAAAAAAAAATAACATAGTCAAATTCTTTCTAACGCCGAACTTCATAAAAAAAAATAAAAAATCCTGCTATTCTATTACATTGGGCTAAACCTCTGTCCCTTTAATATCTCCGCCACGTCCCCCAATACATCCTACATTATTCTTAGTTGTTTTCCTTCATGTAGAATGAACCTACAAGTTTATTAAGGGTTTATTTTAATTCCGATATTTTCGTCCCATTGACTTGCATTGGGATCGGGTATCGGTATCGGATTGGATCCGATATTTTGACGGTATCGGCCGATACTTTCCGATACCGATACTTTCCGATATCGGAAAGTATCGCTCAACACTATTATTGAGACATTCCAAGAAATAAAAAAAGCCTCAGCGTATCTCTTGTCATTTACAGAAGACTTTTATTGGGGGGCCTCTAAGCGGGAGAATAAAGAGCCTCACAGTCGGCAGAGTCGGACCTGGCTTTCCCTATTTTGTAATTGATTAATACACCATGAATAAAATCACTTTATTATTTAATTATCCCAGCAGCCGTACTACGACACCATCCGCATTCTTTAGCCGACACGTTTGCTGTAACCAAGGCAGTGCCGGGGGCCCAGGAATCTGCAACGACTGAGGGGCCTCAGCTCCTGGATTCCATATCTCATTGTGGGAGATCAGTCAGTAATCATCATCATTAGCCCCATACTGGGCTTAGAAATGGAAATCACGTAGACATCTCATCACTCACTTTTATATTATACAGTGCACATCCTTTTGTTCTCTAGTTTATATGCTTACAGCTAGATAGACAATCCTACTGTGGATAATTGACGCCCAGCGAGTCAATTACAAGCATTAACTGCCTGCGAGCAGCTTGCCTTGGGCGACCTAGTAGACATTTATTGCCTCCCCCTCACGGAGCCTCACCGCAACAAGGTGCATTCAACCAGCCTAATGACCCAATTGAATATAAATATAATTTTTTTATTATTATTTTTATTGTGATTTGTTTGAAACTTGCAAAACAAAGTTTTGAAATATTGGTAGTGGCTGGTAAAAGTTGTCTGTGGCTTTACATAGGACTGCAAATAAAACTATAAAATTATCTCAACAATCCAAAGTGAAAATGCTACGTCCGTCTTACCCTTATTGCAATTATTCTATTACTACTACTAGTATTTGCAAAAAGTGTTCATTTTCCCTGCAACGTCAGCACGAGGAAGATATAATGTTACAGAGTTAAAGAGATGGTGTGAATCGATTCCCAACACCTTGTCCAGTGGCCGAGTCAGTAGCTCTTGGCCAAAGAGTCACCTCCTACTTCCCAAGTGGTAGGAGGATAGGAGTTTGTGCTGCTATGCTAGATTGAAGAAATCTGAGGATTAGATCATGCTGGTTATTCTCAACGTGTTTCGAAGTTGAACCAACTTCTTCATCAGGAGATCAACAATATTGACCTACACGGCTGGATCTCCCGACCTGAAGGTACTGCTGTAGCTGCCATACTTTGATTCCTCAGTTGTGGGTTACACAACCCCACAAGGTGAGTATTTTCTAAACCCCTCACCTTGACCCATTTCTCCACCAGATAAGACCCTATTGCTCTTGGTCCCCCCTTTCTTTCTAGCTTCCTACCTCCTGGCATTCGCATTCCTTCTTTTGATTAGATGACCTGGCATGACGTCACCGCTGGAGTGTGATGCACATGTGATGTCGTGCTAGCCGTGGATGCCACCAGGTAAGAGGCATTTCTCTTGGTTCCACAGATTACCGACTGGGTCCTGCAAATCAATTTGCACCAATTCTACCCAATTCCTACTCAAACTAATGGGCTGCCCATGTAATGCAGTCCAACATCCGCGGACTCAGACAATGGAGAAGATGGAGAAATGAAGTTCTCCATCTTCTCCACACCTGTGATACGATTCTCGCATGCGCACTTGGAAAATGAATGAAGCGGCAGTCGGGAATGAGCACTGGCGCTCCATTCTAACAGGGATAAAAGGGACTCATTCTGCCAATTGTTGTGTCAAGGATAACAGCCAGGGAGGTCAAGCATGTCCCACCACTGTCACCAATTTGTCAGGGAACTTAACTGTAAAATCGTCTCCCAAACCCAACTCTAAAAGGGGTAGGTGTCATAGAGAACAATTAAAATCCATAAGACATCTCCGGAGAGGATACATATCACTCTTACATTGAACTTATGGGATTAATTATAAGTGGGGGAGAAAGAAACTAATTATTACTGAGGAAGTGAGAGAGAGCGGACACTTCAACCTCAATTGAAGTAGAGACCTACTGCAGTGACCAGGTAATTACAGAAAAGGTCTGCTCTGGGAACTAAACATCCAGAATCAGATTCATTTATTCTAAAAGACTTAGCACATCCCACCGCTGCCACCAGTTGTCAGAGATAACAACCGGGGATGTCATGCAGATCTCACCACAGTCACCAGTTTGTCTGGGGACACAACTATGCTGCCTCCAATCGTCACAACAATTACACAATTGACTGACGAATGATGGACATGGCTGCGGCTGCTTCCACTATTAGGCCAGTTATTGGGGAACTCACAGTGAGCATATGGTATACAGTGGGGGAAATAAGTATTGGATCCCTTGCTCATTTTGTAATTTTGCCAAATGACAAAGACATGAACATTCTATAATTTTAATGGTAGGTTAATTTTAACATTGAGAGGTAGAATATAAAAAATAAAATCCAGAAAATTACATTGTATAAATTATATAAATGTATTTTCATTTTGCAGTGAGAAATAAGTATTTGATCCCTCTGGCAAACAAGACTTAATACTTGGTGGCAAAACCCTTGTTGGCAAGCACAGCAGTCAGACTTTTTTGTAGTTGATAATGAGGTTTGCACACATGTCAGGAGAGATTTTGGTCCACTCCTCTTTGCAGATCATCTCAAAATCATTATGATTTTGAGGCTGTCACTCGGCAACACGGAGCTTCAACTCCCTCCATAAGTTTTCTATGGGATTAAGGTTTGGAAACTGGCTAGGCCACTACATGACCTTAATGTGCTTCTTTATGAGCAAATGCTTTGTTGCCTTGGCTGTATGTTTTGGGTCATTGTCTTGCTGGAAAACCCAGCCACAACCCATTTTTAATGTCCCGGTGGAGGGAAGGAGGTTGTCACTCAGGATTTTACAGAACATGGCTCCATCCATTCTCCCATTGATGCCGTGAAGTAGTCCTGTGCCCTCAACAGATAAACACCCCCAAAGCATAATGTTTCCACTGTTTCCACAGTGGGGATGGTGTTTGGGTCATAGGCAGCATTTCTCTTCCTCTAAACACGACGAGTTGAGTTAATGCCAAAGACCTCAATTTTTGTCTCATCTGACTACAGCACCTTCTCCCAATCACTCACAGAATCATCCAGGTGTTCATTGGCAAACTTCAGACAGGCCTGCACATGTGCCTTTTTCAGCAGGGGGACCTTGGGAGCACTGCAGGATTTTAAACTTTTACGGTTTAATGTGTTACAAATGGTTTTCTTGGCAACTGTGGTCCCAGCTGCCTTGAGATCATTAACAAGTTCCCCTGTGTAGTTTTGGGCTGATCTCTCACCTTCCTCATGATCAAGGATACCCCACGACAGTGTTTCTCAACTCCAGTCCTCAAGACCCCACAACAGGTTATGTTTTCAGGATTTCCTTATTATTGCACTGGTGATGGGATTAATGCTTGAGCAGGCGATGAAATTATCACCTGTGCAATACTAAGGAAATCCTGAAAACATGACCTGTTGTGGGGTCTTGAGGACTGGAGTTGAGAAACACTGCCCCATGAGTTGAGATTTTGCATGATGGCCCAGATCGATGTCAATTGATAGTCATTTTATATTTCTTCAATTTTCTTACTATTGCACAAACAGACACCCGTTAAAGGTAGCGAATGGCTTCAGGGGTGTGGTTTACAGAACAAGAAGAACAGAGCTATTAAATTTTGTATATTTAATCCAGAAAGATAGGCAGTGTTTATAAAAAAATATATACAAAGAGGATACAAAATGGGAACAACACAGTACAGTATATACAATTACATGTTATAAAAGGGATAACCAAAGAAAATGACTAAACCTGATGTCACGGAAATGGCTCAGAGCTTAACAAAGGGAGGTACTCCTTAGGAAAATGAACAGAACCCACAGCAAGCTGTACCTTCCAGGACTGACAAAATACAAAAATCCAATATCTTCTTTTTATTAAATGAAGGTATGCCCACATACTTCCCCTTGGTGAGCTCATATGGGGGCTGGTTGTGGGATGTGCTAGGTCTGTTAGAACTTTATGAGATTCCCAACTTACAGGATGTCTTTCACCCCTGGAGGTCCCAGTGGGTAGATATTGCTGTCATGTTTACTATCATGATTTTACCTTTATAAAAGATCAAATGTGACATGGATAGCTTCATTCATTGGACCAACATTAAGTTGAAGAGGTTAGAATGACCTAACAGTGGTGTTATTGAATGCATTATGTTCATCCCTTCTCTACAAGACCAAAACTATATCTCACATAAATATCAGATTGATGTAAACCCCAATATTCATCACTGGCCACCGGATCCAAAAGAGTCGTGCCTTGATCAGAGTAAACTTATGCCTGGGAAGTGTATTTCTCCGTGTTTTCATAAACAGCACTCAGTCTTGGCTTCTTTTCCCCAGGTCAAATCTCCTGTTGTCATTACCTGAAAATGGCAGGAGGTCCCTGCTTCAATGGAGGTTGAAGTGTTAGTTCTCTCTCTCTTCCCCAGCTATAATTAAGCCCATTTGTTCAATATGAGGGTAATATGTTCCCTCTCCGGAGATGTCTTATGGATGTTAATTGTTCTCTATTTTTCACAGATCAACAAAGTTATCAGTTATCACCTAATAGATGGATAGATCATTAAAAGTTTTCACCGGACAACCCATTTAACATTAGTATATATAAAATAACATAATAAAGAGCAAAAGCAAAAATGTTACCAAAAAAATGAATAACAATTATGAAAAAGAATAAAAAATTATATGTAACACTAGATATAAAAAATAAGGCTTTAATGTCCTCCTAATGTGAACATATTAATATGATGCACTAATGAAAGTCTTAATCTTGGCTGAGCCAGCTTATTAGCAGTACTATCCATTTTGGCTTCATCGACGAGCCATTCTTAGAGTGGGGTGGCACTGCTTCACACCTACTCAGACATGAGCGTGTGACTAATTACTAGCAAGTCTTATGAAGCCTCCACAGACACCGGCTCATTATATATGTTCATATAGAATAAAAAAAAATATCTGGGCATATATAACCTTCCCTACAGTGATACATCTCATTTCTCTCATTATGCTCTGTCTGGAATATTTACGCTAGCAAACGATTCAGTTTTTCCTGGCAGTCGTCTCCATGGTTGTTTCACACAGGAATACAATTAATTACAACTTGTGTTCGTCTGAGGCGGGTTCTTGGGTTTCTATATTATTAGCATGGTGATTTTTCAGGCTGGGTAAAGAATGTAATTGTGACTTGTTACGTAAAATGTACATCCTGCTTGACAGGCTTTTGCCTCGCCGCAGTGCGCAAATGATATTATTTGGGTATTTTTACATTTCTGTTGTTTCAACCCACTCACGTGTGGATCTCGGACACGTAGGTCGTCAGATTGAAAAATGTAATGAGGAAGAAAAAAGAAAACACTGTTCTTCGATTCTCATGAAAACTTAATTTCAAGAGTAAAATTTGTTTTCAATTGCACTTCAAAATAAATGAGCTTCTTATAGGAGTTTAATAAAAGGATGGTGCCAGTGCAGGGAGCAGGTGGTCATATGTCCACAAGAATGCAATTTGCATAATTCCGTACACATTCCGACTAGACGTGTCCGGCTCCACACAATTCACTTGCATTGAGCAAGGCTGTGCACGTCTAGTCTGCATGTGACCACATTTATGCAAATAACAGCCTTGCTGTTACGTGCAGTCCAGCACTCACTGCCGGCACTGGAGAAGTATGAGAACACGCACTGTGTGCAATGTGAGGATTCACCAGTATAAAGTCATGTAGAGTGACTGCAGACTTGTACCCTAAGGCCAGACAACTTCTTTAACCAATACACAAGACTATGTCTCCAAGCGTGCTACCTGTTGTCTCCACACCCAATATCAGACAGGTGGGGAGAAAAAAATATCATATGTAGACAATGAACAGGGGATATCTATAAAGGAATAGAGAAAACCATAGGGTAAGATGACTGTGATGCATGGTACTGTTATTGCGTCGCTATGGCTGCTCACTTTATGGGAGCACAATGGTCGCATTTTAGGGATAATGGGTGACGCTAGTCACTTCTCATGGCCAAGACTTGAGACAGGGTAGTCAAAGAGTCTGCGGTCAGAAGCCAGCGGGGTACATCATAAACAGAAGGAAGAAACCAAAGTGTCACGTGCGCAGGTGTATTTTTCTGACCTGATGAGCCGTATCTCATATAGGTCAATGCTGGTGACAGGTTCCCTTTAAGAAGATGCCAGTATTATACATGTAGCATGATAGGTGGGTTCCAAATTTTGCATTGTGGTTTATTAAATTTAAGTTCCACCTATGTCTTGAATGAATTTCTAATTTCAATTGTCCTTTAAGGCTTTTTTTTCTATTCTGCAGGCGGTTTCATGGGCACATTTGTTTCCTCTTTTGCCGTGTCATGTCATAAACCTAATTTTGCACAACTGCACCTGTTTTTATGAGGTCACACTGAGATTACTGTAGTAAATTTACACCGATTGCAGAATATGACTTGTTATGGGTATATTTGGGTGCACAATAAAATATCTATTGCAGGACGCCTAGTAATTACAGAAATAGTCAGGCTTTCCGCTTCTTCGTTGAATTGACATGAATTAGATGGCATTTCTATTTTGATCCAATAACAAAATAAACAAATATCAAAATGGGAAGCGAAAACGTTTTGCTACATTGGGTAATTATATTCTTCTTTTCGTACTACTTACAATGGTATGGGTAGTTCCATGAAGATGCATCCGCAGGATAAAAAAAAAATAACAGATTGAATTAATATCTCACAAAATTCTGTTTGATATAATTGGACATGGTTTAAAATGCAGATGCAAAAATGCATCGGACGGAGGCCCATGTGCTCTCTGTGACTGAGCCGCCGTCAGACATCTCAAGCAGCAACTTATCTCTTAGAGAACTAAAAGAATGGCAGTCCAAAATCAGACACCTCCTTATCTCCTCCAAACATCATCTGTCCGGGTTCTCACACACTAGACGTTTGCCACACCCGTTGATATCTGCTGTCTGCAGGCCCCCTGCTACCTATTCCTGGACTCCTATCCATCTGCGGTCTCCCATATCTCTGCTGCCTGTTCCCTCGCATGCCTCAACTGCCTGCTGCACCGACGCCCATTTCCCATTGTGCCCACCTGAACCTTAGGCTTTGAGGATCCACATCACCTAGTGTGTTTAACAATATAAAATCTATACTTTCCGTTCCAGCCGTTTCGGCACTGGCTCTTCTGTGAAGGGTGATGGCGTGACATTGTTATGTCACACAATGCCTGCAGCTAATCACCGTCTGCTTCACTTTCCCTCCTTCAGACAAATCACATACATCCAGAGGAAATGAGAACTGCTGTGGCCCTGTAATAATTATAGGGGATAACTCAGGAGACTCTTTGCATGGAACAAGACAACTACAGGACACAGTTTTATAAGTGGTAAAGTCCATATTATCACAGGGTGATTCAAACAGGTGCAGAGAGAAACTCAAGTCCACAACACTTGGTGTAAATATTAAACGCAGCTTAACAGTCTATAGGAAACTTCAGAGGAAAATGCAATCACACAGAAAGTCTATGAAGCACAGTTATTCTTGAGGATACTTGACACGAATAAGTCCTTGTTTTAGTCCAAACACAGATAGATATGCTTATAAGGCAGTTCAAGCAATGTCTTATCTCAACCAGGAAGGCCTGGGTAATAGTCTCAGCTTTTTAGCAGAGCAGCAACAGCTTACATGTCCAGCAAATGCAGATGGAAGTAAACACGAGCAGCAGATGAAGGAGGATTACTGGAAACTGGTGTATGCAGCAGGAACTCAAAGCAGAGTAGCAGGATCACCACACAGGTTCACAGGAGCAGGTATATAGCCAGGGAGTCACCATAGTCAGGAGCTGGATGCAAGGCAGAATAATCTAGCACAGACTGAAGGCTGGGGTGGAGTTTTATAGCAGGAAGACACAGTGCACATGAGACCAAAGAAGCCATCTTGGAAAAGGGCAGTAATGCACAAAAGGTAATAAAAATGTTCAGAGACCTGACAGGCCCTCTCGCTTCCTCCTGATGTATGTGATATGTCCAAACGAAGGGAGAGTAAAGCGGACACTGATTGGCCACAGGGATTGCATTGCATAACAATTTTACGGGATCCCCGAGAGAGCCAGGACTGACTCCGCTGGAATGGCGTTGGCACTAGAGGCGAGTATAGGTGCTATCCTTTTACAAGAGGAAAACTGTCATGCTGAGTTACTTCTCACGGCCAAACCGCAAGCCAGGGTAGTCAAGGTGTCCAATGTAAAAAGCCATGAGGGTACTCCATAAACAGGAGAAAGAGACAAAGGCGTAGTCAGGTAATATTCCAAGGTCAGAATATCAGGAGGATAGTGGATCAGAGGAGAAGGGGTTAAATAGACAGATGGTCAAGTCCAAGGTCAGGCAACGAAAGATCTACAACACATTGGAAACCACACAGTAGCTCAATGTATGCCTTGCAGAGATCTGGAAGGAACAGCTCAGTTAAGTAGCCTGACACTCACTTAGATAACGAACACCTGGAGACAGCCAGCACCTCCCAGTCTGAGATTGGAGGCAGAGTTGTCAATCAACACACCAACAGCTCAGCACACCCTGCACCAGAGTGGATGACTGAGCTGTCAATTACTGACAGCTTCCGCATGCCCCTGTACCAGATTGGACAGCTGAGCTGTCAGTAACTGCATCCCAGACACACTGAGGGGTGGAACCATGACAAAAACATAAGGATTGATGAGGGGATGTACAAATAGTGGACAATCCCTTTAAATCAAAATTTTTAAATTAAAAAAATAAAGATGGGTCAGTGTTATAGTAGCGTGGAAGGTCGGCTCACTTAACTGCTCCCCGAGGAAGACACAGGAACATGTTTGGTTAAAGTCTCTAGGTGGTTTATTGCTTCATAAACCATAAAGGCCAAGCTAGTTACAGAAAACAGCCTTTCTGGCTCAAATAAAAATAAAAAGTCCATCTAAAGTCCTTCCCAGTATGGCTCCTGCCTTCTGGGATAACACATGCGGCAGCTCTTACAGGAGCTTCAGTCTGGAAGCTTCCTTGCTTCAAACAACACAGACAGAGAAAAAAAACTGTCTGGACATTTAACTCCCTCCAGCCACACTCTGGAGGTGGAGATATGGTGTGTAGGCCCATCTCTAACCTACCCACCATGAAAGCCTGACCCTAATAGCGACTGGATTGCTCTCAGCACATATCATGCTGAAGGAAAACTTATGGCTTTCACATCAACCTTTGCGACACATATCTCCCCTCACGTACGGCGCCAGTGCCCCCTGTTATGATCCGGTGACCCTGGAGCCGCATGAGACTATCTCTGGAGTAGGTGGTACCTGTACTGACCGCAATCCTAATACTGACACCGCAACTAGAAGTAGCCATGGGATGTACCTAACCAGGCCTAGACACCTCGAGACAGCCGGAGGACTAAATACCCCTAAAGATGGAAATGGGAAATCTTATCTTGCCTCAGAGCAGAGCCCCAAAGGATAGGCAGCCCCCCACAAATATTGACTGTGAGTTTAAGAGGAAATACGTACACAGGCAGAAAAAACAGTTTAGCAAAAGAGGCCCTTCTAGCTAGATAGAAAGGATAGGACAGAGTTCTAAGCGGTCAGTATTAAAACACTAGAAAATTCCACAGCAGAAAATACTATATACTACATCTAACTAAAGACATAGGATGTATATCTGCATCTCCAGAGAAACCAGCATGACAGAAAAATCCAAACAAGTCAAGCTGGACAAAAACACAATAGATTGCACTGCACATAAAAGCACACTGCATGCGTGCTACAGAGAACCAAAACAAGGCACTTATCTTAGCTGAAATGACAGCAGGGCAGTGGAGCCAGACAGAGATGCAATCCCTCCAAGATACAATGGACAACTGGCAGGGATTGATGGATCCTACAAACCTAAATACCTAATAGAGCTGCAATAAGCAGAAACACCTGCCCTGGCCTATAATCCAGAGACCACTGCACTACCACTAACAACCACCGGAGGGAGCCCAAGAGCAGAATTCACAACAGCCCCCGTCACAGTAGATAGAAATGTGTACATGTCATCACCTTGGTGGAGAATTATTTGCCACACTAAAGTGATATACAGATATAATAGTGCACGGGTGAGGATGGGGATTACATTTGGGGAATATCCACTGGGTGCTAATAAGACAATTTGCACTGGTCAGGGCAATGAACTGAACTTTTGGCCAAGATGAAGGAACATTGGCAGAGACTGAGTACTACAATCCATCTGCTTGCATAGTAGAAAATAGAAAAGTCACAAACTTATATTTTACAAATATTTATTTTATTCATATAATCCTTATATATTATTTCTAAACACTTTTTCGGTGATTACTTTGTATCTCCGTTCATATTGCACCAACACAAATTATACACCATTTGAAAGGTAAACTTGCCCCTTTCAGCATGAAAATAGCCAAACAAACCACACATCCACGATGTGATCACAAAATACAGTTTAAACATTAATTTTCATAAACCTGCAGTAAAGAAAAATGACCTGCAGGTGGCACCACACTACCCCAAAGCACACTGCCATAAAGCTGTTTACAGACATCACAAACAAATCCTAACATTTGCCTTGGGGGCTTTCCAGCTTGCCGAACTCCTTGCCGAGCCGATTTCAGGCACATTGGAGGATTGCACACTTCGCTGCAGGTGAGTCACATATGCAAACACATTTATAAACATGCACTGCCTATTCAATTGCACAC
Organism: Ranitomeya variabilis; assembly: GCF_051348905.1. NCBI lineage: Eukaryota > Metazoa > Chordata > Amphibia > Anura > Dendrobatidae > Ranitomeya > Ranitomeya variabilis. Next base: position 286,016,983 of record NC_135235.1, read on the forward strand.
TTGCTCCCTTTATACTCTACCAAAACACACAAATGATACACCATTTCAAAGGTCAAATTACCTGCAGGTGGCATTTGCCTTGGGGTCTTTCCAGCTTGCCGAAGTGCTTGCCCAGCCTATTTCAGGCAAATTCGAGAATTGCACACTTCACTGCAGGTGAGTTACATATGCAAACACATTTGTAAACATGCACTGCTTTTTCGGTGATTACTTCACCCCACACACAAATAATACACCATTTGAAAGTTAAACTTGCCGCCTTCAGCAAGAAAAGACAGAAAAGACACAAACAAACCACACATTCACAATTTGATCAATAAATACAGTTTAAACATTCATTTTCAGAAACCTGCAGAAAAAAACAATAACCTGCAGGTGGCACCACAACCTCAAGACATTTTTTTAGCCTCTACTTATCAAACCAATTTATTGCATTACCAATCTACATATATAAATACCTCTCTGTGTTCATCATCTCATTAAATACATTAACAATTGCCTGCGCCCCTGACAACCAATGTGTGAAAATTTCACACGGGCCAGCTAGTATATATATATTTAGTTATTTGTTTATTTTTATTCCATATACTTGTGTACATTATATATATATATATATATATATATATATATATATATATATATATATATATATATACATATATATGGATTCACTTAGTACAAATTGCATTAGTAGTGGAAATTCCCAGGTGGTGAAAGATGTAGACCGCTTGTTAAATTAGCCTATGATGGTGGGGAAGCCTGCAGCTGTTAATTCGGATTGTACCTTGAGGTATCACTGTGGCAACAAGGAAAATATTGTCATTTTCTGAGGATTAAGAACTATTCAGGGCTGAGAGTTTTATGGAAGTGCTGCAGAATAAATCCAAGAATGTAGGAACTGATCTAATCTGCTTTGTGCGTTCGAGGTCCCAAACCAATTGCTTGACGTGTTTCTGATGAGTTCTTATGAAAATGTATAAAAAACCTGTGCATACAGACCACATCTCTGCTTTTCATCCCTGTCACACGTGCCTATACAGTCCAAAGTACAGACGTCGTAGGTACTTGATGCTTAGATTTTACATTCATGGATCATACCCATAATAATTTAATGGCTGCCCTTTGCATTTGCATTGCTTCATTTGCATCTCCTGGTCCATGCAGAGGACATAAGCCAGACACTGAAATTTCTGCCTAGATCCTATAATTTGCTGCTTATATGTTAAAGAGTTGGCTAATATTTTTGAAAAATGGGCAGAGAGTAGGTGGTACGTACCTATCTCCGCTTTTGGCCCGGGTTCCACTCTAGAACATTGAAAATGAATTGCTGCATTACTCAAGGCGTCCTTCATAATTGGGTCCCTGTCGAAGGACGCCTTGACATGGCAGTTGGGCTCACACACATTGGCCAATTTATGCGCGAAGTACCTTCCTTTTTTCATAGTGATTTTTGCAGATAAATATTTCATGTGTACATTATAAAGCGCTTTTTTCCTAACTTCTATGGCAGTAATGCATTTTCAATGTTCTAGGGTAATCATTCTTGTTAAGTACTGGTGCAACCTTTATCGATATTGGATGTGCTGGTCTTGTTCTCTATTTGAGTACTAATACAGTTATGTGCTCGGCTGTCATTTGTTTGGACACTGCAAACATCCAGTTTTCTCTGTTACTAATATCTCCTCTGACTTCTGTGATTTCTACAATTGACACCAGACCAGCTGGTTATCCCATAGTTTGCATTATGAACTAGTATTTAGAGACTATTCTTATTTTGCCTCATTCATCTGTGCTAAGTAGTGATGAACGAGTATACTTGGTACTCGAGATTTCTCAAGCACTCTCGGGTGTCCTCCGAGTATTTGTAAGTTCTCGGAGTTTTAGTTTTCAGCGCTGCAGCTAAATGATTTACATCTGTTAGCCAGCATAAGTACATGTGGGGGTTGCCTGGTTGCTAGGGAATCCCCACATGTAATCAAGCTGGCTAACAGATGTAAATCATTCAGCTGCGGCGATGAAAACTAAATCTCCGAGCACTAAAAAATACTCGGAGGACACCCGAGCATGCTCGAGAAATCTCGAGTAACGAGTATACTCGCTCATCACTAGTGCTAAGTCCTATGATTTTTTCAATTTGCAATTGCTGACCCTTAGGGTACTGTCACACAGTGCCATTTTGATCGCTACGACGGTACGATTCGTGACGTTCTAGCGATATTGTTACGATATCGCAGTGTCTGACACGCAGCAGCGATCAGGGATCCTGCTGAGAATCGTACGTCGTAGCAGATCGTATGGAACTTTCTTTCGTCGCTTGATCACCCGCTGACATCGCTGGATCGTTGTGTGTGACAGCGATCCAGCGATGTGTTCGCTTGTAACCAGGGTAAACATCGGGTAACTAAGCGCAGGGCCGCGCTTAGTAACCCGATGTTTACCGTGGTTACCAGCGTAAACGTAAAAAAAACAAACAGTACATACTCACATTCCGGTGTCTGTCCTCCGGCGTCTCAGCTTCTCTGCACTGTGAGCGCCGGCCAGCCAGAAAGCGAGCACAGCGGTGACGTCTGACGTCACCGCTGTGCTTTCCGGCCGCTGTGCTTACACAGTGCAGAGAAGCTGAGACGCCGGGGACAGACACCGGAATGTAAGTATGTACTGTTTGTTTTTTTTACGTTTACGCTGGTAACCAGGGTAAACATCGGGTTACTAAGCGCGGCCCTGCGCTTAGTAACCCGATGTTTACCCTGGTTACCCGGGGACTTCGGCATCGCTCCAGCGCCGTGATTGCAAAGTGTGACCGCAGTCTACGACGCTGGAGCGATAATCATACGATCGCTGCGACGTCACGGATCGTGCCGTCGTAGCGATCAAAATGGCACTGTGTGACAGTACCCTTAGACCTGCTGGTTTACCCACCACTTGCTACCTGCTGTTTTACCTATCGTTTGCTACACTGCTTTTTACAGGCTGTTCACATTACATAACAATCATCACTGCAGTCATCTTCTGTGGCTCCTACAACCGGCTTCTATAACCGGATTCAGACATCCGCTGACCTTGCATCTGCTCTCCTATGATTGTTACTCCTAGCTCTGCGGTTTATATGACGTTCCAATCGGCATGTGACCACCGCAGTCACAGATGTCAAGTTCCAACATTCCTACCATTTCCACTAAGGCCAGTCCCAAGCAATGAGTGTTCTCACATCTTCTTAGAAACACCAACGAAAATGTTTCACAATTTTCACAGAAGCTTTGCTGTAGGGTCTGACCTGAAAAGGCTAAGCCCTCATCTCCACAAGAACCAAGCCATGGTTCTGTTGATGATTCACCTATTGTCCTTCCTTGGTTGTCTAGCCATCACAATTTGTTCCCTGTTGCTCAGAACTTTACGCTTGCCCATTTTTCCTACTTCCAACAAATCAGCTTCCAGAACTTACTATTTATTTTCCGCTTAACATATCTCACCCCTCGACAGGAGCCAAAATAATCAGCGATATTCATTGAACTCAATGCTTTTACTGTTTCGCTAGTTGTTGCGCATTACTTTGGAATGTAGAATGAATTTGTAAAATGAATTTGATGTGGTGAGACGATCACTCCAATATTGATGAGCGCAGAGAAGAAGAACAAAAAGCTCTCTTCCTGTCCTCTGTAAAATTGGATTCACCACACTGAATATCGGCATTTCAACCATACGAGTGTTGTGCGCAGCGCTGACTACAGGAATGAGGTAAGAATTATCACAGTGATTTAGCTCCATAGGATAACACAGTTGGCAATACAATGTTCTTTTGTGTTTACTGCATGAAAAGCATAGTTTAGTAAGCAAGTTGTAGTCAGGCTTTACTCATTAACAACTTAGATAAGGAGTCGTTAAATATACAATCCATGACCCCTTCCCAACCGGGGCCAATTTCCATTTATACAATTTCCCTTTTTCTTCCCCTTCTTCCAAGAATCATAATAACTATTTTCTTTACTCATCAGCATAGCTGTATGATGGCTTGTTTTGCCTTGGACGAGTTGCAGTTTTGAATAGTACCAAATGTACTGAAAAACGTTGAGAAAAAAATTAACGTGGGATGAAATGGTGAAAACTAAAAATGTAACTCTGCCATCGATTTTTTGGTTTTTTACTTCGTTTAGTGTGCAGTAAAAGTAACCTGATATCATGGCTCTCCGGGTCAGTACAGGTATGACGATACCAAGCTTGTTTATCATATTTATGCGTATGTGTGTATATATGTCATAGAATCATAGAATCCTAGAATGTTAGTGTTGGAAGGGACCTCCAGGGTCATCGTGTCCAACCCCCTGCTCAATGCAGGAGTAACGAAACCATCTCAGACAGATGTCTGTCCGGCCTCTGTTTGAAGACTTCCATTGAAGGGGAACTCACCACCTCTCATGGCAGCCTGCTCCACTCATTGATCACCCTCACTGTCAAACCGTATTTTCTAATATCTAATCTGTATCTTCTCCCTTTCAGTTTCATTCCATTGTTTCTCGTGTTTCCATGTGCATATGAGAATGATAATCCCTCTACACGGTGACATCTCTTCAGATATTTGTAGACCGCTATTAAGTCTCCACTTAGTCTTCTTTTTTGCAAACTAAACATTCCCGGATCCTCTAACCGTTTCTCGTAGGACATACTTTGCAGTTCGCTCACCATTCTGGTAGCTCTTCTCTGAACTTGCTCCAGTTTTTCAATGTCTTTATTAAAATGTGGTGCCCAGAACAGGACACAGCATTCCAGATGAGGCCTGACCAAGGAGAAGTAGAGGGGGATAATTACTTCAAGTGATCTAGACTGTATGCTTCATTGGAGCCCATGAGCTTCAAGTTAAACCGAACCTGACACCATGTTTGGCCTATATGAGATCACTGCACACGTACTATGGAATATGCTTGATGCAGGTGAACAAGTTTATTGAAATAATTGTTGCAGTAAGGTGAACTGAAGAAGCGATAGGCGTAAATGACGTTTCGGCCAGCTCGTGGCCTTGATCACATCATCGCCTGGTGAAAGGTTCCTTGTATACTGCCGTATTAGAGTGTTTACTAAGGGTATCAGCCAAAGATAGAGGAATAAGGTAATCCAATGTGATTTTAATGTTGTATGTTCTATAGTCCATCAGATGCCCTGAACAAACGGATCGTGTACATAAGTATAGCTGCCAGTATGCAGACCCAGTCCTGGCCCAATTATACGGATCCCCTGCTCTAGAATCAGTGAGAGCTGTGGTGCACGGATGTTTTGATCCGCAGTCCGCTGGTGGCGTTCGTGGCTGGGAGGCAGCGTAGGTGGCCAAATGGAGGATGCAGACACAGACAGTGTCGTTGCTGAGGAATGGCCATTCCTCAGCAACGACACTGTCTGTGTCTGCATCCTCCATTTGGCCACCTACGCTGCCTCCCAGCCACGAACGCCACCAGTGGACTGCGGATCAAAACATCCGTGCACCACAGCTCTCACTGATTCTAGAGCAGGGGATCCGTATAATTGGGCCAGGACTGGGTCTGCATACTGGCAGCTATACTTATGTACACGATCCGTTTGTTCGGGGCATCTGATGGACTATAGAACATACAACATTAAAATCACATTGGATTACCTTATTCCTCTATCTTTGGCTGATACCCTTAGTAAACACTCTAATACGGCAGTATACAAGGAACCTTTCACCAGGCGATGATGTGATCAAGGCCACGAGCTGGCCGAAACGTCATTTACGCCTATCGCTTCTTCAGTTCACCTTACTGCAACAATTATTTCAATAAACTTGTTCACCTGCATCAAGCATATTCCATAGTACGTGTGCAGTGATTATATATTTGGATGGTTCATGGGACTACTGGTTCCGTTCACTTGCACCGTCATATCCTCAACAGTCGAGTGCTAGCCTTTCGTACCTTCTACATTGGCCTATATGAGATACAGCCACCACCTATCAATGTTGATGTACAACATTCTATAATGCTGTATATCTGCCTCCAACCTGACCTGTAAGAAAAACAAAAAAAGTTGCACTCTAAGCATGTCAATGTGAAATACAGTATATTACATATAAATAGCAATACTGCTTTTGAACACTAGGAAAAAAATGAGATGCCTAGCACATAATTTGGCCAATTCATGCCTGCCCAGCATCCAACGTCAAGGTCAGAGAGCGAACATAGAAATATCAAAAGACTGACTGGCACATCCAAGCTAGTGTGAATAGGTGCATACTAGGAGCAGACACCTCCATATAAAATATACAAAAAAAGTTGCACTCTATCGTGATTATCCCCATACTTCCTACATTTTATATATTTTATATATAGTAAATAATGCAAAGTATAAAATCTGAATTTTCCATCATAAATAAAGACAGAAGACTTAACAAACTTTGCTTCCATCTGATCAGCTGCCATATTATAAGGTATGGGGAGTGCCAACAGAAGCCCCAAAGAAAGGTTAAAATTTATCACAGTGCGATTGTTTTGTAGTTTTATAGGACGCCTTGCCTCCATTGATAGTCTTGCCTCTTTTATCACTAAACATCCTGTAAGCTTATGATAATGAGGCTGTTGTTTTCAAAGTATAAGACGTTCTGCATGATAATTGCAATAAAGCAGTTCCACCATTTAGTTTCAGGAAGGTTTCGCACGTTTTCATTTTAGGCCTGCAATATTTAAGTGCCGCGCTGTTCAAATTTTCAAACAAATTGACAAATTCTAAGCACCTCATTACACATCTTCAACATACTTATATAATGCTCATAGAAAATATATTCTAAAAAGTGATGTCAAAAATAAAAGTAGTAAAATAAAAGCCAAAGGAAAAAAAAATGATTCCAAAAACTTAAAGACAGAAACTTAAAAATAAGGTCATTTCATTTTGATTTGACCATTTTTAGTAATATACAGTATATATATATTGTAAGATTGCTCTTACTGAGTGTATTGGGGGGGACACTCGCTTGGCCGCAATATTCAGCACACGAGCACGGTTTTTTCAAACAAAGCAATCCATGTGGTTTATTAAGCCTCATAAACCATATCATGAGCAGTCCATTTACACACTGAACCAGGACATCACATCAAGTTTCAGATCCTTAGTCTGTGGCAACTAAACACCCTGGTCCTCTCTGACCAGTTGCCGTGGGCTACCACACGGTTCATGATACAATAAGCACCAACAGTTTATGGAGGTACCTTACGGGAGCTCCTGCTCCACCTGCTGACTCCTTGTAAGTCCACTGGGAAAGCTGCCTCACGGGAATCACCAACTTGCCTTTGCGGCATATCTTAGTCAGTCCAGACCCACCGGAGGACGGTAGCTTCCCCAAGTTTCACTGTGCGCTGCTCAGGGATCCGGTCCTACTCCCAGGACCTCCCACGCTGCTCAGGGATCCGGTCCTACTCCCAGGACCTCCCAACACCAGCATGTGCTTTCAGGAAGCCTCCTCCCAGGTCTTCCAACACAGGAACATACACAGGGGCCATGTGACCCACACCCTGGTCACATTATGTACCTCGTAACCACACCCCATAGGTGAGATATATCACATGGGCTGATCACGTGATCATGACATCACTGCAGGTCCTCATACTCCTGCAGGGAAAAAGGTACAGTGAGTGCCCTCACCCAGTGGTGAGGTATGTGGGTAGCTAGACCCTCCCATCTCTCATAGCTACCCGCAACCCGTGCTCATGTGCTCTAAAGACAAGATACTCCGGGTTGCATCTCAGGGAGCATCCATCCCTGTGACACATACCTCCCATTAACCAGAATGCCGGACACTGTCACAGTACCAAATCCATGCATACCCATGGCCTCAATATGCCTCCATGCGTATACTGGAGAGACCATGCAGCGCCCCCTACCTGTTACAGGGGTCACTGCATCACAATATATATATATATATATATATATATATATATATATAATGGTAAAGAAAACATATAAGGTGGAAATTTGGACTTATACAGCCATAAACATTACAAAATCACTTAGTTGTAATTGATTAAAAAAATGCTAATAATGTTGCAAGATCAAATTAAAACACAGAAAAGTGTATGTATATATATATATATATATATATATATATATATATATACAGTATATATAGATAGATAAAAAAGAACACAGCAGCACATGTGCATGAATCTAGGCCATGTGAAAACACAGTTCTTTTTTATCTATATGATGCAGTTTTGCAGCGTGCACGTGTTCACATTAGGAGTGCTGGTTGTTTTTTGTTTTCTCTCTCTCTCCCTCTCTATATAAAATCGTCAATCTATCAAATACTTTTTTACTCCACTGTATATATATATATATATATATATATATATACAATGGGGTAAATAAATATTTGAAACACTGATGAATTTGCAAGTTTTCCCACCTACACAGAATGGATAGTTCGGTCATTTTTATTGTAGGTACACCAGGGCCGTATTTGCCACTAGGCACTTGAGGGCACGTGCCTAGGGCGGCGGGATGCGGGGGGCGCACTTGAGCTAGGCTTTTTCTTTTTTTTATAAAACTCCGGGGTCAAGTGCACACAGGGGAGAAGGATGGGGGAGCCATGCACGCAGGGGAGAAGGATGGGGGAGCCATGCACGCAGGGGAGGATGGGGGAGCCATGCACGCAGGGGAGAAGGATGGGGGAGCCATGCATGTAGGGGAGAAGGCTGGGGGAGCCATGCATGCAGGGGAGAAGGATAGAGGAGCCATGCACGCAGGGAAGAAGGATAGAGGAGCCATGCATGCAGGGGAGAAGGATAGAGGAGCCATGCACGCAGGGGAGAAGGATAGAGAATACATGCACGCAGGGGAGAAGGATGGGGAGCCATGCACGCAGGGTGGGAGGATAGGGGAGCCATGCACACAGGGGAGGAGGATGGGGGAGCCATGCACGCAGGGTGAGAGGATAGAGGAGCCATGCACGGACGCAGGGGAGAAGGATGGGGGAGCCATGCATGCAGGGTGGGAGGATGGGGGAGCCATGCACACAGGGTGGGAAGATGGGGGAGCCATGCACACAGGGTGGGAGGATGGAGTATAAATATGGTGGAGTATAAATACTAGGCCCTATAGGGGGACACAGTATGACAGGACCGTGTGAAGAGGGGGGCCGGTATAGAAAGGAGAGGTCAGTGTGAAGAGTATGTACCATAAGAGGGACAGTGTGGGGGTCATATTTTGTGCAGACAATATAGTATAGGAGCATTATAATGACACTTGTATCTTTAAGGGCGTCATGTGGAGACTTTCTGCAAAAGAGCGGAGAAGATGGAAGTCTGCAGAGACGGCTGTGGGTGAGAAAACTCATCATGGGGTCTGGACAAGATGAAGAAAAGAAGGAGAAGGCTCCAGAGACGACGTCATCTATAAGGTACCTGGATGTACATGTTATTTGTGATACTAATTCTCATGTTTTTATTTATGTTAGGAACATTACAGGAAATGTCCAGGTTTGTAATGACTCTGCAGTCATTCTTTGTGACTGCAGACTTCTGACTTCTCACAGTGCGCACTGCACACTGTCAGAATTCTCTCGTGCTGGCGATTTACATACATGCGGTCACATGCTGACTAGACATGTGTGGCCTCCGTCAATGAAAATGAACTGAGTGAGGCCGGGCACGTCTAGTCAGAATGTGGTAAGAAGTATACAAATCATATGCTTGTGCTGACATGACCGTCCACTGGCAAAGGAGAATCTTAAAAGTGTGCAGTGCATGAGTTGTGAGATGTCAGGTTTCGGCTCTGCAGGTTCCAGTAGTCGTCAGATGGACACTTCACTCACATGCGACTTTTACACTTATGGTCCTGTGACACCGAGCTTCTCTTCTGCTTCTCTCAGTTTTTTACTGATCATTGAGAGCATTAGGGAGAGGAGCTCGTGGGCACATGACTGAGTGTGCAAATCGCATATGTCCTTGGTGGAAGGGGGGCACCAAAATTAATTCTTGCCCCTGGTGCCAGAAACCCTAGATACACCTCTGCCGGTATGCTACTGCGAGCGGCAATTACCGGGTCCGGTGGAGGGAGGTCTGTGCACAGGCAGTGAGGCAGGGACTGAGGATGTGCACAGAGAGAGAATAGAGACCCAGAGACTGCCCGTCCCTCATTATATGTCAATGGAATATGTCAGTTAATAAATTGTTTTTCTAAAGCTTTATAGTGTAGTTTTAGGTCAGGGAGGGATGGATAGGGATGAGCTAGCAAGGTGCAGGGACAGGTAGTGATGGCTACTTGCGGACATGTGCCGCACTTGCGGTGATACAAAAACACTGCTAGCAGTGTTTTTTTCCATTGCTGCAAGTACCGCATTTGCCGGATCGCGTGCATGTCTGCAATTCCCATAGGGAATGAATGAGGCCGAACGCAGTGTTGCCGTAAGTGATCCATTACGTGGCAGATGCGGAAAAACTACCGGATCTGCTGCAAAAGGCGACTTTCACATCAGCAATTTTTGCCAAAGTCACTGCCGATAGTGTCATACTCACCAATGGGGGAGGCAGCACTAAAAGTGCCTAGAGCAGCAGAAATTATAAATACGGCCCCCTGAGGTACACTCTGACTGTGAAAGATAGAATCTAAAAATAAAAACCAGAAAATCACATTGTATGATTTTTACATAATTAACATTTTATTGCATGAAATAAGTATTTGATACAATAGAAAAACAGAACTTACCTTATTTTTCTGACCATAAGATGCACTTTTTTCCTCCAAATTTGGGAGGAAAGTGTGGGTGCGTCTTATGGTAGGGATGTAACGTGGGGGCAGCATCAAGTGGGATTGCACTGGGAGGCAGGAGGCAGAAAAATGTCCCTGCCCAGCTTCAGGAATCAGCGCTGGGAAAACCACATGGTCCCGATCATTAAAGTGCAGTGAATATTCATTAGCTGCTTCCCCGCCCACCTGTCAGCTGAGCAGTGAGCTGGGAGCAGCAAATGAATAGTCCTTCACAGGGACACACATGGTTTCCCCAGCGCTGGATTCCTGCAGCTGCTGGGGAGATCTGTGTGTCTAGTGGAGCAGGGGGCAGCAGCAGGGGCAGGGGGAGGCTAGATCGCTGCATACCTGCCTGCCAGGGCTGTGCTGGATGCTGAGTGCTCCAGCACAAGGACCTGTGTGATGTCAGGAGTGGGCGGGCTAGAGCATCACATGGCAGCACAGAGCCCTCCCTCTTCTGATGTCATCACAGGTCCTGCAGACTCCCCACTAGAATCTGCAGCTTCCTCCTGTGCTGTGGAGAGGCAACAAGAGGGAGCGCTCTGTGGTGTCATGGGATGGGATGCTCGAGCATTTTACCTCACCACAGCTGGCTGGCTGCCACAATTAATAGGTTAGTCACTACAACACACAATAAAGCACTCTGCCACTTCTGTGGTGAACTATAACTCCCAGCATGCCATAGGATCTGCAGGACATGCTGGGAGTTATAGTTCTCCCATGGGTTCTTAAAGCAGCACTCCAGTGTTATTTTTCAGTGCTGGAGTGATGCTTTAAATATAAGCCCTGTGCCCTCATTCTTATACTCACCCTCCAGCGTCTTCATATAGTACTTTACAGACACCACACTGGTCCCGCAGCTCCATCTTCTACCCACAGCTTCCAACATGATAGCATACTATTATATATAATAACAACACATAATAGTATGTTATTAAATATTTTACCACCTTTTTTGCTTCAAATTTTATCTCCCTATTTTCCACCTCTAAAACCTGTGTGCGTCTTATAGTCCGATGCGTCTTATAGTCTGAAAAATATGGTAATATTTGGTACAGAAACCTTTCTTTCCAATTACAGAGGTCAGACGGTTCCTGTAGTTCTTGACCAAGTTTGCACGCACTGCAGCAAAGATTTTGACCCCCTCCTCCCTACAGATCTTCTCCAGATCCTTCAGTGTTATGACCCCAATGGCAGAGGGTCTCATAAATAAATACCAAGTCTGCAAACACAAAAAACCAGCTCATAGGGCAGTGGTAACTGGGCTGACCGTATATCTAATCCTAGCACCACAAATAGCAGCAGCCGGGGAACGTGCCTACGTTGGTTCTAGACGTCTCGCGCCAGCCGGAGAACTAACTAACCCTAGAAGGGAAAAGATAGACCTTTCTTGCCTCCAGAGAAAAGACCCCAAAAGTTGGATACAAGCCCCCAACAAATAATAACGGTGAGGTAAGAAGAAAAGACAAACGTAAGAATGAACTAGGTATTTAGCAAAGAGAGGCCCACTGACTAATAGCAGAATATAGTAAGATGACTTATACGGTCAGCAAAAACCCTATCAAAAATATCCACGCTGGATATTCAAGAACCCCCGAACCGTCTAACGACCCGGGGGGAGAATACCAGCCCCCTAGAGCTTCCAGCAAAATCAGGAATCACATTTAGTACAAGCTGGACAAAAAATAAGAGCAATACAAATAACCAAAAAACAAGGAAGCAGGACTTAGCTTAATTTTGCAAGAACCAAGACCAGCAGACAGGAGCAAACAGAAAGAACTGATTACAACGATGCCAGGCACCAGACTGAGAATTCAGGAAGTTCATATAGCAACACCCCTGGACTAACGACCCAGGTGGTGCCAAACTGAGGAAAGAAAATCCCAGAGTCATATCACTAGTGACCACAAGAGGGAGCCAAAAAAGTCTAATTCACAACAGTACCCCCCCTTTAAGGAGGGGTCACCAAACCCTCACCAAGACCACCAGGGCGATCAGGATGAGCAGCGTGAAAGGCACGAACTAAATCAGCCGCATGCACATCAGAGGCAACCACCCAGGAATTATCCTCCTGACCATAGCCCTTCCACTTGACCAGATACTGAAGCCTCCGCCTGGAGAGACGAGAATCCAAGATCTTCTCCACCATGTACTCCAACTCGCCCTCAACCAACACCGGAGCAGGAGGCTCAACAGAAGGAACCACAGGTACAACGTACCGCCGCAACAAAGACCTATGGAACACGTTGTGAATGGCAAACAACACCGGAAGATCCAAGCGAAAGGACACAGGATTAAGGATTTCCAATATCTTGTAAGGACCGATGAAGCGAGGCTTAAATTTAGGAGAGGAGACCTTCATAGGAACAAATCGAGAAGACAGCCATACCAAATCCCCAACACGAAGTCGGGGACCCACACCGCGGCGGCGGTTGGCAAAACGCTGAGCCTTCTCCTGTGACAACTTTAAGTTGTCCACCACATGATTCCAAATCTGCTGCAACCTATCCACCACAGAATCTACCCCAGGACAGTCAGAAGGCTCCACATGTCCCGAGGAAAAACGAGGATGGAAACCAGAGTTGCAGAAAAATGGCGAAACCAAAGTAGCGGAACTAGCCCGATTATTAAGGGCAAACTCAGCCAACGGCAAGAAGGTCACCCAATCATCCTGATCTGCAGAAACAAAACACCTCAAATAAGCCTCCAGAGTCTGATTAGTTCGCGCCGTTTGTCCATTAGTCTGAGGATGAAAGGCAGACGAAAACGACAAATCAATGCCCATCTTAGCACAAAAGGATTACCAGAACCTGGAAACAAACTAGGATCCTCTGTCAGACACGATATTCTCAGGAATGCCGTGCAAACGAACCACATTCTGAAAGAACAAAGGAACCAGATCGGAAGAGGAAGGCAGCTTAGGCAAAGATACCAAATGGACCATCTTGGAAAAGCGATCACATACCACCCAGATGACAGACATGCCCTGAGACACCGGAAGATCTGAAATGAAATCCATGGAAATGTGTGTCCAAGGCCTCTTCGGGACAGGCAAGGGCAAGAGCAACCCGCTGGCACGAGAACAGCAAGGCTTAGCTCGAGCACAAGTCCCACAGGGCTGCACAAATGACCGCACATCCCGTGACAAGGAAGGCCACCAAAAGGACCTAGCCACCAAATCTCTGGTGCCAAAAATTCCCGGATGCCCTGCCAACACCGAGGAATGAACCTCGGAAATGACTCTGCTGGTCCACTTATCAGGAACAAACAGTCTGTCAGGTGGACAAGAGTCAGGTCTACCAGCCTGAAATCTCTGCAACACACGTCGCAAATCCGGAGAAATGGCTGACAAGATTACTCCCTCTTTAAGAATACCAACTGGTTCTGCGACTCCAGGAGAGTCAGGCACAAAGCTCCTTGAAAGAGCATCAGCCTTCACATTCTTTGAACCTGGTAAATACGAGACCACAAAGTCAAAACGGGAGAAAAACAATGACCAACGGGCCTGTCTAGGATTCAGGCGTTTAGCAGACTCGAGATACATCAGATTTTTGTGATCAGTCAAGACCACCACACGATGCTTAGCACCCTCGAGCCAATGACGCCACTCCTCAAATGCCCACTTCATGGCCAGCAACTCCCGATTGCCAACATCATAATTCCGCTCAGCAGGCGAAAACTTCCTAGAGAAAAAAGCACATGGTCTCATTACAGAGCAACCAGGGCCTCTCTGCGACAAAACGGCCCCTGCCCCAATCTCAGAAGCATCCACTTCAACCTGAAAGAGAAGTGAGACATCAGGCTGGCACAAAACAGGCGCTGAAGTAAACCGGCGCTTCAACTCTTGGAAAGCCTCCATGGCTGCAGGAGCCCAGTTAGCAACATCAGAACCTTTCTTGGTCATATCCGTCAAAGGTTTAACAACGCTAGAAAAATTAGTGATAAAACGACGGTAGAAGTTAGCAAAGCCCAGGAACTTCTGAAGACTCTTAACTGATGTGGGTTGAGTCCAATCATGAATAGCTCGGACCTTGACTGGGTCCATCTCCACCGCAGAAGGGGAAAAAATAAAACCCAAAAAGGGAACCTTCTGTACTCCAAAGAGACACTTTGAGCCCTTAACAAATAAAGCATTCTCACGCAAAACCTGAAACACCATCCTGACCTGCTCTACATGCGAGTCCCAATCATCAGAAAAAAACAGAATATCATCCAGATAAACAATCATAAATTTATCCAGATACTTCCGGAAAATATCATGCATAAAGGACTGAAACACTGAAGGAGCATTAGAGAGCCCAAAAGGCATCACCAAGTACTCAAAATGACCTTCGGGCGTATTAAATGCAGTTTTCCATTCATCTCCTTGCTTAATGCGCACAAGGTTGCACGCACCACGAAGATCTATCTTGGTGAACCACTTGGCACCTTTAATCCGGGCAAACAAGTCCGACAACAGAGGCAAAGGATACTGAAATTTAACAGTGATTTTATTCAGAAATAGTGTTGAGCATTCCGATACCGCAAGTATCGGGTATCGGCCGATACTAGCGGTATCGGAATTCCGATACCGGGATTCCGATACTTGGCGCGTATCGGATACCGGAATCGGAAGTTCCATGATTCAAAATTCAGAAATTCAGCCAATGAGAAAGATTCCAAGTGTGGGCACATCCTGTTTAGCATGGAGGGCATGAAAGTACTGGCAAGGCTGTGATTGGCTGCTGAAATGATGTCATGATGCAGTTTAAAAGTCGCTGGCGCCATTTTGCGATCACTCTGCTGTGAATTCAGTTAGTGACAGGACGCTGTTTGCTGACTGAGGGACAGTTTAGAGATAGCGATTTGCTTCTTTGTGCTTTCCAAAGGCTAATTTAGCAACCGCTGTGTTCACCTACTATTCACCTTGCTTTTGCCTTGTAGCGCTGTTTTCACAGCGATCTGCAAGGTCTCTCTGTGTGTGTGTGTGTGAGTGCAGCCCACTCTCTAGTCTGAGTGCAGCCACATAGGCCATCCATAGCTGGTTGTATTCAGTTCAGGGAGGGTGGTTCATTGCCTCATACTGTCCTTTTTTTTTTTTTTTTTTGAAGTAGTGCAGGCTGCTGCACATTTTTTCAAATAATTCCTATTAGTGTCTTTCCACCCGTCTCCATCTAATTTGTGGAAAAACACTACATAGGATAAAGTAGAGGAGGGTTTTTGGGCCTTGCAGCGCCGTTTACGGCTGTCTGCACGGTCTCCGTGTGACTGCAGCTCGCCCTGTAGTCTGTGAGCAGCCGTAGCTTGGTTGTCTCCAGCTCAGGGTTGTTCACTGCGTCATACCGCCAAATCAATTTTAATTTTTTTTCAAGTACTGTAGTCTGCTGTTAATTAATTTAAAAAAATCCTATTAGTGTCTTTCCACCCGTCTCCAGCTAATTTGTGGAAAAACACTACATAGGATAAAGTAGAGGAGGGTTTTTGGGCCTTGCAGCGCCGTTTACGGCTGTCTGCACGGTCTCCGTGTGACTGCAGCTCGCCCTGTAGTCTGTGAGCAGCTATAGCCTGGTTGTCTCCAGCTCAGGGTTGTTCACTGCGTCATACCGCCAAATCAATTTTAATTTTTTTTCAAGTACTGTAGTCTGCTGCTAATTAATTTAAAAAAATCCTATTAGTGTCTTTCCACCCGTCTCCAGCTAATTTGTGGAAAAACACTACATAGGATAAAGTAGAGGAGGGTTTTTGGGCCTTGCAGCGCCGTTTACGGCTGTCTGCACGGTCTCCGTGTGACTGCAGCTCGCCCTGTAGTCTGTGAGCAGCCGTAGCTTGGTTGTCTCCAGCTCAGGGTTGTTAACTGCGTCATACCGCCAAATCAATTTTAATTTTTTTTCAAGTACTGTAGTCTGCTGCTAATTAATTTAAAAAAATCCTATTAGTGTCTTTCCACCCGTCTCCAGCTAATTTGTGGAAAAACACTACATAGGATAAAGTAGAGGAGGGTTTTTGGGCCTTACAGCGCCGTTAACGTCTGTCTGCACGGTCTCCGTGTGACTGCAGCTCTATCCGTTGTCAGTTCAGCCCCCAAAAAAGAAATAAATAATAAAGTTCACCAAACACACCAGTTACACCACTTTACATTTGTGTAGGCCACATTAACTCATATTAAAGTCTAGTCCACACTTTAGCTAATTAGTGTTTCTTATACCTGTTAGGAGGAGTTTTTCAGGAATAAGCACACAAAGCCGTTAGTACTTTTCTGCTTTTCTTTATCAGTCAACCACGATGAAGAAGGCAGTGAGTAAGGCACGTGGGCGTGGGCGCGGAGCAGGGAGGGGACGTGGGGATTCTGTGCCCGCTGCGGGCACCGGTGACTCATCAGCACCCACTTTCACGAGGGAACAGTCGTTCATGCGCAGCTTTGTCGCCGAGCGCCGTACACCGCTGCTGCGTGAAGACCAAATTGAAGCCGTTGTGGGATGGATGGCAGCTAATGCATCAACTTCCATTAGTGCCACATCCTCTCAGACACAGAGCACTGGAGAGCAGCCATCTGTCTCTTCACCACCTGCCAAATTGCCCAGGCAGACAGAGAGCCCAGGACAGGAGCCGTCTCTACTTCTGTTCTCTGAATCTCTTGGCTTGGAAACAGGGGGCCAGCCAAGCAGCATTGGAGAAATGGAAGAAGAGGCAGGGTGCAGTGATGCCCAACAGCTTTTTCTCTCTGAGTCTGAAGAGGCGGGTGGGCCAGTGGCTCCGTTCACCACATCGCAGGCCGCATCAGCTGATGATGACACTCAGGTGCCACTTACTGGTGCGTGCTCTGCTGCTGAGACTACCCGGGAGGAGCAGTTGGGGGCAGAGGGTAGTGTGGATGACGAGGTCCTTGACCCATCTTGGCGTCAGGGACAGGAAGGTGGTGGGAGCAGCTCTGAGGAAGAGATTCCCCGTACGGTCCAAAGAGGGAGAGGGAGGGGGAAGACTGCGGATCCTGCAGCCTCCGCTTTGGCACCCGTAAGGAGCATGTCTCTTCCAAAAGTCAAAAGGGGGGCTCCCAAGACTTGCAGTGCCTGGTCCTTTTTTGACACAGTTGCAGATGACATT
This sequence comes from Ranitomeya variabilis, assembly GCF_051348905.1. NCBI lineage: Eukaryota > Metazoa > Chordata > Amphibia > Anura > Dendrobatidae > Ranitomeya > Ranitomeya variabilis. The sequence continues at coordinate 286,034,806 of NC_135235.1, forward strand.
TGCTATGTCAGATGCAAGGTGTGTCATCAAAAAATCAAAAGAGGTCAAAAAGTCGCCAACCTCAATACCTCCAACATGTGGAAACATGTGCGCAACAGGCACCCGGCGGAGTTAGACAAACACACTGAAGAGCTAGGCCAACCAACAGCGGCAGCTACCACCTCTTCAGCTCGTGTTGCCTCTTCCTCTAGCTCACACGCAGCTGGTTCGGCTTCCTCCCAGGATCGCCGTGGAAGAACCTCTGGCCCTGTTGTCCAGAGACCCGCTGTAATTCCACCCGCAGCACCACTTTCCCAGTCAACCACACACTCCCAGCCCAGTCTACAGCCATCGGTAGTACAGGCATGGGAGAAAAGGCGGCCTTTCTCGTCAAACCACCCACGAGCACAGGCTCTGACTGCAGGCATTGCCAAACTTCTGTCACTGGAAATGCTGTCATTCAGGCTGGTGGAGACTGACAGCTTCCGTGACTTGATGTCATTGGCAGTCCCACAGTACAGTGTGCCCAGCCGCTTTTACTTCAGCAGGCAAGCCGTCCCTGCCCTGCACAAGCATGTGGAGGGACACATAAAACACGCGCTACTGAACGCCGTCAGTAGCAAGGTCCACCTCACCACCGATGCGTGGACCAGTCAACATGGACAGGGGCGATACCTTTCCCTCACTGCCCATTGGGTTAATGTAGTTGAGCCGGGTACAGACCGTGCGAGTGGCGCAGGACGTGTCCTGCCCACTCCAAGGATTGCAGGAATCCATTCTGTACGCATTGACTCCTCCTCTTACACCAGTTCCTCAGAATCATCGCTGCAGGAGCCGTCACAGTCCACCTCCACATGGACCCGTGATGAACGTGTACCTGTTACGACCGACATGAGCACAGCCGTGGCCAAACGTCAACAGGCCGTCTTGAAATTAATTTTTTTGGGGAATCGTAGCCACACAGCGCAGGAGCTCTGGAATGCCATCAAGCAGGAGAGCGATGTGTGGTTTGAGCCAGCGAATCTCCAGCCAGGCATGGTAGTGTGTGATAATGGCCGAAATCTGGTGGCAGCCCTGGGCCTCGGCAACCTCACTCACATCCCATGTCTGGCACATGTGCTCAATTTGGTCGTGCAGAGTTTTTTGAGGGACTATCCGGATCTTGATGCACTGCTGCACAAGGTCCGCCTAGAGTGTGCTCACTTGCGGCGTTCCAGCACGGCAAAATCGCGCATTGCGGCTCTGCAGCGCCGACACCGCCTGCCGGAACATCGCATCATATGTGACCTACCTACCAGGTGGAATTCCACGTTACATATGTTGGAGCGGTTGTGTGAGCAGCAGCAAGCTGTAATGGAGTACCAGCTGTATCAGGCGCACAAAAGTCGCAGTCAGCGCCGTACAGACTTCACAACCACAGAGTGGGCCACTATGAAGGATGTCTGCCAGGTTTTGCGTCCCTTCGATTATTCCACGCGGATGGCGAGTGCAGATGATGCACTAGTCAGCATGACTGTCCCCCTTATCTGCCTGCTTGAAAAATCACTGCAAGCGCTAAGGGATGATGTTGTGGAAGAGGTGGAGGATGAGGATTCACCACTTCCATCATCTTCTGGACAGTCAGCGCCACGTGGTTCCTCACAAACGCGTAGGCAGGGGACAGTTTGTGAGGAGGATGAGGAGGAGTCAATGGAGGAGGAAGACATCCGTCCAGAGGAGGGAGTTACACAATTGTCCAGTACTCAGTGTGTACAGCGAGGGTGGGGTGATGACGAGCGGGCAGAGATCACGCCTCCAGCTGGGGACAGCGTTTCTTGGGCAGTTGGCAGTCTGCAGCACATGGTGGATTACATGCTGCAGTGCCTGAGAAACGACCGCCGCATCGACCACATTCTCAACATGTCTGATTACTGGGTGTTCACCCTCCTCGATCCTCGCTACCGGGACAACGTAGAAAGCCTCATCACACCGTTGAACCGGGAGCGAAAAATGCGGGAGTACCAAGACACACTGGTCAGTTCCATCATCTTCTCCATTCCAACTGAGAGAAGTGCTGCTAGTGCATTCCAAAGCAGCTCAGTGCGTCCAGGCAGTGGTGGAGGCTCTGCACAAAGAGGGAGCAGAAGCAGTGCCTCTGCCCAAGGCAAGACCAGTATGGCCCAACTGTGGCACAGTTTTGTGTGCCCCCCACAAAAGTCTACACCATCACAGACGGCTCCAGTCAGCAGGAGGCAACGGTTCCGTCAGATGGTGACAGACTACATGTCTTGCCCTCTTGCTGTACTCCCAGACGGCTCTTCCCCTTTCAAGTTTTGGGTCTCAAAGCTGGATACATGGCCAGAGCTAAGCCAGTATGCATTGGAGGTGCTGTCTTGCCCTGCGGCCAGTGTATTATCGGAACGTGTCTTTAGTGCTGCAGGTGGTGTACTAACTGACCGTCGCATGCGACTATCCTCCGATAACGTTGACCGGCTTACTTTCCTGAAAATGAACAAGGCCTGGATCTCGCAGGAATTTGCCACTCCTCCTCCTGATTAAATAATTAGGTCACTGTATACGTTATCCAGGTCTCCTGTTGTGTTCATCTTTCAACCACCTGAACTTACATTCCTGGGCTCCAACAACGCCAGTTGAGGCTCAGAAGTGCCATCTGCACAGTCAAAACATACGACCCAGTGTTATTGGGTTTCAGTAACGTCAGCTGATCCCCAGCTGTGTAGCCGGCAATGTGTCCTGCGACCGCCACGCTGACACAACTGAAATGTAAGGGAACCTGTCCCCCCCCCCCCCCAAGGCGTTTGTTACTGAAAGAGCCACCTTGTGCAGCAGTAATGCTGCACAAGGAAAAGGTAGCTATTTTCATTATGCTCCTTGCACACGCAGAACTTAACACTTATAAAATGTGTCCACTGATACCGTAAAACCGTCCCGGAGGTGGGACTTTCCTTCGTAATATGACGCAGCACAGCTGTCATTCCTACCCCCTCGGCGCCGTGCCCCGGCTCCTCATCGTTGTTTGATTCCGTCCCGGAGCCTGCGCTGTTATGTTATCCCTTGGCCAGGCACACTTAGCGCTGCCCATCTTCTGACATCATTTGGTGTCAGGCTGGCTGCGCCTGTGCGGCCGCGCTGTCCGAGAGCCCGCCTCGCAGTGTGGTCTAATGTAATCCCACCGCGGGCCTGGGATCAGTGGCCATGCGCAGTGCATATCCTCGCCTCTCGCTCCACTCCCTACGGCTTCTTCAGACTGTGCGGTGCCAGCTGATCCGTAATAGCATGCCACGGCCGTGGCAGCGCACAGTCTGAAAAAGCCGTAGGGAGGGGAGCGAGAGGCGAGGATATGCACTGCGCATGGCCACTGATCCCAGGCCCGCGGTGGGATTACATTAGACCACACTGCGAGGCGGGCTCTCGGACAGCGCGGCCGCACAAGCGCAGCCAGCCTGACACCAAATGATGTCAGAAGATGGGCAGCGCTAAGTGTGCCTGGCCAAGGGATAACCTAACAGCGCAGGCTCCGGGACGGAATCAAACAACGATGAGGAGCCGGGGCACGGCGCCGAGGGGGTAGGAATGACAGCTGTGCTGCGTCATATTACGAAGGAAAGTCCCACCTCCGGGACAGTTTCACGGTTTCAGGGGACACATTTTATAAGTGTTTAGTTCTGTGCTTGCAAGGAGCATAATTAAAAGAGCCACCTTTTCCTTTTGCATCTTTTGAGCTGCACAAGCTGGCTCTTTCAGCTACAAATGCCTTGGGGGGGGGGGTTAAAGGTTCCCTTTCTCCAATCAGGCTTCGGCCTACATTGTGTTCCTCTGCTTCTACTGCTGTCCCTGGGCTCCAACACCGCTAGTTGTTGCCTGGTAGTGCTGTACGCACAGTCAACAGTCGCTCCTCTGTTATTGGGGTTCAGTAACGTCAGCTGTTCCCCTGCTGTGTGTGTGGCAATCCCTCCTACCTCCTCCAACCTCCTCCTACCTCCTCCTCCACCTGTCCCTGGGCTCCAACACCGCCAGTTGCCGTCCAGAAGTGCTGTACGCACAGTCAACAGTCCCTCCTCTGTTATTGGGGTTCAGTAACGTCAGCTGTTCCCCTGCTGTGTGTGTGGCAATCCCTCCTACCTCCTCCTTCCTCCTCCACCTGTCCCTGGGCTCCAACACCGCCAGTTGCCGTCCAGAAGTGCTGTACGCACAGTCAACAGTCCCTCCTCTGTTATTGGGGTTCAGTAACGTCAGCTGTTCCCCTGCTGTGTGTGTGGCAATCCCTCCTACCTCCTCCAACCTCCTCCTACCTCCTCCTCCACCTGTCCCTGGGCTCCAACACCGCCAGTTGCCGTCCAGAAGTGCTGTACGCACAGTCAACAGTCCCTCCTCTGTTATTGGGGTTCAGTAACGTCAGCTGTTCCCCTGCTGTGTGTGTGGCAATCCCTCCTACCTCCTCCTTCCTCCTCCACCTGTCCCTGGGCTCCAACACCGCCAGTTGCCGTCCAGAAGTGCTGTACGCACAGTCAACAGTCCCTCCTCTGTTATTGGGGTTCAGTAACGTCAGCTGTTCCCCTGCTGTGTGTGTGGCAATCCCTCCTACCTCCTCCAACCTCCTCCAACCTCCTCCTCCTCCACCTGTCCCTGGGCTCCAACACCGCTAGTTGCCGTCCAGAAGTGCTGTACGCACAGTCAACAGTCGCTCCTCTGTTATTGGGGTTCAGTAACGTCAGCTGTTCCCCTGCTGTGTGTGTGGCAATCCCTCCTACCTCCTCCAACCTCCTCCTACCTCCTCCTCCTCCACCTGTCCCTGGGCTCCAACACCGCCAGTTGCCGTCCAGAAGTGCTGTACGCACAGTCAACAGTCCCTCCTCTGTTATTGGGGTTCAGTAACGTCAGCTGTTCCCCTGCTGTGTGTGTGGCAATCCCTCCTACCTCCTCCTACCTCCTCCTCCTCCACCTGTCCCTGGGCTCCAACACCGCCAGTTGCCGTCCAGAAGTGCTGTACGCACAGTCAACAGTCCCTCCTCTGTTATTGGGGTTCAGTAACGTCAGCTGTTCCCCTGCTGTGTGTGTGGCAATCCCTCCTACCTCCTCCTTCCTCCTCCACCTGTCCCTGGGCTCCAACACCGCCAGTTGCCGTCCAGAAGTGCTGTACGCACAGTCAACAGTCCCTCCTCTGTTATTGGGGTTCAGTAACGTCAGCTGTTCCCCTGCTGTGTGTGTGGCAATCCATCCTACCTCCTCCAACCTCCTCCAACCTCCTCCTCCTCCACCTGTCCCTGGGCTCCAACACCGCTAGTTGCCGTCCAGAAGTGCTGTACGCACAGTCAACAGTCGCTCCTCTGTTATTGGGGTTCAGTAACGTCAGCTGTTCCCCTGCTGTGTGTGTGGCAATCCCTCCTACCTCCTCCAACCTCCTCCTACCTCCTCCTCCTCCACCTGTCCCTGGGCTCCAACACCGCCAGTTGCCGTCCAGAAGTGCTGTACGCACAGTCAACAGTCCCTCCTCTGTTATTGGGGTTCAGTAACGTCAGCTGTTCCCCTGCTGTGTGTGTGGCAATCCCTCCTACCTCCTCCTACCTCCTCCACCTGTCCCTGGGCTCCAACACCGCCAGTTGCCGTCCAGAAGTGCTGTACGCACAGTCAACAGTCCCTCCTCTGTTATTGGGGTTCAGTAACGTCAGCTGTTCCCCTGCTGTGTGTGTGGCAATCCCTCCTACCTCCTCCAACCTCCTCCAACCTCCTCCTCCTCCACCTGTCCCTGGGCTCCAACACCGCTAGTTGCCGTCCAGAAGTGCTGTACGCACAGTCAACAGTCGCTCCTCTGTTATTGGGGTTCAGTAACGTCAGCTGTTCCCCTGCTGTGTGTGTGGCAATCCCTCCTACCTCCTCCAACCTCCTCCTACCTCCTCCTCCTCCACCTGTCCCTGGGCTCCAACACCGCCAGTTGCCGTCCAGAAGTGCTGTACGCACAGTCAACAGTCCCTCCTCTGTTATTGGGGTTCAGTAACGTCAGCTGTTCCCCTGCTGTGTGTGTGGCAATCCCTCCTACCTCCTCCTACCTCCTCCACCTGTCCCTGGGCTCCAACACCGCCAGTTGCCGTCCAGAAGTGCTGTACGCACAGTCAACAGTCCCTCCTCTGTTATTGGGGTTCAGTAACGTCAGCTGTTCCCCTGCTGTGTGTGTGGCAATCCCTCCTACCTCCTCCAACCTCCTCCTACCTCCTCCTCCTCCACCTGTCCCTGGGCTCCAACACCGCCAGTTGCCGTCCAGAAGTGCTGTACGCACAGTCAACAGTCCCTCCTCTGTTATTGGGGTTCAGTAACGTCAGCTGTTCCCCTGCTGTGTGTGTGGCAATCCCTCCTACCTCCTCCTACCTCCTCCACCTGTCCCTGGGCTCCAACACCGCCAGTTGCCGTCCAGAAGTGCTGTACGCACAGTCAACAGTCCCTCCTCTGTTATTGGGGTTCAGTAACGTCAGCTGTTCCCCTGCTGTGTGTGTGGCAATCCCTCCAACCTCCTCCAACCTCATCCAAACTCCTCCTCCTCCACCTGTCCCTGGGCTCCAACACCGCTAGTTGCCGTCCAGAAGTGCTGTACGCACAGTCAACAGTCGCTCCTCTGTTATTGGGGTTCAGTAACGTCAGCTGTTCCCCTGCTGTGTGTGTGGCAATCCCTCCTACCTCCTCCAACCTCCTCCTACCTCCTCCTCCTCCACCTGTCCCTGGGCTCCAACACCGCCAGTTGCCGTCCAGAAGTGCTGTACGCACAGTCAACAGTCCCTCCTCTGTTATTGGGGTTCAGTAACGTCAGCTGTTCCCCTGCTGTGTGTGTGGCAATCCCTCCTACCTCCTCCTACCTCCTCCACCTGTCCCTGGGCTCCAACACCGCCAGTTGCCGTCCAGAAGTGCTGTACGCACAGTCAACAGTCCCTCCTCTGTTATTGGGGTTCAGTAACGTCAGCTGTTCCCCTGCTGTGTGTGTGGCAATCCCTCCTACCTCCTCCAACCTCCTCCAACCTCCTCCTCCTCCACCTGTCCCTGGGCTCCAACACCGCTAGTTGCCGTCCAGAAGTGCTGTACGCACAGAGCCAAACACCTCGCCAATGTGTTAGTGGGGTTCAGCACCGCCAGCTGTTCCCCTGCTGTGTATACGGCAACGTGTACTGCGACCGCCACGCAGACACAACAAGTTAAATGTAAGGGAACCTGACCCCCCCCCCCCCCAGGCGTTTGTTACTGAAGGAGCCACCTTGTGCAGCAGTAATAATGCAAAGGGAAAAAGTGCCTCTTTTCGTGATGCTCCTTGCACATGCTGAACCTAACACTTATGAAATGTGTCCCCACACAGCGTTAAACCGTCCGGTAGGTGGAACTTTCCTTTGTCGTGTGACGCAGCACAGCCATCATTTTTACCCCCTTGGCGCCGTGCGCCCACTCCTCAGCGTTGTTTGAATCTGTCCCGGAGCCTGCGCTGTTAGGTTAGCCCTTGGCCATGCACACATGTTGCGCTGCCCGTCTTCTGACCTCATTTGGTGTCAGGCTGGCTGCGCCTGTGCGGGTGCGCTGGTCGAGATCCCGCCTCGCAGTGTCGTCTAATGTAATCCCACCGCGGGCCTGTGATCCGTGCCCGTGCGCAGTGCATATCCTCTCCTCTCACTCCCCTCCCTACGGCTTCTTCAGACTGTGCGATGTCAGCTGGTCCCTAATAGCATGCCACGGCCGTGACAACGCACAGTCTGAAAAAGCCGTAGGGAGGGGAGTGAGAGGACAGGATATGCACTGCGCACGGGCACGGATCACAGGCCCGCGGTGGGATTACATTAGACGACACTGCGAGGCGGGATCTCGGCCAGCGCACCCGCACAGGCGCAGCCAGCCTGACACCAAATGAGGTCAGAAGACGGGCAGCGCAACATGTGTGCATGGCCAAGGGCTAACCTAACAGCGCAGGCTCCGGGACAGATTCAAACAACGCTGAGGAGTGGGCGCACGGCGCCAAGGGGGTAAAAATGATGGCTGTGCTGCGTCACACGACAAAGGAAAGTTCCACCTACCGGACGGTTTAACGCTGTGAGGAGACACATTTCATAAATGTTTGGTTCCGCATGTACAAGGACCATAATTAAAAGAGCTAAGTTTACCTTTTCCAGCATTAGTGCTGTACACAATGGCTCTTTCAGCTACAAACGCCTGGGGGGGGGGGTGTTAAAGGTTTCCTTTCAACTTGCTCGAGTGCAGGCTTCGGCCTACACTCCGCTCCCCCTGCTCCTCCTGCTGACCCTGGGCTCTAACACCGCCAGTTTTTGCCCAGATGTGCTAGCTGCACAGAGAAAAACACCAGCCAATGTGTCAGTGGGGTTCAGCACCGCCAGCTGTTCCCCTGCTGTGTAGCCGGCAACGTGTCCTGCGACCGCCACGCAGACACAAGAACTGAAATTGAAGGGAACCTGTCCCCCCTCCCCCAGGTGTTTCTATGTTTTACAGCTACCTTGAACAGCAGTAATGCTGCATGTGTTCAAGGTGGCTCAGAAACTTATTCTCCTTGCCCATGTTGAAGTGAACACGTCTAAAATGTGTCCTCTGTGACCATTAAAACGTCCCTCAGGTGTGATTTGACTTTGTATTGACACACGCAACAAGCTCCTTGGTAGCGCTGCCCGTCTTCTGGCATCATTGTTTGGCTGGCTGCGCCTCTGCGGCCGCCCTGACCCACACAACGCCCCTCGGTGTCTTATTTATTGGGACTGCGAGGGTGTGATTGATGGGCAGGATCAGTGCATCAGTTCGCCTGTCCCTCCTCTCCTTCCGCCTTCTTCGGACTGTGCGGCTTCATGGCCGTGGCATGCGATAAGGGATCAGATGACGCCGCACAGTCTGAAGCGGGTGTAAGGACCCGAGTGTGAGAGGCCAACATATGTGCTGCGCCAGGCCCTGAATCCCAGCCCCGCAGTGTTTTAACAATGTTAAGACACTGCGGGGCTGGGATTCATGGGCATCGCGAACCGCACCGGCCGACATTACATGATGCCAGAAGATGGGCAGCGCTAACGGCGCTAGGCCAGGGGATAACACGACAGCGCAGACTCCTGTACAGCAAATAACAACGCTCAGGAGGCTGCACCCAGCACCAAGGTGGGATTCTTGACATCTGTGCTGCGTCTCATTACAAAGGGAACTCTCGCCTCCATTACACAGTTTGACTGTATAAAGGGCTAAATGTTATACGTGTTCCATTCAGCGTGTGCAAGGAGAAAAATTACAAGAGCAACCTTTGACTTGCGCAGCACTACTGCTGCATAAGCTGTGGCTCTTCTACTTTGTAACCCCTGAGGGGGGGTTAAAGGTGACTTTTGAAATCGGTTCAATTAGGCTTCGGCCTACACTCTGCTCCACCTGCAGAGCCCGGGCTCCAACAACGCTAGTTGCTGTCCGGAAGTGCTGGCTGCACAGAGCCAAACACCTCGCCAATGTGTCAGTGGGGTCCAGCACCGCCAGCTGTTCCCCTGCTGTGTAGCCGGCAACGTGTCCTGCAAAAGCCACGCAGACACAACACACCCAAAGCTGCCGCCTGTGCAGGCTTCGGCCTACACTCCCCTCCCCCTGCTCCTCCTCCTCCTGCTCCTCCTCCTGCTGTCCCTGGGCTCTAACACACCGCCAGTTTTTGCCCAGATGTGCTAGCTGCACAGAGAAAAACACCAGCCAATGTGTCAGTGGGGTCCAGCACCGCCAGCTGTTCCCCTGCTGTGCAGCCGGCAACGTGTCCTGCAAAAGCCACGCAGACACAAGAACTGAAATTGAAGGGAACCTGTCCCCCCTCCCCCAGGCGTTTTTACGTTATCCAGCCACCTTGTACAGCGGTAATGCTGCATGTGTGCAAGGTGGCTCATAAACGTATTCTCCTCGCACATGTGGAACTGAAAACACGTCTGAAATGTGTCCTCTGTGTGACCATTTAACCGTCCCGGGGGTGTGACTTTCCTTTGTAATGACACGCTGCAACCCCCTTGGTAGCGCTGCCCGTCTTCTGGCATCATTGTTTGGCTGGCTGCGCCTCTGCGGCCGCCCTGACCCACACAACGCCCCTCGGTGTCTTATTTATTGGGACTGCGAGGGTGTGATTGATGGGCAGGATCAGTGCATCAGTTCGCCTGTCCCTCCTCTCCTTCCGCCTTCTTCGGACTGTGCGGCTTCATGGCCGTGGCATGCGATAAGGGATCAGATGACGCCGCACAGTCTGAAGCGGGTGTAAGGACCCGCGTGTGAGAGGCGAACATATGTGCTGCGCCAGGCCCTGAATCCCAGCCCCGCAGTGTTTTAACAATGTTAAGACACTGCGGGGCTGGGATTCATGGTCATCGCGAACCGCAACGGCCGACATTAAATGATGTCAGAAGATGGGCAGCGCTAACGGCGCTAGGCCAGGGGATAACACGACAGCGCAGACTCCTGTACAGCAAATAACAACGCTCAGGAGGCTGCACCCAGCACCAAGGTGGGATTCTTGACATCTGTGCTGCGTCTCATTACAAAGGGAACTCTCGCCTCCATTACACAGTTTGACTGTATAAAGGGCTAAATGTTATACGTGTTCCATTCAGCGTGTGCAAGGAGAAAAATTACAAGAGCAACCTTTGACTTGCGCAGCACTACTGCTGCATAAGCTGTGGCTCTTCTACTTTGTAACCCCTGAGGGGGGGTTAAAGGTGACTTTTGAAATCGGTTCAATTAGGCTTCGGCCTACACTCTGCTCCACCTGCAGAGCCCGGGCTCCAACAACGCTAGTTGCTGTCCGGAAGTGCTGGCTGCACAGAGCCAAACACCTCGCCAATGTGTCAGTGGGGTCCAGCACCGCCAGCTGTTCCCCTGCTGTGTAGCCGGCAACGTGTCCTGCAAAAGCCACGCAGACACAACACACCCAAAGCTGCCGCCTGTGCAGGCTTCGGCCTACACTCCCCTCCCCCTGCTCCTCCTCCTCCTGCTCCTCCTCCTGCTGTCCCTGGGCTCTAACACACCGCCAGTTTTTGCCCAGATGTGCTAGCTGCACAGAGAAAAACACCAGCCAATGTGTCAGTGGGGTCCAGCACCGCCAGCTGTTCCCCTGCTGTGCAGCCGGCAACGTGTCCTGCAAAAGCCACGCAGACACAAGAACTGAAATTGAAGGGAACCTGTCCCCCCTCCCCCAGGCGTTTTTACGTTATCCAGCCACCTTGTACAGCGGTAATGCTGCATGTGTGCAAGGTGGCTCATAAACGTATTCTCCTCGCACATGTGGAACTGAAAACACGTCTGAAATGTGTCCTCTGTGTGACCATTTAACCGTCCCGGGGGTGTGACTTTCCTTTGTAATGACACGCTGCAACCCCCTTGGTAGCGCTGCCCGTCTTCTGGCATCATTGTTTGGCTGGCTGCGCCTCTGCGGCCGCCCTGACCCACACAACGCCCCTCGGTGTCTTATTTATTGGGACTGCGAGGGTGTGATTGATGGGCAGGATCAGTGCATCAGTTCGCCTGTCCCTCCTCTCCTTCCGCCTTCTTCGGACTGTGCGGCTTCATGGCCGTGGCATGCGATAAGGGATCAGATGACGCCGCACAGTCTGAAGCGGGTGTAAGGACCCGCGTGTGAGAGGCGAACATATGTGCTGCGCCAGGCCCTGAATCCCAGCCCCGCAGTGTTTTAACAATGTTAAGACACTGCGGGGCTGGGATTCATGGTCATCGCGAACCGCAACGGCCGACATTAAATGATGTCAGAAGATGGGCAGCGCTAACGGCGCTAGGCCAGGGGATAACACGACAGCGCAGACTCCTGTACAGCAAATAACAACGCTCAGGAGGCTGCACCCAGCACCAAGGTGGGATTCTTGACATCTGTGCTGCGTCTCATTACAAAGGGAACTCTCGCCTCCATTACACAGTTTGACTGTATAAAGGGCTAAATGTTATACGTGTTCCATTCAGCGTGTGCAAGGAGAAAAATTACAAGAGCAACCTTTGACTTGCGCAGCACTACTGCTGCATAAGCTGTGGCTCTTCTACTTTGTAACCCCTGAGGGGGGGTTAAAGGTGACTTTTGAAATCGGTTCAATTAGGCTTCGGCCTACACTCTGCTCCACCTGCAGAGCCCGGGCTCCAACAACGCTAGTTGCTGTCCGGAAGTGCTGGCTGCACAGAGCCAAACACCTCGCCAATGTGTCAGTGGGGTCCAGCACCGCCAGCTGTTCCCCTGCTGTGTAGCCGGCAACGTGTCCTGCAAAAGCCACGCAGACACAACACACCCAAAGCTGCCGCCTGTGCAGGCTTCGGCCTACACTCCCCTCCCCCTGCTCCTCCTCCTCCTGCTCCTCCTCCTGCTGTCCCTGGGCTCTAACACACCGCCAGTTTTTGCCCAGATGTGCTAGCTGCACAGAGAAAAACACCAGCCAATGTGTCAGTGGGGTCCAGCACCGCCAGCTGTTCCCCTGCTGTGCAGCCGGCAACGTGTCCTGCAAAAGCCACGCAGACACAAGAACTGAAATTGAAGGGAACCTGTCCCCCCTCCCCCAGGCGTTTTTACGTTATCCAGCCACCTTGTACAGCGGTAATGCTGCATGTGTGCAAGGTGGCTCATAAACGTATTCTCCTCGCACATGTGGAACTGAAAACACGTCTGAAATGTGTCCTCTGTGTGACCATTTAACCGTCCCGGGGGTGTGACTTTCCTTTGTAATGACACGCTGCAACCCCCTTGGTAGCGCTGCCCGTCTTCTGGCATCATTGTTTGGCTGGCTGCGCCTCTGCGGCCGCCCTGACCCACACAACGCCCCTCGGTGTCTTATTTATTGGGACTGCGAGGGTGTGATTGATGGGCAGGATCAGTGCATCAGTTCGCCTGTCCCTCCTCTCCTTCCGCCTTCTTCGGACTGTGCGGCTTCATGGCCGTGGCATGCGATAAGGGATCAGATGACGCCGCACAGTCTGAAGCGGGTGTAAGGACCCGCGTGTGAGAGGCGAACATATGTGCTGCGCCAGGCCCTGAATCCCAGCCCCGCAGTGTTTTAACAATGTTAAGACACTGCGGGGCTGGGATTCATGGTCATCGCGAACCGCAACGGCCGACATTAAATGATGTCAGAAGATGGGCAGCGCTAACGGCGCTAGGCCAGGGGATAACACGACAGCGCAGACTCCTGTACAGCAAATAACAACGCTCAGGAGGCTGCACCCAGCACCAAGGTGGGATTCTTGACATCTGTGCTGCGTCTCATTACAAAGGGAACTCTCGCCTCCATTACACAGTTTGACTGTATAAAGGGCTAAATGTTATACGTGTTCCATTCAGCGTGTGCAAGGAGAAAAATTACAAGAGCAACCTTTGACTTGCGCAGCACTACTGCTGCATAAGCTGTGGCTCTTCTACTTTGTAACCCCTGAGGGGGGGTTAAAGGTGACTTTTGAAATCGGTTCAATTAGGCTTCGGCCTACACTCTGCTCCACCTGCAGAGCCCGGGCTCCAACAACGCTAGTTGCTGTCCGGAAGTGCTGGCTGCACAGAGCCAAACACCTCGCCAATGTGTCAGTGGGGTCCAGCACCGCCAGCTGTTCCCCTGCTGTGTAGCCGGCAACGTGTCCTGCAAAAGCCACGCAGACACAACACACCCAAAGCTGCCGCCTGTGCAGGCTTCGGCCTACACTCCCCTCCCCCTGCTCCTCCTCCTCCTGCTCCTCCTCCTGCTGTCCCTGGGCTCTAACACACCGCCAGTTTTTGCCCAGATGTGCTAGCTGCACAGAGAAAAACACCAGCCAATGTGTCAGTGGGGTCCAGCACCGCCAGCTGTTCCCCTGCTGTGCAGCCGGCAACGTGTCCTGCAAAAGCCACGCAGACACAAGAACTGAAATTGAAGGGAACCTGTCCCCCCTCCCCCAGGCGTTTTTACGTTATCCAGCCACCTTGTACAGCGGTAATGCTGCATGTGTGCAAGGTGGCTCATAAACGTATTCTCCTCGCACATGTGGAACTGAAAACACGTCTGAAATGTGTCCTCTGTGTGACCATTTAACCGTCCCGGGGGTGTGACTTTCCTTTGTAATGACACGCTGCAACCCCCTTGGTAGCGCTGCCCGTCTTCTGGCATCATTGTTTGGCTGGCTGCGCCTCTGCGGCCGCCCTGACCCACACAACGCCCCTCGGTGTCTTATTTATTGGGACTGCGAGGGTGTGATTGATGGGCAGGATCAGTGCATCAGTTCGCCTGTCCCTCCTCTCCTTCCGCCTTCTTCGGACTGTGCGGCTTCATGGCCGTGGCATGCGATAAGGGATCAGATGACGCCGCACAGTCTGAAGCGGGTGTAAGGACCCGCGTGTGAGAGGCGAACATATGTGCTGCGCCAGGCCCTGAATCCCAGCCCCGCAGTGTTTTAACAATGTTAAGACACTGCGGGGCTGGGATTCATGGTCATCGCGAACCGCAACGGCCGACATTAAATGATGTCAGAAGATGGGCAGCGCTAACGGCGCTAGGCCAGGGGATAACACGACAGCGCAGACTCCTGTACAGCAAATAACAACGCTCAGGAGGCTGCACCCAGCACCAAGGTGGGATTCTTGACATCTGTGCTGCGTCTCATTACAAAGGGAACTCTCGCCTCCATTACACAGTTTGACTGTATAAAGGGCTAAATGTTATACGTGTTCCATTCAGCGTGTGCAAGGAGAAAAATTACAAGAGCAACCTTTGACTTGCGCAGCACTACTGCTGCATAAGCTGTGGCTCTTCTACTTTCTAACCCCTGAGGGGGGGTTAAAGGTTACCTTTGAAATCGGTTCAAGTAGGCTTCGGCCTACACTCTGCTCCCCCTGCAGAGCCCGGGCTACAACACCGCTCGTTGCTGTCCGGAAGTGCTGGCTGCACAGAGCCAAACACCTCGCCAATGTGTCAGTGGGGTCCAGCACCGCCAGCTGTTCCCCTGCTGTGTAGCCGGCAACGTGTCCTGCGACCGCCACGCAGACACAACACACCCAAAGCTGCCGCCAGTGCAGGCTTCGGCCTACACTCCCCTCCCCCTGCTCCTGCTCCTCCTCCTTCTCCTGCTGTCCCTGGGCTCTAACACACCGCCAGTTGGGGCCCAGATGTGCTAGCTGCACAGAGAAAAACACCAGCCAATGTGTCAGTGGGGTTCAGCACCGCCAGCTGTTCCCCTGCTGTGCAGCCGGCATCGTGTCCTGCAAAAGCCACGCAGACACTTGCTCTTGTACCTTCTGCTCCCCATCCTGGTTCCAGTACCGTCAGCTGGTTCCGGGCAGAGCCTTTGGCTTAGGTGCCTCCCTTTGGTATCCGAGTTCCACCAACGTCAGGTGGTCCTTGGTAGTGCTTTCAGGCACGGGTACCTCCTGCTTAGTAACCGGGTTCCAGTAACGTCAGCTGGTCCTCGGTAGTTCCATTGGCTCTTGGACCTTCGGCTACCCATCCGGGTTCCAGCACCGTCAGCTGGTTCTCGGCAGTGTCTTTTGCTCTTGTACCTTCTGCTCCCCATCCTGGTTCCAGTACCGTCAGCTGGTTCCGGGCAGAGCCTTTGGCTTAGGTGCCTCCCTCTGGGTATCTGAGTTCCACCAACGTCAGGTGGTCCTTGGTAGTGCTTTCAGCACGGGTACCTCCTGCTTAGTAACCGGGTTCCAGTAACGTCAGCTGGTCCTCGGTCGTTCCATTGGCTCTTGGACCTTCGGGTAGCCATCTGAGCTCCAGTTCCATCAGCTGGTTCTCGGCATTCTCTCAGCCTTCTTGTACCTTCTGCTGCATTTCCAAGTTCAAGAGACTAAACACGATGACCCGGAAGACCACCCCTAAGATGACGACGACACCAGAGACGACAACCACCGTGATGACGACGACCCTGGAGACGATGACCCTGAAGACCACCCCGATGACGACGACCCCGGAGACGACCCCGATGACGACGACCCCGGAGACGACGACCCTGGAGACGACGACGACCTGGAAGACCGAGAAGCAGAAGAACAAGAGGCTGCAGAACAAAGAGCAGAAGGACATTAAGCATAACACAAAATATCAGAGCAAAAAATATTATGTAAATTATAAGCAGAAGAAGACTAAGCAGTGTATGGGGGTGAGTCCGTTCCTCCTCGTGGTGCCCCTGGATAAAGCCTGATGCTGCAGGCCAAACTGAACGCGGACAAATGTAACTGTTTTGTGACAGGCAGAACGGAAGGTGTAATCTTCAAACTTTTATAGATAACAACTACGGGAATGCCTGTCACAAATAAGAATATGATGAAGAAGTAGAATATGATGAAGATAATAGTAAAATAAAAAGAATATGAACAATGTAACCCAAAAAATAATAGGTAGAAGATGAAGAAGAAGATGAAGAAGGTGAAGAAGTTGATGTCAAAGAAGCTGATGATGAGGATAATGAAGAAGAAAGCGTGGGAGAAGTAAAAAAGAAGGTGAAGGGCGTGGAAGTAGTGAAACATCAATATCTGACATAAAAAAAAAAAATAACATAGTCAAATTCTTTCTAACGCCGAACGTCATAAAAAAAAAAAAAAAATCCTGCTATTCTATTAGATTGGGCTAAACCTCTGTGCCTTTAATGTCTCCGCCACGTCCCCCAATACATCCTACATTATTCTTAGTTGTTTTCCTTCATGTAGAATGAACCTACAAGTGTATAAAGGGTTTATTTTAATTCCGATATTTTCGTCCCATTGACTTGCATTGGGATCGGGTATCGGTATCGGATTGGATTCCGATACTGTGACGGTATCGGCCGATACTTTCCGATTCCGATACTTTCCGATATCGGAAAGTATCGCTCAACACTATTCAGAAACCGATAGTCAATACAAGGTCTCAAAGATCCGTCCTTCTTGGCCACAAAAAAGAATCCCGCACCAAGAGGGGAAGAGGATGGATGGATATGCCCCTTCTCCAGAGATTCCTTGATATACGAACGCATTGCGGTATGCTCAGGTACAGACAGATTAAATAGTTTTCCCTTAGGAAATTTACTACCTGGAATCAAATCTATAGCGCAGTCACAGTCCCTATGAGGAGGCAGAGCACTGGACCTGGACTCGCTGAATACATCCTGAAAATCAGACAAATACTCAGGAACTTCCGAAGGAATAGAGGAAGCAATAGACACCGGCGGGGAATCACCATGAATTCCCTGACAGCCCTAACTTGACACAGACATTGCCTTCCAATCCAAGACTGGATTATGGGTCTGTAACCATGGCAGACCCAAAACGACCAAATCATGCATTTTATGCAGAACAAGAAAACGAATCACCTCCCGATGTTCAGGAGTCATGCACATGGTTACCTGTGTCCAAAACTGCGGTTTATTTTCCGCCAATGGCGTAGCATCAATACCTCTAAGAGGGATAGGATTTACCAACGGCTCAAGAACAAAACCACAGCGCTTGGCAAATGACAGATCCATAAGACTCAGGGCAGCACCTGAATCCACAAACGCCATAACAGGGTAGGAAGACAATGAGCAAATTAAAGTCACAGACAAAATAAATTTAGGTTGCAAATTACCAATGGCGACAGGACTAACAACCCTTGTTAGGCGTTTAGAGCATGCTGATATAACATGTGTAGAATCACCACAGTAAAAACACAACCCATTCTGACGTCTATGATTTTTCCGTTCATTTCTAGTCTGAATTCTACCACATTGCATTAAATCAGGTGTTTGTTCAGACAACACCACAAGAGGATTAGCGGCTTTGCGCTCCCGCAAACACCGGTCAATTTGAATAGCCAGTGCCATGGAATCATTCAGACTTGTAGGAATGGAGAAACCCACCATCACATTCTTAATGGCTTCAGAAAGGCCATTTCTGAAATTTGCGGCCAGAGCACACTCATTCCACTGAGTAAGCACGGACCATTTCCGAACTTTTTGGCAATACACTTCAGCCTTCATCCTGGCCCTAAGAAATTGCCAGCAAGGCTTTTTCTGCCTGAATTTCAAGATTGGGTTCCTCGTAAAGCAATCCGAGCGCCAGAAAAAACGCATCAATATTTGCCAATGCCGGATCTTCTGGCGCTAGCGAAAAGGCCCAATCCTGAGGGTCGCCCTGTAAGAAAGAGATAACAATTTTAACTTGCTGAGCTGAGTCTCCAGACGAACGGGGTCTCAGAGATAGAAACAATTTACAATTATTCCTGAAATTCCTAAACTTAAAATCGGTCTCCAGAGAACAGTTCAGGAATAGGTATTTTAGGTTCAGACATAGGACTACTGGTAACAAAATCTTGTATGCCCTGCACACGAGCAGCAAGCTGGTCCACACTTGTAATCAAGGTCTGGACATTCATGTCTGCAGCAAGCTCAAGCCACTCAGAGGTAAAGGGGAGGAAGAAAGAGAGGAAAAAAAAAAAAAAACCTCAGAATTTCCTTTCTTATTATCCCACTTCTGCAATGCATTAAACATTCAACTTTGGCCTGGCATACTGTTATGACCCCAATGGCAGAGGGTCTCATAAATAAATACCAAGTCTGCAAACACAAAAAACCAGCTCATAGGGCAGTGGTAACTGGGCTGACCGTATATCTAATCCTAGCACCACAAATAGCAGCAGCCGGGGAACGTGCCTACGTTGGTTCTAGACGTCTCGCGCCAGCCGGAGAACTAACTAACCCTAGAAGGGAAAAGATAGACCTTTCTTGCCTCCAGAGAAAAGACCCCAAAAGTTGGATACAAGCCCCCAACAAATAATAACGATGAGGTAAGAAGAAAAGACAAACGTAAGAATGAACTAGGTATTTAGCAAAGAGAGGCCCACTGACTAATAGCAGAATATAGTAAGATGACTTATACGGTCAGCAAAAACCCTATCAAAAATATCCACGCTGGATATTCAAGAACCCCCGAACCGTCTAACGGCCCGGGGGGAGAATACCAGCCCCCTAGAGCTTCCAGCAAAATCAGGAATCACATTTAGTACAAGCTGGACAAAAAATAAGAGCAATACAAATAACCAAAAAACAAGGAAGCAGGACTTAGCTTAATTTTGCAAGAACCAAGACCAGCAGACAGGAGCAAACAGAAAGAACTGATTACAACGATGCCAGGCACCAGACTGAGAATTCAGGAAGTTCATATAGCAACACCCCTGGACTAACGACCCAGGTGGTGCCAAACTGAGGAAAGAAAATCCCAGAGTCATATCACTAGTGACCACAAGAGGGAGCCAAAAAAGTCTAATTCAAAACACTTCAGGTTTCGGGGCAACATTTAGTGTCAGCTCCCTCCAAAGATTTTCTTTTGGGATCAGGTCTGGAGACTGGCTAGGCCACTCCAGGACCTTGAAAAGCTTATTATTATGGGGCCACTCCTTAGTTGCCCTGGCTTTGTGTTTCGAGTGATTGTCAAGCTGCTAGACCCAGTCATGACCCATCTTCAATGCTCTTACTGAGGGAAGCAGGTTGTTGGCCAAAATCTCGTGCTATATGTCCCCATCCATCCTCCCTTCCGTATAATCTGTATACTTTAAAACATAAGCATATTATAAGGGAATAGAAATACATTTTAATACCTTATGCATATATTTATATATATTGCGTATATATATGTGTGTGTATATATACTGTATATATATAATTTTTTATTTTTTTTTTTTGTTAGATTTCTTGAAATACAAATGAGGAAAATATAAAATATCACATAACCTGACAAGACATCTTGTGACCTTGAGTCTAAAATTCACTAATTAGAAGACATGTTTTTGTCATCTTTTTCTCTCTCTGGAGACGACGGACACCTTCCATAATTACCTCCACAATTATTGACATGTTGTAGGTTTTGTTTTTCACGCTTTTTTTCTTCAATACATTAAATAAAATGCTCACTGCCCAATTTTTAATTGTTGAAACAGAATTAATAATTCCAAAAAATTGGCTATAAATGTATCTCAGAAAGTGTCATCGGATTACAAACAGCATAATGAGCTAATTGATATCAGTTGACTTACATTGGCTTTTAAAAATTAGACCCGAGAGTTTATCTTTCTTTAATTTGTCTTCAGAAAAAACTTCCTACGTATATAATGTATATACAAGTGGATACTAAGACTCGGTCTTCAAAATACAGAAACAATCCATGGGCCTGTCGTGTAATAGTTATATAACAAGTAACGTAAAACACAAATTATTATTAATGTCAATGATGAGTGCATGGATGATAAATCACAATGTTTTGCCCTTCATCCCTATTTTATTTTCGCTATGCCATATTATTATAGAAAGTTAATAAAAACATTGTCTTAAAAAAAAGTAAGAAAAGAATGAGCATTGCAAATATTTTAATACGATCTGTAGAATGATATTACAGGACTGTGTTCACACAGTAATATTGTGTCCTTATATAAAATACCTACAAATTCCTGTGGTTCTACTGGACCAAAACTTATAGCAAAGAATATTATATGTTTCCTGTTCCTCTTTAAAAATCAGATCTGTCAATTAAATGCAAAACTGATGAAAAACAAACACTAGCCTGAACCATCACAGAACCAGGGGGTCTGGATAACCCGCCATTAAGGGGAGCGAGTCAGCCAATCGCTGACTTCTGATTTGACCTTGGACTGTAGACTCTTCGATGCTTAAAGGGAATCTGTCAGCAGGTTTTTGCTGTTTAATCTGAGAGCAGTGTAATATAGGGCAAAAAGCCTGATTCCAGAGATGTGTCACTTATTAGGCTGTGTGGTGTAGTTTCCATACAATCAGTGATTTAGCAACAGATTATCACTAGAGGACTAGTTCTCAAGTGCAGGCGAGTCCAGCTAATCTGTATAACCCCGCCCCAAGTACTGATTGGCATCTTTGTGAAAATTCACAGTGTACACAGGAAGCTCCCAATCAGTGTTGTGGGCGGGGTTATACACAGCTTAGCAGTCAGGGAAGTGCTAGATCTGCAGGAAAGAAAACAGGGATTTTATCAAAACTGCAGCAAACAACCCAGTATGTGATACATTACTGGAATCAGTGTTCAGTGTAAACATGCTCCTATATGTTGCACGTACACCATCTTATGCTCCGGCTCATTTCTTTGGTTTTGCTGTAGTTTCTTGTGCTTTATACAAGCAGGACCATGGCTCCAGTTTTTTGAGCTGACATTTACCTATGTAGCTTCTTGTGAGCAGTTGTCTATACAGTCAGGTCTGGGTCCTGCTCTGCCCCATCTATATTGATGTCATTGACACAAGATGAGATTTTAATATTAGAAGATAGGACCTTCCCAATTGGGTACACCTTGTCACGGTGGCATGGCTTTTAAGCTTTTTTGTTCAAAATAGTATTAACTACATTCCCTATGTTATTTATATGTACTAATACTATTTACTTACTTGCTATGGGGTATATGCTAATTATGTTTTTGTCTTAGGTTATGCGAGTTTTGACCTGGCCTTCTCTGACTCCGCTTTTAGCGCTGATTCAGCCCTTGTTTTTAATTCTACAACCATGTTGGGTTTTTTTACCTTCATCTAGCTTCTCCAGAAACTACTCTACAGACAGAACCTCAGAGCCCCTGCAATAAAGTTCAGACCCCAATATTGGTGGTTAATGTCCCCTTAGACTCTGTGAAACAAAGAGGCCAGCACAAAACATGACTGTGGAAACCAATTTAGCGTTGATGGTTTCATTACATCTAAATTATGGGTCTCCTGAAAAATTAGTCTCAACCCGGCCTAACGGGTTATTCCCAAATTTGTAAGTTATCTCTTATCCATAAGATGTGGAATAACTTACTGATTAATGATCTGACCACTCGGACCCCAAATTATCCCAATAAAGGACCCTGGAACGCAATTTGAATGGCGTAGAGTGGAGTCAAGGTCGACCATGCTTTCCTCCGCTCCATTAACGACTTCCTCTCCAAAGCCTAGTTTCTAGGTTCCTATTCAGAATGGGGATAACGTACAATTTGGGGAATAACTTTTTTAAAGACTATGGTATAAAAGTACAAATATAGTAGACAAGCATTGGAGATTACGCAACAATATACATTATCTGGTTCTTTGGGGGGGTTTTTTATACAAAAAGAGCAAAATAGCTGTAACCACATAGGAGGAAATTATGCTTAACTGCTTAATTAGTCAAATTAATGGTAAAAATGGACTAAAAAAAACCCAATTACAACTCATATTCATATTTAAGTTTTTAATATGTTTAGTTTTTTATGACATAAAGGTCAAAATTCCATTAAACTGAAAAGGTCAAAAAAAGTAAAAATTATACTATACATTATCAGAGGGTATCAAATTAATAGTGTGTGAATATATAGAAAATAAACACTATTCTCCGTACCAGTCAATACTCTTCAGAGCTGTGATAATATATATAATAAACATACTAATATGTTAAAATGCGATAATAAACAAAAGCTGCATTCAGTTATAATGTGTAACATAAACTTCCATTAATTAGAAACACTGCAGAGGACACAATTCTCAAAGATCAAGTTGTCATGTTAGCCTTTTCCCACGGATCCACCTCTCTGAATATATATATATATATATATATATATATATATATATATATATATATATATATATATATATATATATATATACAGGTCCTTCTCAAAAAATTAGCATATAGTGTTAAATTTCATTATTTACCATAATGTAATGATTACAATTAAACTTTCATATATTATAGATTCATTATCCACCAACTGAAATTTGTCAGGTCTTTTATTGTTTTAATACTGATGATTTTGGCATACAACTCCTGAAAATCCAAAAAACCTGTCTCAATAAATTAGCATATTTCACCCGTCCAATCAAATAAAAGTGTTTTTTAATAACAAACAAAAAAACCATCAAATAATAATGTTCAGTTATGCACTCAATACTTGGTCGGGAATCCTTTGGCAGAAATGACTGCTTCAATGCGGCGTGGCATGGAGGCAATCAGCCTGTGACACTGCTGAGATGTTATGGAGGCCCAGGATGCTTCAATAGCGGCCTTAAGCTCATCCAGAGTGTTGGGTCTTGCGTCTCTCAACTTTCTCTTCACAATATCCCACAGATTCTCTATGGGGTTCAGGTCAGGAGAGTTGGCAGGCCAATTGAGCACAGTAATACCATGGTCAGTAAACCATTTACCAGTGGTTTTGGCACTGTGAGCAGGTGCCAGGTCGTGCTGAAAAATGAAATCTTCATCTCCATAAAGCATTTCAGCCGATGGAAGCATGAAGTGCTCCAAAATCTCCTGATAGCTAGCTGCATTGACCCTGCCCTTGATGAAACACAGTGGACCAACACCAGCAGCTGACATGGCACCCCACACCATCACTGACTGTGGGTACTTGACACTGGACTTCAGGCATTTTGGCATTTCCTTCTCCCCAGTCTTCCTCCAGACTCTGGCACCTTGATTTCCGAATGACATGCAAAATTTGCTTTCATCAGAAAAAAGTACTTGGGACCACTTAGCAACAGTCCAGTGCTGCTTCTCTGTAGCCCAGGTCAGGCGCTTCTGCCGCTGTTTATGGTTCAAAAGTGGCTTTACCTGGGGAATGCGGCACCTGTAGCCCATTTCCTGCACACGCCTGTGCACGGTGGCTCTGGATGTTTCTACACCAGACTCAGTCCACAATCTTCCTCAGAGTCCGGTCACCTCTTCTCGTTGTACAGCGTTTTCTGCCACATTGTTTCCTTCCAACAGACTTACCATTGAGGTGCCTTGATACAGCACTCTGGGACTAGCCTATTTGTTGAGAAATTTCTTTCTGGGTCTTACCCTCTTGCTTGAGGGTGTCAATGATGGCCTTCTTGACATCTGTCAGGTCGCTAGTCTTACCCATGATGGGGGTTTTGAGTAATGAACCAGGCAGGGAGTTTTTAAAAGCCTCAGGTATCTTTTGCATGTGTTTAGAGTTAATTAGTTGATTCAGAAGATTAGGGTAATAGGTCATTTAGAGAACCTTTTCTTGATATGCTAATTTATTGAGACAGGTTTTTTGTGTTTTCAGGAGTTGTATGCCAAAATCATCAGTATTAAAACAATAAAAGACCTGACAAATTTCAGTTGGTGGATAATGAATCTATAATATATGAAAGTTTAATTGTAATCATTACATTATGGTAAATAATTAAATTTAACACTATATGCTAATTTTTTGAGAAGGACCTGTATATATATATATATATATATATTTATACTTTAAAACCACATAAAATATATTAAGAAATATCTTTTCATTAATTAATATTTTTAATTAGACACAACAGTGGCGTTATTAGTGGTAGTCGCATCTCATTGACCTGCTGTGAAAAATGGACTTAACAAGTGACAGCTCAGTGTCTCGCTAATTATCTTCCTGTTTTCCAATGCACCTAAAACAATACTTCATGCAGAGTACATACATTAAATTAATTGTGTTTTAGTAAAGTGTCCAGATACTGTTTCCTTAGTTCCATTTTAAGTAACAAGAAGCTAACTACATAAATTTAAAAAAAATGCAGAACTTAGAGGTGGAACTTGGAGGGGATGTCCGAGAAAAAACACTATTGATAACCAATCCATAGAACAGATCTTCAATATGATATTAGTGGAGATTCGATCTATGATATCTACTCCAGCGGTGTATACAATGTAGGAACTTCTCTGCTCCTTATATTTTTTAGTGGCCATTAATGAGCTCTGCAGTTTATCTACTGGAGCATATATCAGCTAATTGGTGAGGGGCAGAGGCGTAGCTAGGCTAGGGGTTTGGTTTGGTTCCGGGGGGGGGGGGTGCGAAACTTCTGAGTGGAGCGCCCAACCAGGTAACCCTAATTACAGCTATGGTGGCACACCCTAATAGTGTCTATAGGGGAACCTCAGCAGAAGACTGCACTGTTGCTAAAAAAAATCTCAATACAAAGACCAACACTGAAATTACCGCCAAATAGTGACCATATAGTAGTAGATAGCAGTCCTGCATAAGATATAAGATATCACAGCACAGTTACAGATAATGACTTACCGCTGACGTCCTTTCTGATGGAATCGTTCACTTTTCCCATCTTTTCCATCTGGCCCAGACCGACATGACAACTTCTCCAGCCAG